>NC_091121.1:166488966-166844799 GCF_040183065.1 Periplaneta americana
AAATTAATGTTTTCAGAAAAGAGCTAAGACAGCCCAGCTATTACAGAGGGGCGAGCAGAAGCAGGTGGGGGGAAATCGGGATGCGACGTAGGCAAACGGACAGTACCTGTGCGAAAATATGATTCAATATTGAAAGCTCTTTCGTCACTGGAAAAGGCGAACATATTTCTGGAACGTACTATACCCAGTAACTCAGTACTGCTTACTATCTGCGGTCTTGGTTATGTGTGGAGTTGGAACTTCCTTAGTAGAAGGGGTGGGAGTGAAGTACATTAAAAAACTCAGATACAATAAAAATTGAAGTAAAAATAAAATGATGTCCCTGTACTTACTTACTGACTTTTAAGGAACCCGGAGGTTCATTGCCGCCCTCACATAAGCCCGCCATCAGTTCCTATCCTGTGCAAGACCAATCCAGTCTCCATCATCATATCTCACCTCCCTCAAATCCATTTTAATATTATCTTCCCATCTACGTCTCGGCCTCCCTGAAGGTCTTTTTCCCTCCGGCTTCCCAACTAACACTCTATATGCATTTCTGGATTCGCCCATAAATGCTACATGCCCTGCCCATCTCAAACGCCTGGATTTAATGTCCCTAATTATGTCAGGTGGAGAATACAATGCGTGCAGTTATGTGCTGTGTAACTTTCTCCATTCTTCTGTAACTTCATCCCTCTTAGCCCCAAATATTTTCCTAAGAACCTTATTCTCAAACACCCTTAATCTCTGCAAATCTAGTCTTTCAGGTGAAGTTCCCTGTAAAGCAGATTTGAATAATTTCAAGGGAAAAATTGTTCCGGGGCCGGGTATCGATCCCGGGACTTCTGGTTGAACGTACCAGCGCTCTACCACTGAGCTACCCGGGAACTCCACCCGACACCGTCCCAACTTCTCCCTTTATATCCACACAACTCGCGTGGGCTGACGAAAAGCCAGAGACCCACAACGAGTGCACACAATCTCTGTGTGACTTGGAATTGTGGTTTTCTGTTAACGTACACAGTAACGTATATATTATGCAAATCTAGTCTTTCAGATGAAGCTCCCTGTAAAGCCTATAATATACGCTACAAAACCAAGTCACACAGAGATTGTGTGCACTCGTTGTGGGTCTCTGGCTTTTCGTCAGCCCACGCGAGTTGTGTGGATATAAAGGGAGAAGTTGGGACGGTGTCGGGTGGAGTTCCCGGGTAGCTCAGTGGTAAAGCGCTGGGACGTTCAACCAGAGGTCCCGGGATCGATACCCGGCCCCGGAACAATTTTTCCCTTGAAATTATTCACCCTTAATCTCTGTTCCTCTCTCAAAGTAAGAGTCCAAGTTTCACAACCATACAGAACAACCGGTAATATAACTGTTTTATAAATTCTAACTTTCACATTTTTTGACAGCAGACTAAATGACAAAAGCTTCTGAACCGAATAATACTGTTACGTGTGATAATTTGTATACGATAATTTTGACTTGTTCTATTGGTGAATGAAATAGTCTTTAGCCTATAATAATATAGGCTACAAAACCAAAACATTTCAACTTCCTCTGATTGAGGTTCTGGCTGATATGCACATCTATTATCAGACAGTACATCTCACTTGACGATATGTGTCAGAGGAAGAATAATTGGACGTGATTAACAAAATTGTGATCCAAGCACCAAAAACCTGTTTCAAGATATTGGCCATTGAAATAAATCTTTTTTATATAAAACATTTTAAGCAAGAAGTATTATAATATTAATACTATTACAAAAAAAATAACACAAATAATACCAAAAAAGGCTAACCGATTTTTAACAAGAGACCAGAAGTTGAATTACTATTTTAAAGCAAAATAAACAAATAAATGAATTTTATGCAATAAACGAATTTTTGATTATAAATAGTAGCAAAACTGAGATATCGCATTCTTGATTTTTTTCCGAGTTAAATTAGCCTGCCATCAACAGATTCGTGCAAATATTTTTTTTTTTTTTAATTGTCGGTTAGCCTATTATTGCGAAACTCCGTCCAATAGTTTGTATGCATCTGAAGTCTGACTTGTGTTAAATGTAGTTACTCGGCGATGTATGCAATGGAGGGGGAAAGGAACTGGTTACCCTATCCCATTATCTCCTGGCCTAGTTGCCTCATAATTGGTACCTCGTTGGTATCACTTGTGCGGTTCAGACCTGTCTTCTTGATTAAACAACAACACATTATTTTGTTCCTTCTTTTTTTTCCTTCAGTTTTCTTTTATGCCTCTTTTACCGGTATTTTCATTCTTCCATTTTAACTTCCTTTTGTCTACGTTTTCTCCTTCTTCCACCTTTCTTTCTTTCTTTCTCCTCTCGATTTCCTTAAACATTTCCTTCTTCATTCTCTTTTATTGACCAATTCTTTCATCTTTTCTGGAGTATTTTTTCCTCTGATTACTTTATACGTCCATCGCTCCTTCCCAGTTTATCCATGTAAGAAATAGTACTCAGATATGAATATTTTAATCATCATCATCATCATTATCCTTCACGAATTACATAGGCCTCTGTAGACCTGTTTCGGCCCCATATAGCAGTCTTCTAAAAGGTCTTCCTGGTCGACGATGTCCTCTAGGTTTATACTGCATCATAATTTTTGGGATTCTTGAATTTTCCATTCTTCTTACATGATCTAGCCAATTGAATTTGTATCTGCTGATTTTTTCCTCTACTCACTCTACTTCTAATTGTTCTAAAATTTCTTCATTCCTTTCTCGGTCTAAAAGAGTATATCCTGCTGTCCTCCTGAAAAATTTGACTTCCGTTGCTTTGATTCTGTTCATGTCTTTTTTCTTTAATGTCCAAATCTCGCTTGCATATAAAAGGGAGGGTATTGCTAGTGTATTAATATTTTAATCAAAACGTAATAATTCAGATCTGACGATGTTACTATACGCTATCTCCCCTACCCCAACTGTAATTTCATATAGTCCTACTTCATGTAAAATTCATCGCAATGAATAATATCTGTTGAAAAATAATAAGTCAAAACATATCGATAAAGTATCGATCTTCATTTGTCTTGACAGTTACAAAACCTTCGCCGACATAATAAAGTGCATCTTGGTGGAGACATTGTTCTATAAGCCATTCCTCATCCCGGTCCTGACTCTTTAGAGATATTTTGGCAATAACTCAATCTACCATATGACAAAAGCTAAAGTAAAATCAAGAAAGATGAGAGTTGGCACAGTTTTAAATTCCGTTGCCAAAACCACAACGTATTATCCCCAGCGGCACATCAAACTGATATATAGTAGCAACTCTTTAAACGCGGTTACAAAGAGCTGAAGCAGCAAACTCAGTTTGACCTTTGCTGGATACATTCCCCGAGGACGTGCGGCCCCGAGCGCGCCAAGGGCAGAACTATTAAGCTCCTCCAGTCGGAACTGGAACTGGATTAGGGGAAAAATGGTATGTAAAGCCCTATACCTTCAGATTTTTAGTGGCGTATAGTGTTTGTATGGAAAATAAAACAATTATTAAAACATTTCTCTCCCGAATGTAAGTGAAAAATAATCATGACCAAAGCTCGGAACTTGGGGACTTGTGTGTCGTGTGCATGAGTAAGGTTAAGGTACGATGTACACAAAGCTCACGCTGCAAGTGCTCAGGGACAGTCGTGTGTACTAAGAAAGTGGTCACATCGAATAACAGGAAGACGGATGGGGAAACTGTGTCATTTCGAAGCCAATGACATTCAGAGAATTACAGGAAAACGGTCTGTTTGAAGAATTAGAAGATACGTGTTATTCGAATGGGTATTATAGAAGTTTAAAAATACATTTTTTAAACTTTAGGTACAGAATTCGTCGAGGAATTCGGAGGAGATACCTTATTTGTTTTCGAATGGAGAGTTTATATTTTGTAAGTTGTGCCACACATAAATTAGAGGCATTCATTGAAAGACATTGCAGTCCCTTAAATTAGTGGAAAATCTGTTCATAGCCATGGATCAAGTCGTAGAGGAGCCTGCCCTAATAGTGACACACAAATTGAAAATTATTTTCGAGAAAAATTTAGGATATAGGCCTACTTATTTTTCTCAGATACGAGATCAGCTAGCAAGTGCTGAAAATCGACCAGAAAACAGTGACAGTGAAAACATTCAGTGTTTTAAGTTTGCTCTCGTCACTTCATATGATATAGAAATAAATTTTTCTCGTTTCATATCATATGAAGAAGTTATGGGTTCGGAAATATTCGAATACACTGTAATAAAATGTACAGAGGAGAACAGTAAAGTTGATATATTTCTCATGTTTATTTTTATTATATATTATATGCTAAAAATTACGTGTTTCAACCTGCCGTAATACTATCAATATGTTCTTCCATCAGACCTGACAGTACCTCCGTGCTGGAAGCGGGAGTTTGTTGATATTGGAGTACGGTCGCTTAACCAAGTGTAAAGACACAAGTCCCCAAGTTCCGAGCTTTGATCATGACAATAATGATATCTCTTAAGAAGAAATTACGTAAATTGCAATCAGTTATTTTTACTGCAATCTATTTTTCCTTTTTTCCAATTGAAGTTCAACCTATTGTAGAGTGATTTTCTTTATATTCTCTGGTGTTTCCTTCATCCAAAGCAGGGCTGGGCACATTACGTGATTCTGAGAAATGAGCCCTGTGTGCTTTAAAGAGCGGATCTTGCGAGCGCTATGACGTATGCATACTGTAACTCATTCAGTGTCGATGCAGTGGCGACTCTGCAGTATGATGGCGAAGTCTGAAGACGGAGCTTCCGCTCATACACTAAAGCGTCCCGCTATTCCCAATGCTTTTAATGTATCATGGGACGAGGAGTTCTTTTTGGTAGAGAGCAGTGGATTAGCAAAGTGTTTAATTTGGCATAAAACACTCCAACTGATTAAGAAGTTCAATATCCAACGACATTATTCTTTACAGCATGCTAGTGAATATGACAAATTTGTTGGTAATGAAAGCCATAAATTAATACAACTTAAAGAAAATGTTTCTCAGGTACATTATATTAGAGTATGTATTTGATATTTACATTGCTTTATAAGTTACATTATATTATCATATCATATATCATGAACTGTAATGCACTATACTATGATATATCATAGTATTTGTATTATGTAAAATTATGTATTACTAAATGTACTATAATAACTTATAATGCAATATATATATATATATATATATATATATATATATATATATATATATATATATAATAGATACTCTAATATAATGTGGGTACCTGAGAAACAGTTTCTTTAAGTTGTATTAATTTATGGTCATATATCATATCATATCATATCATATCATATCATATCATATCATATCATATCATATCATATCATATCATATCATATCATATATCATATATCATATAGGGACATCATTTTATTTTAACTTCAATTTTTATTGTACCTGAGTTTTTGAATGTACTTCACTCACACCCCTTCTACTAATGAAGTTCCAACTGTACTCTACACACAGATCCAAGACCGCATATAGTAAACAGCACTGAGTTAGAGAGTATATTACGTTCCAGAAATATGTTCGCGTTTTCCAGTGACGAAAGAGCTTTCAATATTGAATCATATTTTCGCACAGGTACTGTCCGTTTGCCTACGTCGCATCCAGATTCCCTCCACCTGCTTCTGTTGGCCCCTCTGTAAAAGCAGGGCTGTCTTAGCTCTTTTCTGAAAAAATTAATTTCTGTTAGGAATTGGACGTTTACGTAATATTATACAACTGTTTGAAATAACTTAAATAAAAGGGCCTCGTTAAGTAATTAACTGTCACGTGATTTCCCTCCTTTCTACGATCCTGCAGCATAACCACTTGGACGGACAGTAGATAGCATGTCTGAGCAATTTTATCTGTGCGGGTCGGGCAGAAGTGAAGATTGAATTTACAGTACGTAAGGTACTCTTTTATAGACTAGGTACAAAATTATTTCAACATGAGTTACTAGTACGAAGGACGAAACTGGCAATTGGAATTAGATTCAATAGTCTATAGTGCGATAATATGCACAAAAGAACTGAAGCCTGTATCGAAATGAACGGCCACCATTTTCAAAAATGTGTTTAAATATCCATATTATGGTTATTTTTCAATTTAACTTCATTCTCTATATTGTAAGCTAATGTGCTGTAGACTTTATAATATACACTGCATAATGAATACATTCGCATGGCTAACACTTATTCTTAATACAGTACTGTATTAATATTAAACAAAAACCTAATGAAAATTATCGAACTCAAAATCGCGATATTTCATAGTTTACGTAAATGGATGAACTACTTTTCTTCCCTCCTATATCTAGTAGAGTGATTTGTTTGTGTTTTACGCCAGTATCATCGAACTACAGTCGTGGAAGGGGTAGCAATCTGTGTTTCCGGTTCTCTAAAGGTATAGCCAGGTTAATATTAAAAATGTTAGTAAAAATAAAATGATGTCCCTGTATAGCATATCATATCATATCATATCATATCATATCATATCATATCATATCATATCATATCATATCATATCATATCATATCATATCATATCATATCATATCATATCATATCATATCATATCATATCATATCATATCATATCATATATTATATTATATTATATTATATTATATTATATTATATTATATTATATTATATTATATTATATTATATATTATATTATATTATATTATATTATATTATATTATATTATATTATATTATATTATATTACATATTAACAGGATGACAATAATGCACTTAGTGAATCGGTTATGAGAATTAGCTACAAAATTTGCCACGAAATTACAAAGGAATTGAAAACATTCAACGAAGGTAAATTCATCAAGCGATGTTTAATTATATTGGCAGATGAACTCTGTCCACAGCAAGTAGGGGAAGTGGAAGCCATACGCCTGTCTCGTAGAACCGTGGTGAGGAGATTGCAGTATGTGCGTATGGGTTATGTAAATAAGCCTAATGATTTGTGTGTGCATAGAGCGAAGTTTATTTCATTAAATTAATAAGAGTGTTATAAATTCTGTAATGTACAATGGATTGATGTAATATCCTTATAAACTATTATGTACCCACAGACTGAATGAATAGAACAACCGTGGCTCTTGTTATATTAATGCAGGGAAGGTAGCTGTAATGCGAGTCCGCCACTGCGTGAGCGTTCTGCTCTGGCTTGGAATTGAAGTGCCTTGCAGAGCGAGAGCAGCTCTGGGCGACTAAATGGAGCCGCTCTCATGCCCGGCTCTGAATCTAAAGTGAGAATTTCGTGTGTTGTATTAGATAATAGTACATTATGCAACGAGCCTATAATGAAGGTAATTAAGAAGCGAGTATGGATATTTATGAAACAAGCGCAAGCGAGTTTCATAATTTTCATACGAGCTTCTTAATTACCATTATAGGCGAGTTTCATACGACTTTTTATGTTCGACCATATTTCTAACTTTATATTATTAATTTTCTTTGTATCTGACCTTGACGAATGTCCCGTATGTTGTGAGATGTGCGCAGACGCGAAAGTATTGATTTTTTCCGAGGAACAGATGTCCACATTGACCTTGCTAGGCCATAAGAACCTACAGAGATGACAAATTGAATTTATTTGAATATTATTTACAATTAACGCTAATTATTATAGTAACAGAACATAACCTTCTGCGACAGTATTCGATTTCCAGCCTCCGTGACTTTTCGCTAATTCTCTTTCGATTGCATATCCGAGAATAATCGATACTTGCGGTTTTACAACGGTAGAAAGCTGACCCGTCATTGGCTGAACAGTTGTAACCTGAGTCGTCATTGGCTGAAAGACCTGACCTTTAATGAGTAGGTGTACTTTAATGACATGCATTAAAGCTCTGCTACCAGGTGTATAATTACTACATTTCGGCATGGTCGAGCATAAAATAACATTAATTCATTAACTCTTCCACAATTAAAAATAAAGATAAATAAAAAGTTAATATGCAATTGAAATAATTATATTTCGTTGTATGAATAATGTTCCAAAATAAATATATTTCTCACATGTACTTCTATTGTACTCTAATGACAATTTTATCTCGTTGAGATCTTTTATTTGTTGCTGTCATCGTAACTACGACAGTTTTATTCAAGTGTTTCAATTTCTCAAGCGTTCTCTATTGTTACTTTACACATTCTGAATAGCATTTGCAACTCTAAGGAACGGCAAGTGAGAAATTTCTTCCTATCAACGCAACTCCAATCAAGGTAGCCTATATAGGTTCTATTTCCTGTGAGGAAATGGAAATTCTCTTCGCCATAAGCAACAGGTACACCTTGTATCTTCCCTGCGTTACTTAATGTGGTGCTTTTGCTATATGACTTTAAAGTCCTTTAACTTTTAATACTACGCGGTCAAAGAATAGCAGTTTTGTTCAATATCACAAAGATCGCTTCTAAATTGTACAGAGGTATAATTTGTGTTTGCTTGACTTTTGCTGGGTTGCAAGAAACCTGTTCCATAAATTGCTATTCTCTCGTTAAGTAACGGACCTTTAAACTATTCCAGTCTTTAAAGTATAGGTCGTTGCAAATGTGATATTTAACGATCTGTTAGCTATTCCGTTTTTAAGGGAACGCACAGGTGAAATTACTAAATCTTACAGTTTTCATTTTTTTTCTCAAAGACCAAGGACACTAGAATAAAATTATGTGACACGTTTCCTTATTAAGATAAAATAAATGGTAGGCATTTTTTTCAATGTGATTTTCTTTAATTTTCGACGTGTGGAACCATTTATATATTAATTTAATTAATTTATATATAAATGGTTCCACACGTCGAAAATTAAAGAAAATCACGTTGAAAAAAATTCCTGCCCTTTATTGCATCTTAATAAGGAAACGTGTCACATAATTTTATTCTGGTGTCCTTGGTCTTTGAGAAAAACAAATGAAAACTGTAAGATTTAGTAATTTCACCTGTGCGTTCCCTTAAACGGAAAAGATTCTAAACGACAGAGCCATCGTAGCCGGCGCAAATATTTCCCTTATTATACGTGCGTGTTGCTATGGTAATATTTTGTTTTTGGATAGTCATTGTTTTTAAACTTTGCATGTAGAAGACAGGCATCAAATACTGACCTAGGCCAACATACTGTATAACGATTCTTCGTACAGATTGATAGAGAAATAACCCTTTCTGTTTCGGTACATCTCATTCAAGTGTCCACTAGGGCTTTGAATTTTCATATGGCTATAGTCTATGCACCAATAACGTTGGGAAAATTGCAAATTGAGAAGAAATCCTGTTTTACTGTTTGTACAGAATTTCCTTGAGGCATAGTAATGTATTGTCCTCTCATTCTTGTAATGCAATCACACATCTTATTGGTCTACAAACTGTAGATTTATAAACATGAATATGATCACATTCTGAAACGCTCCTATTGCGTAATAGCGCAAGTCAATCAACAGCTGTTACTTGCTGATACTGTCTTACTGCGTGCGATTTGTTTTCCAGTACGATGCCCTATTTCATGCAAGGCAGTCATGATGATCTAAATCTAACCTTAAAATCAATATTATCGTATTATTCTAGAGGATTCGATCTCTCTCTCATATTCTTGGTCTTGGTAGATATCGTACCATATCAAACATAACCTCTACGTGAGACGATTCTATAATAGTAATAAAATTGTTTTATTCACAAAACTTTTCCTACACACACACACACACACACACATGAATCTCGAGTTCACTGTGATATGTATATTACATTTTACTTACCTGTTTCTGATGATAATATATCCACGAAATTACTTAATATTGTCAAATACAAAAACAAGAAATATGCGTACAATATGGCGGCTAACGACTCGTTAACAGTTTACAGCTCCGATTTTCGACCTATAGTTTAGAGAGTGGTTTAACGAACCAATAGCTTTAAAGGTCGTTCTTGCAACGCTTACTGACGCTAAATGAAGAGTTATAGGTCCAATAGCGTTTAACGAACCTATAAATGCTTTCTTGCAACCCAGCATTTGTCTTTCTGTGAATAACATTAAACGAAATTAAAATTTTAAATTATAACAGTATGCATTTTTGCTGATACTAGTTCGACTGCATTCAAACCCAAGTATCCATACTGTATCAATTTATAGCAGACATTCATGAAAATGAAATCTGTCATAACAATAAAAGGAGAACGTTTCTGTTTCATAGACTATTAAAAATTTCGCTTACTAAAGATAAAGGATAACATGTTCGGAAGATTGCTATTCTTATAGTGACCTGGAACATCCTCTTACTTTCGTTCTGAGATCTTACATTTCTATGCCACTTAGCTCTACAACTTTTATGGGAGGAGGAAGATGTTTTGGTATAGCTATCCAGATAGAGTCTTTACCTCTGAAGTAGCCACAGATGAGACGAAGAGCGAGATAAGGTCAGTGAGAGAACAGAAAAAAAGACAACATAACTTTAGTAAAAAAGACGAGGTTGAGGGAATCTGTACAAAACCGTCGACTCGGCATATAGGAAGAACGAGATGAAGCTTGCAATGGTTTTGTTGTCTACGTGTGCGAATTCCGAGGAACAATCTTGTGGAGCTCCACTTCAAACTCAGAACTCAGCTTTATGCGTTTCTTATAGAGAATGAAAGAAACAGACGTCTTTTGTTGGATTTATTGTACATATATTCACAAATAACATCTGAATGTAGACGAATTTGAAAGAAACACATTGTTTGCAGATGATCAGGTTTATTTTCAGAACAACTATAAGAACCAGAAGGGAAATACAAGGGAACGGTCAGGACTGGAGGGTTGCATAGGACCACAGAAATATGCTAACCACCAGGATCGCTACTATCGCCTCAACACAGACCCTTTCCCTAGCAGACGATGAAATGTATTGTACTTTCGATATCGTGTTCTTTTGAAAAAATTAACACCTTCCTTCCACTATTGAAATATGAAATACATAAGGTTTATATATTATTTTCATAAAGTATAATATACTTTATATATTATATCGAGTGCACCTCAGCACATGTGTTGACTTCGGTCCTGCGTTCATAGACATCTATGACGTAGTGCAGAGGGCGGCCACTAGAGGGAACCCAAAAGTTGGAGCTTAATCTGAGACGATTCTGACCGGAGTCGGAGTTGTATCCGGTGTGGCTTAGTGGATAAAGCATCAACACGTAGAGCTGTAAACCCGGGTTCAAATCCCGGCGCCGGAGAGAAATTTTCTCCGTTCCATTACTCTTTCATCGTATGATGACGCAGAATATCTGCATGAAATATCATATGTACTTCGGTACATCAAAATAATATATATATATATATATATATATATATATATATATATATATATATTTTATAAACTCACCTTCCTGAATAACCTTCGGAAGAAAGATAACTCTGACCTCTTTTTCTTACAATTTATAGTACTACAAACGTCTCCTTGTCCTATATTATTATTATTCAAATTATTGTATTTTAGCCAATTACAGTTATTACAACCGATAACGAACATTTCACAATTTACACAACAATTCACAACAGTGTCAAATACGGCACAGTCAATGCCTTTTCGAGCTATACCAGGCCGTTACGTATGTCCTGTTTCAGTGTATGGAGCTCAGTGAAATATATTGTAATTTTATTGCGCGTCATTGCTTAGTTTTATTTAGTGTAATGTGTCCATAAGTTTCGTTTACTTCTTGTTGCATAATATGTTGCAGAAATAATTACACAACTGTGTTGTTTTAATGTGAAGAGAATTTTACATGTTAACAAAATCTGTTCGCATCAACATTTTAAGTTTAAATGGAAGCTATTTTGAGGTTTAATAAAAGATAATTTATATTGTAATTTTAATTTAGAACATCTACCTTCCTTAATTGTAGATATAAAATTTACCATACCACTCCAATGAAATTAGTGTACGTACGATTGTGTTACTTTGTGTATGAGGTACTAGATAAATACAATAATTCAGTACTCTATTTTAGTATTAAAATTCAGACAAATTGAATGTGCGGGGTATCATACATGACATTATGCTTAATTATAATGTATATTTGCGAATTTAGGAATATAAGTTAAATATAGTAAACATAAACTATAATTTACATATGAATGGCAGGGCATTGGAGACCACTAAAATTAGACAGAAAGGGGCAACTGGTACAGTAAACATAACCTATAATTTCAACATATCTAAATATCCGTGCTGTGCAGCTGAAAATTATTGAATCGTGCATAAATGAAATTAGTAATATATTTAATCGAAATAAAGACAGGTATTACACATACGAACAACGTAATTTTCACAACAAAAATAATATTACACCTTGCAAGTGAATTATATCTCAAAATGTCTCATAATCATTGTTTTAAATTTTATTAATGTAATTACACTACAATTTAGAGAAATATATGTTACTCTTTATGCATTCCAACTAATTTATATGGTTGAAACGCCGCCCTTCGTGATCGGGTTAAGCGAGTTAAATGGTCTGCCTTACGGCCTGAATTAGATCACGATGGCAGTGGCACAGTCTATTGTTCCTAGTACTCACAGCGCTCTAAGCCGCTAGCAACTATCGCGAGAAATGCAAAAAATTATCCCAAGCTTCGTGACTGTATATACTAGACTGGGGTAGGACCTTCAGATTTTGCACACTGATACGTCTTAGTAGTATAAGATGTGCCAAAAAAGTTGCGAATATAATGGAGTCCAGCCGTTGGAATCTTCTGTTATGAAAACTTCTAATTTGGGAAGCTAGCTGATTCCGCCCACTACAGGAACACCACTCAATACGTTATTGATAAGGCGATCGCTTTGCTCATGCTAGAACGTTGACATCAAAATATACAGCAAAGAAGAAGAAAGAAATTCACTTTAACTTCTAGTTGAAGATACAAACTTAAATAAGAATTATTTTAGCATGTAAATATATACACCTTGTCCCGCTTAGAGGGCTCGAGAAATAAGTGATAATTTGAAGTGTAAATAATGGTTAATTAACGCAACTTTTTACACAACTTGATGTAAAAACTCTCCGAGTTTCGGAGAATGCTGAATGCAACTCGATGTGAGCGCCTTGAATTGCCGTGCAGACATCTAAACAGTATTCAACCTACCGCCAAGTGTTCTGCGGCATTTGTGGAGTCACTACCGCAGCTGTATTTGTAATGGGTTGTCTCAGTTCCTCCAAAGTGTTAGCTCTGCCTCTTTGATACACAGCATCCTTCACAAAACCTCAAAAAAAAAAAAGTCCAAGGAGATCAGATCGGGTGACCTGATTGACCAGGGAATGGGTCCTCGTCTTCCGATCCACCTATCCATGTACGAAGAACACGGCGTTGTACTCGCGTAACAGATTTTTCTTCTGATAGTCATAGCACACAATGAACTTTCTGTTGTGGTGTCCATACGTTGATCATGGCTTGTTCTACTACAAAATGGCGCCAGGTTTGTTTTAGCTACAAACAAACGAAAGTTACGCTTGCAGCTGTTTTCAGACTTTGTTGCGTAAACATGGTCAGTTTCTCTATCTTGTCAGATGTAAATCTCAACGATATCTTTATCTGATTTTAAGTGGTGAGGATTTATTTCGCGATCCCTCTAAGTGGGACACAGTGTACACATACATATTATGAGAAGATTTTTTGGTAACATATACAAATACTGTATAAGAGTTATAAATACAGTGGTAATCCCTCTAAATAAAATAATAGTTTTAATATTAACGAAAAAATATGTTTTAAGTAATTTAGACAGATACACTTTCGTAACACATTTACTCAGACAAAAAATAAACTTGAAACTTGTAAAGAATCTGCTGCATGGTGCCTCCAACGTTCAAAGACAATTAATCATCCTCAGTAATACGTAGTATTAAAACAGTAACCAGTGTCTGTACTCACCCGGCTGATTACTCCACGTCCTGTGTCTACGAGTCCATGTTTCTGCCCCATAACTCGTAACATATAATATGGATGTGGCAATGTATGAAAATTTTTATTATTATTTGTTTATAACTTTAATTGATACTTTCCATAATTTTTTTTTTTTTCATAAAAGTATTAAAGAGTTAATAGATATTGTTTTACTGGAAAAGAGTAAGTGAAAGAAGAATAATGCTGAAACTGATAAGGAAGAGAAAAAGGAATTGGTTGGGTCAATTTTTTTTATTGGGTTATTTTACGACGTTGTATCAACATCTAGGTTATTTAGCGTCTGAATGAAATGAAAGTGATAATGCCGGTGAAATGAGTCCGGGGTCCAACACCGAAAGTTACCCAGCATTTGCTCGTATTGGGTTGAGGGAAAACCCTGGGAAAAACCTCAACCACAGGTGTGGACTGGTTGGGTCAATGGCTGAGAAGAAACTGCCTACTGAAGGATGCACTGGAAGGAATGGTGAACGGGAGAAGAGTTTGTGGCAGAAGAAGATATGAAATAATAGACGACATTAAGGTGTACAGTATGGATCATATGCGGAGACTAAGAGGAAGAAAGAAAATAGAAAAGGATGGAGAATGCTGGGTTTGGAATGAAAGACCTGTCCTTGGGCAGAACACTGTGAATGAATTAATGTTTTACTGAATACTTGGAAGTTTTCAATATAAAAACCGCTTCGGTTATTTATGTTCTACTAAAATCTAAAATGACTTGTATTTTTATTTTTTTCCTCAGTCCTAATTTTGAGTGAAATAGAGAGAGAATTATACGAGACAAAAATCTATATTTAATCATATTTCAGACAAATGGACGAGACGACGAAACACGTAGAGTAAGTACTCTTTCAAGATTTTCAGCTCAGAGAAACCACTTGCGTTTAATTGGTTCTGGAAATTGGGTGAGTGTCCCACCCCTCACAATCTTATCCCCCTCTCGCAAACTGTCCGATAGTCTTCTTTGTGTCTACTTTTACCCCCACCCCCCCACTTTCGCACTGACGCCTCGTCGAGATCATCGAAGCTTTACGCTATTGCATCCTTCCTTATCCCTTCTTCATTCTAACTTTTTCGTGTTTTTATTCTCTCTGATTGTTTTCAAATTAGAAATCCATTTCCTTTCTCTTTTGAAACTCGTACTTAGTTTCTTTAATACAAAATCGCATTTGTTTACATGATGTGTGTATGAAGTCTTTTGAAAGAGTATCTCTTATATTAAGGAATCGATTGAGTGTATACTTTTGAGTCGTTATACTTTCTCAGAAGTGAAGCACGTATTTCCGGAACTGTTATTTCAGAGAGGAACGTATAGCATGTCGCTTTATTGCCGGCTGGCCCTTTGAAGATGTTACATTTCCTAGAAACGAAAGTAAAAGAAGCTAATGTGCCTTAATATAAATAATGAAGGATATCCCTGAAGAGCTGAGGAATGTTACGCACGGCCTGAATTTAAGTAATCGATTTCAGAAATGTAATTTTTGCCATATATCTCCACCAGGGGCGTAGCGTCCATGAATGTAGCGGAAGCACTTTTATGCTTTAGAGGAAAGGTTTTTTTTTTTATTATAAATTTAGAAATCTTCTCACCAATCCTGAGCTGTCACGAGCGACCAAGATTACCGTCATTTCCCATAACCATGGTCCTGGAACACAACTATGGTCCATTCAAATTTTGTACTCCATAATGTACTAGTACCTCGTTTATCTATATTTTTGCTGCAACGCTATAGTAGCTTATAAAAAAAATGAATGGTTACCTAAACGCTAGCTATCTGCATAAATTAGGAAAATTTCTTTTTTGAATTAAAATTAGATGGGAAGAGAAAGTCAAAGCTCTAACGGAGATGGAATTATAAATGTCGAGTAGTCACACGATAAGAAACTACGAAGAGTAGTCAATTAAGTTAACAGAATATTATGTATTAGTTTTTGTTATATTTGTATTGACAGTGATGGCGGATTAAGAAGTGGAATACATCTAATCAGCCATGACGTGAACAAAGATTGATGAAATATATAAATAAATAAATAAATAAATAAATAAATAAATAAATAAATAAATAAATAAGTAAGTAAATAAATATATAAATAAATAGATAGATAGATAGATAGATAGATAGATAGATAGATAGATAGATAGATAGATAGATAGATAGATAGATAGATAGATAGATAGATAGATAGATAGATAGATAGATAGATAGATAGATAGATAGATAGATAGATAGATAGATAGATAGATAGATAGATAGATAGATAGATAGATAGATAGATAGATAGATAGATAGATAGATAGATAGATAGATAGATAGATAGATAGATAGATAGATAGATAGATAGATAGATAGATAGATAGATAGATAGATAGATAGATAGATAGATAGATAGATAGATAGATAGATAGATAGATAGATAGATAGATAGATAGATAGATAGATAGATAGATAGATAGATAGATAGATAGATAGATAGATAGATAGATAGATAGATAGATAGATAGATAGATAGATAGATAGATAGATAGATAGATAGATAGATAGATAGATAGATAGATAGATAGATAGATAGATAGATAGATAGATAGATAGATAGATAGATAGATAGATAGATAGATAGATAGATAGATAGATAGATAGATAGATAGATAGATAGATAGATAGATAGATAGATAGATAGATAGATAGATAGATAGATAGATAGATAGATAGATAGATAGATAGATAGATAGATAGATAGATAGATAGATAGATAGATAGATAGATAGATAGATAGATAGATAGATAGATAGATAGATAGATAGATAGATAGATAGATAGATAGATAGATAGATAGATAGATAGATAGATAGATAGATAGATAGATAGATAGATAGATAGATAGATAGACAGACAGACAGACAGACAGACAGATAGATATAGATAGACAGACAGACAGACAGACAGATAGATAGATAGATAGATAGACAGATAGACAGACAGACAGACAGATAGATAAATAGATAGATAAATAAATAGATAGATAAATAGGTAAATAAGTAAATAAATAAATAAATAAGTAAATAAATAAATAAATAAGTAAATAAATAAGTAAATAAGTAAATAAGTAAATAAATAAATAAATATTTTTGCTGCGCTGTACTTTGAAGTCAAGTCTCTGCAGCTATCTATGAACGGTCTATATTACTTCTACAATGTTCTTTGAATAGTTGTATCGTGGGCCATAGTTATGTTCCAGGTCCATAGTTATGGAAATTGACGGTACTTAAGCATATAAAATGTTTAAAAGCTCATTGAACCATTGATTTTTCTCTGACGAATGAAACTCCTACAAGCACAGAGCTGAAAATACATTTTTGGATTATTGGAAATATACCTAGTTTTAGAGAAAGAAATAAGCAATACGAAAAAGTAAACAGTGCTAATTAGCATTGTTTCGACTATAGGTGGTGTTTTAGTATAGCAATTGAGCCTTTCAATGCAGCTAAGGTTATAATCGGAATAATAGGTATAGATGAATAATTTCGAGGAAAAATTGTTCCGGAGCCGGGTATCGAACCCGGGACCTTTGGTTTAACGTACCAACGCTCTACCACTGAGCTACCCGGGAACTCTAACCGACACCGATCCAATTTTTCCCTCTATATCCACAGACCTCAAAGTGGGCTGACAACCGTCAAGCAACCAACTTCGAGTGCACACTAACTCCGTGTGACTTAAATTGTGGTTTTCTGTTAACGAACAGTGACGCGTATTATGCAAATCAAGATTTCAGGTATAACTCCCTGTAAAGTTGATTTGAATAATTTCGAGGAAAAATTGTTCCGGAGCCGGGTATCGAACCCGGGACCCGGGTTGATTTGCATAATACACGTCACTGTTCGTTAACAGAAAACCACAATTTAAGTCACACGGAGTTAGTGTGCACTCGAAGTTGGTTGCTTGACGGTTGTCAGCCCACTTTGAGGTCTGTGGATATAGAGGGAAAAATTGGATCGGTGTCGGTTAGAGTTCCCGGGTAGCTCAGTGGTAGAGCGTTGGTACGTTAAACCAAAGGTCCCGGGTTCGATACCCCCTCCGGAACAATTTTTCCTCGAAATTATTCAAATCAACTTTACAGGAAGTTATACCTGAAATCTTGATTTGCACAATAGGTATAGATATTCCAAGCCTCTTGAACACATCTTTCATGAAGAGAGTAGTGGTACCTCTTGCTCCAACCAGAAGTCTGATTACTTCAAGCTCTTTTAGCCGGTAGTTTTGGAGGTAATACGAAATGGTGGGATTGTAGATATTCTTTTTTTTTTCTTTATCCACTTCTGCCGGCTGTTCCTCATTCGTTTCGAAAGGTACAATGGGATCAATTATGAATCCAGATCTTGTAGATACCTTGAAAGCTGTTACATCTAAGCGCCGTGTACTGCCATAACAGAGAGTTCAAAGTTGTTGTAATCGGCATCTTTAAGGGCAGTGGCTATAATATATTGATCGTATTTGGTGGTGTCTAACGTTTCGCAGAACTTCGCCGTGTGGACAGGATGCCAGGATGTGTGCAAGAATTTGAACCTCGTTGTGGCAATGCTTACAACGGTTGTCCTGAGTTAAAATAAAGTAGGGTAATTATTATTAATTTGTTCTTATAATTGTTATTTCGTGTTTATACAACGTTTTAACTCGGGATGAATTTGAACACACGGGTGATGGGAGATGTTAGACTCCAAATATACCTGCTTGTCACAATGGGTTGCTGGGGAAAAGGGAGACAGAGAGATATAGAAAGGGGTAGACAATCTCGCAAATGCTTAAGAGAATGGAGCAAAAAAAATATTTTCTTACAGATCTGAGTTATTTGACTATTCCAGTTTATATCTCTTCCATTAATAATCCAAGATTATTTTTACAGTGTCGCTATATTTAATAAACGATCCATTTACTGACAGTCTCGGTATGGTTTTATCATTAATTTTACTGATGTCCCATTACAATTGCCTGCGATTTCCCTGGGTTTAACCTCAGTCCAAACTTCTGAGCCCATAGATAGAGTTTAGGTCTTCAGTCATTGTGGTCACTGCGTCACTTAATTAATCAGGACATAAGTGTACATAGATCTCTAAATCGTCAGCAAACAAGTGGTATCTGCAGTGCTGTATGGTGTTTGTTAGGTCAATATAATTATATAATAAATAGCAGAGGACCTAGCACCGATCCTTGAGGACCTCCAAACTTCGTGATGCGCCATTCAGAAGAGAAATTACCAACTAATGTACACTGCTGGCGGTCACGAAGGTAGAATTGAAACCAAGCGACAGCATTATCGATAGATTCAAGTTTTTCAATTTACGCAAAAGGAGTTCAATATCAACAATATCAAAGGTCTTACTGAAGTCAAGGAAAGTCAGTAAAGTCAGTTTACTGTCATCCGTAGCTTTACGTACATTTTCATTGACTCTTAGTAACACAGTTGTGATCCTGTGGCCAGTCCCAAATCCCGATTGGTAATCGTCGAGTAAGTCGTTATGGTTTAAATATGTTCTCAGTTGCTTGTGTAGAGTACGTTCCAGTACTTTTGATAATACCTTACAATAGATCGAAAATATTTGTGGAGACACTACATAGACCTATGTTGAAATGATAGAACTTTAATTCTTTATTTCATAATAAGTTGGAGACTGAAATACTACATAATAAATCAATACTATTTAAAATTCTTTCCATAAATTATCATCATACACTGCTCTCTTAAGTTGGCTGATCATATTGGGAATTAATCAGTGACTTTCCCAGAACACGCTATGAAATGTTTCATATAAAACAATTTTTATCTCGAGAAGGAAGCAAAAAAGAGCAAAATTGTATTAAACTTTTTTGTTTGAAATATCTCAAAGAAAAACCCCTTAAAATTAATGACATCACTTACGGTTCATTCTGTATAATTTATATAAAAACTGAAAGGAGTTTCCCTATACATTAAAACACGCAACAGCACTACTTCATCAACTTTTTCCCTGCGGTTTGCTTACTGTCTAGACGACATTAGCGATTCCCTCGGCAGTCTAAAATGATACGAGCAATGTAAATGTAATGACATATTATTACTGATTAAAGCATTGCTTTGCACAGCTATTTTTTTTTCAGCAGCGGAGCTCTTTTGATCTCGAAAATATTGCCGGATTGCAAACCACAAAAAGTGGCCTATATTAAAAATTAATGATCGTGGAATGAATGACAGTTTGAATTCAAAGAGAATTGCTGCAAAACGAATCAAAACTGGTATAATAAACGTTCATGCGATATTTAATGTCATGCTAGAATTGACGTCAGAATTTTTAATCACGCAATATACACGGCAAACTAGAGGCGCTTCTCAGGAAACAACAAACGGTTTGATTAGGAAAGGTTTTAATAACGTATACAACTGACATAAACAAAACGTTTCTCAGTTTTAGGAACCTGTAATTACATTTAATTCCTTCGACGTTCGAGTACTGCTTACAGGTGACACGTTCATATCGCTGAAATTAAAGAACCAATTGTCCACTATGTTTATGTCATCAAACAATTAGACCCATGAAAAGAAACCGGCGTTTATGTTATAAAATTACAGTCAAATGTCGTTTTAACGAATTTCTAGGGAGTCTGTCATCATTTTCGTTATACTGAAAGCTCGTTATAGTGTAATATTGATCAATGGTACTTTTTACACAATTGTCATAACTGAGAAGCTTGCGTCCAAAACCAGACAAGTCCATCAATATTAATTTTTCAGAAAGTGAACAAAAAAAAAACCTGAAATTGATCCTCACATTAATACTGTAAATGTAATATTTTGTGAGGGCAGTGAGGGGCCACCTACAAATTAACATTGTAAATCAGATTCTGATTTACACAACATGCGCTCGAACTACTGTAAAAAAAATCTGTAGGACTTGTTCAGTTTTGATCGACAGAGGTGGACTTGTTCAACATTGATTTGAAGTGGTTTGGACATGTTCAGTTTTGGTTACAAATAAACATTACTAACTTATGGAATAGATGTTTGTCTCAACTATTCAGAATTTTATTGAATTATCCATTCAACATGTATCATCTAGGACAGTCATGTCAATTGATGCCCATAGGAGCAACCACGCGCTTTAGAGCTCAGGAGAGCCTGAGCGCTTTAGAGCGGAAAGGAAAGAGAGAGACGAAAGAGGTGGTATATGCCGCTAGGTCGAGCTATATACAGGGATGGCCAGCACTGATTCAATAGATAAAGGGAAGAGAACTTATTAAAACTGTATCCATGTTAATTTTTAGATTTGTCTGAGAAGTATAAGTGCATTAGAATGTGGGTTTTAATTTTAATGCTCATTTTTCGAAAGTTTCATTTTTTTTTTTTTTACTCAAAAGAAATATTTTCTCAACTTCTCGTATAGAAAAGTGAAATTTTGAGGTATAGGCCTATTTATTTAGTAGCCTTACAGAATGTTTTCGTAAATCTAATATACCTAAATACGTATTACTGAAGATAGTGTATTGAAAATTTTGAAAATATTCGCATGGAAATTATTTGTAAGGAAATAAATTAACAAAGCAACTACTGTTATATCATAGGCAGAAGATATGTGCCCATGTTTTGTAAATATGTCAGCTCTATAGCTTCAGCACACTTCGAGACAATAATTTAATATTCTGGTGATAGGAAGTTGCTCACCAATATCACCTTAAAAGCATAATGCGATAAGAATTTAATTATGGAATATTACTTATACTTAAAAGATATACAGCACCTAGGTAACTTTACTTTGTACTGTAATATTGTTTTTGATTAGTTCATTGATTGCTTTTATAAGGCTAAAGATACCATCAATATAAATTCCAACTTATCATGCCATACTCAATCTCTTTTCCTTGGAATATCACTTTCTTTATGAATGATGTGTTTCATCCATTTAGTACAGTATAGTTGTATTACTATGGAATTTATGTGAATATTCCTTCTTAACTCTCTATTATGTTATTAAGATTTGAAACACAAGTGCAATATTAAGAAATCAGTGTTAGGACTTTTGTTTTACAGACAATATAGATAATATTAAACAGAAAGAAGCCATATAAAAATAACGACATAAAATTTCACGTTCCGTTTGAAGTTTGTGCACCACTGTTTTCTTAATCCAACTGGCTGCATCTTCATATACACAACCATTCCTCTTTCCATACTTAGCGCTTGATGCCCGCGCACGACGTCAAGGTCAGAAAAATGCGCTTGCTTTGACATCGCTGATCTAGGATTTCCAGCCCTCATTATTTCTTTGCATGATACATAATAAAAGTGAAATTCGTTATATAATAATAATAATAATAATAATAATAATAATAATAATAATAATAATAATATTATTATTATTATTATTATTATTATTATTATTATTATTATTACAAACAATTGAAAATATCAGTTATACAATAACTAATACAGATAAATCCACTTTAGCACATAAAAGCTGTTATCACAAGTTCTCAAACTCGATTAATGAAATTACCGGCAAAAATAGGGTCAATAAGGGGTTGATACCGGCCACCGGTCTTATTTTGAGATCCGCCAAAATTTCCGGCCGTGCCGGTAAATACCGGCTAGTTGACAATCTTACTGTTTTTTAGGAGACTTGTTTGAAAACATGTTTCAAAATTCGGCCAAGATACATTTAAGGGGAGAGGATGGTATTTTTTGGTGAAAAATGAGTAAATTTAAAAAAAAAAAAATCTTTAAAATACTCTGTGATATGTGTGAAATGCATAGCATTACATTTTGTGGGTATTTGTGCCCTTATCGGATGTTGAGTCGCCATTTTTAAACTTCCTGCGTTATGGATATTTAAATCGCTCGCCCATTTTTATTGCTGTTTCTGGTAAATTAAATGTTCAAAACTTTTTTTTTCCTTTAAAATACCCTTTGATATGTGTGGAATGCATTGTATAACATTTTGTGGGTATTTGTGTCCTTATTGGATGTTGAGACGTCATTTTTAAACTTCCTGCGCTAAGGATTTTCAAATCACACGTCCGCTTTTATCTGTTTCCATTAACTTCATTTTTTTTACTACTTTGCCAGACAAAAATGGATTAATTTCTGAACTATTAGATACATGCATAGAATTTAGAACACACATTCTTTAGACTATCAGGAAACTTTTCTCTGTAACAGAATTTGGTAATTGATTTCATTTAAAAAAATACGTCAGTTTGTTTGCAAGGAAGGAAATCAGAACATTGTTATTAAATTTTAATTATTTATTTTACAAACATAGGGACTAATATCAAAATTCTGTTACAGACAGTTTGTAGGACATGCTTTTGCAAATACATTGCAAAAACTGTTTGAATCTATCTTTAAAAACGGTTTAGATATATCCTGCATTGGGTATATTTTTTTTTTCAAATTCGGACCCCCAAATATATATATTTTTTTCAAACTATTTTTATTTGGTTTAGTTGCCACAGCTATGAGCTCTCTACATACAAAAATTAATATTTTACACAAAATAGGAAAAACAGTTAAAAAAAATACCATCCTCTCCCATTAACCGGAAGCATATCGGAGAGTACTTAAAAAAAACAGAGAAATTCCAATGAGTATTTCTTGGCAAATGGATCGAAGCAGCAAATTTGTTCGTAATTATATGGGTAGAAGCAACACGGCCAACTTCAAAATCGAATTCAGAAAGAAGGATACACGAGAAGTGTTTCAAAACGTTTAATACCTGTAAGTAATAATTTGGCATTGAAGGTATTATTGATTATTACTTCAGAGACTTATGGCTCAATCTCAGACGGACAGACGGACGGACGGACGGACGGACGGACAGACAGACAGGCAGGCAGGCAGGCAGGCAGGCAGGCAGGCAGGCAGGCAGGCAGGCAGGCAGGCAGGCAGGCAGGCAGGCAGGCAGGCAGGCAGGCAGGCAGACAGGCAGACAGGCAGACAGACAGACAGACAGACAGACAGACAGACAGACAGACAGATAGATAGATAGATAGATAGATAGATAGATAGATAGATAGATAGATAGATAGATAGATAGATAGATAGATAGATAGATAGATAGATAGATAGATAGATAGATAGATAGCTACTTTATCGCTTGGACATAAATACATTATGCATAGCAACGTCAATATAAATAAAATCATACAAAATTATTTGCCAAGTTAAAATATTCGTTAATGCTATACAAACTGTGTTCATACAATTTTCTTTTAATTAACGATTTGAATAAATCGTAATTTAAATTCTTAGCTGAATTTTGTAAACTATTATACAACTTCAGAGACATATAATAAAAACTGTTTTGTGTAGTCTTGTATCTGCATAAATCAAGTCTTATATCGCTACAGCTTCTCGTATGGTGTTCGTGAAAATGCAAGTTCAAAGGGAAATTATCAATATTCACTTTGGTATATAACAAACACTGCAATACATATAGCGATGGAAGAGTGAGAATTTTACAGGATTGAAATAAAGGTTTACAATGTTCTTTTGGTCCAACACCACAAATGATTCTCACTGCTTTCTTCTGTAATTTAAAAATATTAAAAGATGAACTATGATTCCTCCATAATAAAACACTGTATTGAAGATGGCTATGAATATATGAAAAATATACTGTTAATAGCACTTTTGTATCCAAAGTTTTAGACAAACAACTTAACATAAATATTCCTTTAGATATCTTACCCGAAATGTTATTGATATGGGTATCCCAGACCAAATCGCCTTCAATATAAATACCCAAAAATTTGATGTTATTATGAAAAGCATCACTTTTTCTATCTAAGCTAAATTTGAGATCTGTCACTTAACTTTCATTAATACATAAATAATTAGAAGAACACTATGACTTAATTAAGATATCATTCTCATCCAGTAGCGGCTGGTGGTCAAAATAATGAGTGTGCTACGATCTTTATATTGGCTTATATACACTTATATGTATTTATCTTAATTTGAGACTCGCCTAGTGACGAAAAATGAAGTCCATACGACGTTCCTTCCTACTGCAGAACTTGCCAATTACCCTGGTGTTAAACCCCTCCATCTCGGACATTATACTCTTTTCTGTTGATAGTATTGCAAGAGCTGTGAGACGATCCTGGGACATAGTGTTCCTTAAAAACCGTTTTTATGCGTTTCAAGCAAGAAAAACATCCATCTGGCTCAGCAGTGGTCATTGGTGTTGTAAATAAAATATTTAACAACTTCGTCACTTCACGGAATGAATCCTGTAAATTGTTGGAGACTATGTATTGTAACAACTTAACAGCTCCATCTATATTTCGGACGTCGGGTTTTCCGTATAGAACTCCAAGTTGTGTCTTTAACACTCTTTTGTTCAGTATAGTATAGCTGTTGACTGCAACTTCAAGTTCGCGTTCACGATAATTATACGAAAAATTCTCAAAAATTTTGCTGTTTAACAATTTTGTTGCGTCTAAGTAGCTTAAAGACTGGAAACGGTGAGTAGTTTCCTGAATTATACAATCACATACTTCCTTGGCTTCAATTTTCTAGGATTCTATTTTCCGTCGCTTGCTAGCTGATTCAGGAGGAACCTCATAAGCCTACAGGTACATGGCAGCAGCAGTCTGCTATTTCAATTACCAAATACATTGTAAATAGTTCCGAGTTCTTCCACAAACAAGCATTCTTTCGTTACGCTTTACTTTTGCGATCTCCAAGCTGTGTTGTGCTGAAGCTGACTACAGCACTTTCCCACGTAAAAATAGCGAATCAGAGCAGTGATTTTAGCTTCGCACATGCGCATAAATGTCTACATTCTCATGAAGTTCAGAGTAGCACGATGAACCCCCTGAGGCACCAAAGAGCGAACAGCGAAGACTGAACACACTATAATGCGTCATGAATATAACCACGGGAAATTGTTAAATCACAGATCAGATACTGTGGTATTGCAAATACATTATTTGAGCAAAAAATATCATTGTGCTTTGGCACTGTAGCACATAGAGACGGGACGCCCCTGTTCTCATCTAATCTGAAGAATGTCTAGGAGCGCCAATATCGTAAGTGACAGTGTATACCAAAATTGTTTGGATAGGCCAGTACACAGATATAATGAAAATAAGTCCGCAAGTCGATTGCAAGACTATCGGAGCAGAGTTGCGTTTATGTCGCAGTTAACTTCTACCGCTCACGAAAGCTTAACGTTCCACTGAATGTAGGTCGCATGCAGTACAATAGTTTTATAGTATTAAGATAAAACCAACATTCTAGGAGAACGTTTTATGTCTATTCCTTTTATTGGTCTAGTCTACATCTTTTCCAGTTTACAGTTTGTTTACTCTGTTAACTTTCCAGTAACTTCCAGCCATAGTCGAGAAACAAATGCGTCGACTGAGAAATGAAAAGGTACAGTAGTTTCCGCAAAGAAAGGAACTTCGGGATCGCATCCTACAGGAAGTACCAACAGCAAGCTGAACTTACAAAGTATCTTTTTTATTTTCGTCGTTTAAATTACGTTTTCTTACACTAGATATTGGTATTCAACGTCCACAGGATTTGTAATTTGGAGGCAGACGTTCTTTCAACAAATTCTGCATAATTTTTTTGCAACTATGAGGATCTTTTCATAAGTCATGGCAACTATGTTATAAAAAATGTTATGTTTCGTTTAACGACGCTCGCAACTGCTGAGGTTATATCAGCGTCGCCGGTGTGCCGGAATTTTGTCCCGCAGGAGTTCTTTTACATGCCAGTTAATCTACTGACATGAGCCTGTCGCATTTAAGCACACTTACACTACCGGTCAAAAGTTTTCGATCAGCTATGAAAACAACTACATACTTTACTTCAATGTACAAACACATCGGAAAAACTAAATATACCAACAAAATAAATATTTTCTCTCTTTAGCATTATGATATGATAGAATATTCAAAACAAAATCCCTGCTTTAACCACAAATCCATAGTTACGATAGGTAATCGACAACCTTTGACCGGTAGTGTAAATGCCATCGATCTGGCCCGGGATCGAACCCGCAAACTCGGGCACAGAAGACCAGCGGTATACCAACTGTGCCAACCGGGTCGACACTATGTTATATCTTCCGAACAACCGGAAATGTGGTTAGTTCAGTATATACATTTGAAAACCTCTTGTACACTGTACGGGATGCCACCACCAGATTGCATTGGTGGCTAGTGGACAGCACACGCAAAAGTCAGTATGCTAGAGGCTCTGCTCCAAGATGGATGTAGGTAAAGTTGAACAGCGGTCATACGTGGAAATTGCAGCTCTTCGTGCCAGAAATGCTCTTTAGTGTCATTCTGAGCTACGAGAAGCATTGGATGAGAGTGCGCTTGAACACTCTTCTCCCTACTTGCCTGATCTTAGTCCATGCGACTTCGATCTCATTCCGCAATTGAAGAAGCCGCTGCGAAAGAAGCGGTTTGCAAAACAGGGAGGACATCTTAACAACGTTTCGACGAGAGGTGGTACACATAGAAAAATCGCCCACAGCTGATGGTATTCAACGCCTGCATCATTGTTGGCAAAGATGTGTGGAAGCCTTGGGAGATTATTTTGAAAGGTGTTAGCTGTGAGTAATGTACTTTGTTTCCTTTTGTGCATAATAAAACAATTATTTCCATTTATGAATATTTCAATTTCTCTTATCCATTGTCTCCTGCACCCGAACCTAATTTGGTACTAGCATTGCGAAGCACATTCCAATGACCTTCAATCGCATATAGTGAGTTCCTATTCCTGCAGTTTATTGGCTGATATAACATAGTTGCCATGACTTATGAAATGAATATCGTATATGTGTATAATACTTCTTTATTACATTGTAAAATGTTACCAGAATCGCTGACCAATACGCGAATTGTAAAAATGTGATTGAAAGAGAAGTAATTACGCAAGCAAATTGAATATACCACATTAACAATCAGCGTATTCCGAATCTCACCGGTCCGGTGGCATCAATGACGTCACGTTGCTACGAAAATAAGGAACAAAACTGCAGGAAGAATCGATGCTGTCATGGCGACTGTGTAAGTGGTTATCTGTGCTACTCTAGCAAAATTTTGCGAAATTTCCGTACTGCCATCTCGTTCAAATAAAAGAGATCATAAACAACTTATTTCTTGAACCGGTAGTAATAACTGGTCCGTTGACATATTCGCTCTTAAGCCATTAACACATTGTTTTTACGTTGTGCTCATTACAAACAATACAGCAGAACTAAAGCAGAATACACCGCCATGACACAACAGTGCACGATGTCATTCGTCTGCTAATTCCCGCCCTATACAAGAACCAATCAGATTCACTGATGGCGGCTGATGGAGACTGCCACCACCTCTGCAAGTTGATGGCAACGGTGCGACACCGGTGGAGCATCAATGACGTCATCGGTGGAATTCGGAACACCGTGATGCCATCGCCAAATTGTTGTATATTCCTAACAGAAATGATTAAATGCCAACAGAATGTGCCGTTTGTTCTGGTGTCCCATTTATCTTCTGCATTAACTTACACAAAACGAAAGACGACTGACATCCGTAAACGTCGTGTGTTGTGTGTTTGCTGTTCTAACATGTAAGTAAACCACAACTATCGACGCCACAATCAACGTACAGTGGCCTGCACTTTCTCCGGGCCTGTCGCCACTCAACTTCTTCCTGTGGGGAACTGTAAAGGACAGTGTGGACCAGAACATTCTCACAATACCAGACGATATCCAGCAACGCATTCTACAGTCTTGTGTGCCCATTCAGCCAGCAACATGCCGGGCAGTCATACGGTCTTTCGGGGAACACCTTCGAATATGCATTAATGTGAATGGTCACCATTTGGACTCTTCTGTGACTCTCAAAGCATAACATTATCACTCCATGGTGAATCTTTTGTACACTACTTTTAACACTTGAACATAAATAATTGATTAAATGGCGATCTTACTCGTGTTAATTATGTAAGCATGTACGGCTTACAGCTGTTTCAGTGATATTCGACACTATCCTCAGAGCCTACTAGAGCTCGGCGCTATCTCAATCAATTTCAGAACACACACACTATTTGACACAACTCTTCATCACACGAACGCACCCACACAACAGGCAGCGAAGTTGAGATAGCGCCGAGATCTAGTAGGCTCTGAGGATGGTGTCGAATAGCACCGAAACAGCTGTAAGCCGCACATGCTTACATATTTAACACGAGTAAGATCACCATTTAATCAATTATTTAACATTATCACATTGGAAGTATGTTTTTGTTTCGTTTTGTTGTCGTTATTGATTAGGAAGGTGGCATTGTGGTATATTTTTGAACTCGTCTTAATGTGTGTAAACAATGTAACATGATTAAAGCATGTAGTGCCATTTGAAAAATTGATAACGTCACGTGTATCTTGTACCATAATGTAGTTACATGCATCAAATCTCCACACTCATGTTAGCCCCTCGTTCTAACATAACGCTCAGAAACAAAAATTCCAATACCTATCCAAACAAAAAGTTATAATAGGTGCACAAGATAAATGGGACAACCTGTATAAAGAGAAGCGATGTTTGGAGGACCAGCACTACGATCTTTATAAGAACAAAAATGCTCTTGAAAAGGCACTGATATTGAAGGATTCGGTGCTGTTGAGGTCTAAACGAAAATTAAGACTCTCCGTGGCACATTCAACGTATAGTAGGGGAGAAGTGGGCACAGTAAGATAGGGAGAACAGTGAGACATTTTTTATTAGATGGTAAATTTTGATGTTGAGATGTTGGTAATAGTGGTGTTGTATGTTGCATGAGTAAAGTAACAGTATTTTCATACTGGATTTGATTATACTTATAAAGGGGAATGATGAAAAAATAATTCGTAATTTTTCACTCTAAAAGCAAAATTTTTGCTTGTGTTTAATGAAGGTTATATTGGATATACAAATGAGATATAAATATGAATGTTTTGTTACCTAATACTATGGTATTTGAGATTAGGTTTGGGAAAGTTTTGTCTTTGTTGTTTTAATTTTGAAGTGATGGCGTCATTTTTTAAATGAACTATGCGTAAAGGGAACAGTGAGACATGCCATTGAAGGGTACACTGAGACGTCTCACTGTTCCCATGTACCAATGATTTGCAAAAACAAACTGTAATTATATTACATTTACCAGTAACTAACATTGAAAATGAACATACTAGTAACCAATTTAGAGGCTGTACTTTAAAATATTGGATACATTACGTTTTAATGGTTTCATAAATAAAAAATTATTCATAAAATTTAAGTAAATGTTAAAAAATAATGAAGAATTGCATTACATTCTTATAATTATAACCTTTGTTGTCACCAAAAATTCATTTCATTTTTTCGAAAAATCTGAAATGTCATGGAAAATTAACTTTTCCAAATGTTCCAGATGTTTCAATGGTTTCGAAGTCAGACATCAAAATGATTCTAAATAAGCCTAAGATAAAGAGACAGCAAGTCTTTGTTTTCTTTTGAAATAAATGTAAATAATTTCAATGTCCGTTAATAGACACTGATGTCTCACTGTACCATCCTGAAAAGGGAACAGTGAGTCATTTGCATTTTTTTCGACGAACACGTATTGTATATTATGTCCTTTATCTATTAACGTTTTTGTTTATGTATTATTATACTCCATGTTTTAATGTCTATTTCTATTGCACTTGACTTTAAAAATACTTAAATTATCACTTGCATACATATGTCTTAATATGTTGTGTCTCACTGTACCCACTACTCCCCTACGCTGAACTGCAACCCGGGACACACAGACGCTGCACACTCAGTCATTTTTCGTCACCTACTGCCACGGCAATATTTTACTCGTGTAAAGAGTTCAACATTCAACTTGTTTGGGCGGCGAATGTCTCGCAACATTTTGGGAATAGTTGTCCACAGTTACTGTCTCGAAAAAGCGTATCGTCATTCTTGCTCTCGATGCTGCCCGCCGAACACAGTGTGCTGTAAGGCTAGAGAAGGAGAAGAGACTCGTACCTCAACAGATGGAAGCGATCAGTGGGGGATCGTGACAACAGTCTGCTTAAATTTACAAATAATAACATCAAAAGAATAAGAAATATACGTTTGTATATTATTTTGACATACTATTAAGCTGGAGCCCCATCTGTTGTTATTGACACAAGCCATTGCGAATTCAACCTCTTCTGTTCTATGGTGCCTTTCAGTGCCTGAAAAAGATCTTCTCCATTTGTATTTTGTAATTACATCTACAAGACATTCAGACACAGTAAAATGTTCATTAACTCCTCGGATGAAAATGGCTAGGTGAGCTTTGTCATTTCTATCTGTGCTTTCGTCCAATGCAAGTGAGTAAGCTACAAACTGGTTAATTGTGGTTTCGACTTCAGATTCAATTACATTTACAATATTGAAATTCCTTCTCTGAACTGTAATTGGAAACAATTTAATTTTCTTAAACTTTGACTTTGTTCTGGGCACAGCATTTTAGTAATGTCCAGTATGCACGATTTTACAAATGATGCTTCTGTAAAGGGCTTCATTGATTTTCCAATATTCCAAGCTAGAACATAGCTAACAAGAAGCTTTTTTTGTTTAAGACTGAGGACACGTGTGTGATTTTTGTTTGTATTTTCTTGTTTTATATTTATCAAAATATTTGTAGGCCTACGCATTTCACCTAAAATTAAATGAAAAACTATATGTTTGTCATGCGGAACTGAGTGTAAACGTATTGTAATATACTGATTATTATGTATAACCAACAGTTATACAGCTAGCCCCAAAATAAATTATTTTCACATGTCCAACATGCCTGTAATTGTATGATATCCTTTGTGAAGAATAGAGTATTGTCGTCGCATATTGAATTTTAACACGCCCTTAAGAATTTTCGAACATATTAAGCATTTCACATTCTCCCCACTAACACAAAAAATTTCTCTTCCTATTCATCCTTGAATGTACTACGCCCATGATTAGAAGACAATGTGAAACGGTGGAACATTCCGACCAACACAATGATAGTGGCAGTCCGCCACTGCTCTTCGTTTGCGCATAAACATTGATTACAGTACAGGTGGAGATGGGTGAGGCGGAGCGCGCTCATTACGTACTGGCTTCGGTTCCGTTCAGGGGCTTACTCGCGAGTACGCTTTTGGAGATATCTGGTCTCCACAATAGGCCTCGTGTAAATGCGGCTTAACTCCTCGCTACTTGCAGACAGAAGAATTCCATAATTTATCAAGAAAATTTAAGTTTACGATCCAATAGTTTTCCACTCCTTTTATTTCGATTCTAGGATCCATTTATTCCTGGAACGGAGAAGAGAACATTACCATTACCGCAATGTTCTATCCACATGAAGTATTTGTATATTGTATGTGGAGATGTGCTTTATTACAGCTAATAAAACTGAAGAAGGCCGGGTCATAATCAATTCAAGCGGATAGCGTGCGCGGACCATGCTACGTCAAGTGACAAAGCGAAAGTTAAAATAGATAGCATAACGAATACTCGGCAAAAGAGTGCTTCAAAAGCAAAAGCACGTTTCAAAATTCAAAGGGATTCGTTTATGCACATTATATCCATCACTGCCATCTACGCCATTTTCATCGTTATTTTCTTCCCTTTGTTTGTACTTAAAATCAGTTATAAAACTACACGAATCCATGGGCACGTGGGAGCCTGTTTTCCAGGAGCGAAAGTAACTACATTCTGCATTTCAAGCATATCATATATAATTTCTGTAAATAACGTTTGGAGAATGAGAAACTAACTACGAAATATCGTTAAAATGAACCATTTGTTGCTTAAACAAGTAAAAATTAATGCAAATTTGTGAAATGGTCAAACAAAATAAGAAATGAAGCTCTGTTGAAAAGAGTGAGTGAAGAAAGAATGATGCTGAAACTGATCAGGAAGAGAAAAAGGAATTGGTTGGATCACTGGCTGAAAAGAAACTGCCTACTAAAGGATGAACTAGAAGGAATGGTGAACGGGAGAAGAGTTTTGGGCAGAAGAAGATATCAGATGATAGGCGACATTAATACATATGGATCATTTCATTTTTTTTATTTCATTTATTATATTCCACAGATCTTACATTAGCAATGAAGCTTTAAGATGTGGAACAAGTCAAAATTTTACAAGATTACAATTATACAATCTTTACAATATTTTACAATTTTATAATTTTGCAATTTTCTACAATTTCTTACAATTTTCTACAATATTTTGTTGATATGTAGTGAGATGAAGTGAGGCTCGAGGATTCGCCAAAAGATTACCTAGCATTAGCCTATGGTTGGGGAAAACCTCGGAAAAAACCCAACCAGGTATTCTGATCAAAGGGGGTGAAATAAAGTGAGGCCGAGGACTCGCCATAGACCATCCGACATCAGTCCCACGATTGGGTAAAACCTCGGAAGAAACCAATGGGACCAAACGGGGGATCCAACCCGAGCCCAAGCGCAGCTCCGGATCAGCAGGCCAGCGAGTCTGCTGACTGAGCTACATCGATGGCTCTACTAAAAATATACAGTACATAGCCAATCAGACTATTCAATTTACAACACAAACGATAGTAGAAAAGTTTTCCGGGCTATGAGGCCGTGGTCTGTTGGTTGTGAGACCACGGCCTCATAGCCCGGAAAACTTTTCTACTATTGACGCCGGCCGTGAAAGCCTACACTCCAACACAAACGATTATTCATCAGTTGAGTTATAAAAATAATACATAACAAGTTAACTCAATTTAAGGCATAAATAATTCATTCAGTTGAGATATATAGAAATTAATAATAATAATATTCGGAGGTTAAAAGGAAGGCGGAAAATAGGAAAGGCTGGATAATGCTGGGTTTGCAGTGGGCTTGCCCTTGGAGAACACCATGAATGGATGAATGAAATTAGTTTACTGTATACTACTTGTCTAGAGTCCGTTCATAACATCTTTAGAGTGGATTAAACATGGCTGAGTAATGTCTTGCAAGTTAAATTGAAAAAGTATCGAAGCAGTTGTGAGGATTTCTCACAGAGGTAAATTATACTTAGATAAGTTTGTCTATTGTAATTATATTAATAAATTAGCAGTTATTTATGCAACGATCAAAAATATAATGATAGCTATTGAGACACGAGTGCCGGAGTCAGTTTCGTGCAAGAGTGCCTTAATAGCCATTATAATGAGAGTTACATACAATTGTTTTTCTACGACCTGTGTGAGGTTAGACAAAAATTAATTAATCAAAAATTTCCTCATTTCCTCATGAATACATTTCTAATTGTGTTAAATTTGAAAAAGAATAATTTAGAAAGAACCAAATGCCAACGAAGAAAACCTTAGCATGACCTTATTTGGTGCACTTATGTTATTATAAGTTTGTTATTGATATATCTGTATAAATTCTTCTGTTAATAATTTCGTAAATCAAATTGACTGTTAAGCTTTGTAAAGAGGCAGCCTTGAATATCGGGAAAGCAAATATACTACCAACAGAAAATGATGGTGATATTCTTATTTAGGATTTACTAATGTTCATACACAGCAATTTCCTGCAAAAAATAGAAGCTTTTGTCCCCCATGTCCTGGGGGCCTGTCCACACGGTGAACTTCTACGAAATACGCGGCATCATACAGTAAGATCTATAATAGCAACTACCTTAAGGAACAGAAGAAGTACACGGCATATCCAGTGAGGGCAGTAATCGAAGAATCGACATAATTGCATTTAAACCTCCCTCTCTTGAAGGTTACATTATAGATCCTACTGTGAGATTCGAATCGCACGAACACCAGCCAGAAGAAGTACACGAGGAAAAAAGGAATATATATGAACGTTCCATCAGTTTTTATAAGGACAAAACCATCTGGAATCCATCGTCATTACGGGACTAATGATAGGAGCCCCTGGGACCATACCCCGGTTCCTAGTCGACTTCTGTAAATCTTTTGGCCTGCATAAAAATATTTTAAGAGATCTAACAATTGCAGCACTCAAAGGCTCAATAGCTATTTTCAGGCATCATACATATGGACCATGACTAATTCGCATCTCCTTGACGTTACTTCGTTTAATATCATGTGTTTCAATATAATTCAAATTGTTATTTTTCACTCTAACAAAAATCTATCTCTAAGCCTCAAGGCATTTACTTTATTCTATCATGGTACTCTTTGTCGATGGCAACCTGTACTGGTTACAGGAAGAAATTAAATAATAAATAGACAATAATATATGAAGAGTTCTCGGGAAAAACGATGAATGTCACATTTCTGTTAAGGATTAGATAATGATCTAATTGAGTCTATAACTGCAAGATGTAGTGCTGTTTCTATAGAAAATAAAGGAAAGGATTAGTGCGACCGTTAATGGAATACGGAACTACGTGTTGGGATCCCTATAGAATATATCAGATAATTTCCTTAGAAAGAATCCAGTATAGGGCAGCTAAATTTGTTAAAGGTAAAAGAGAAGATGGGAACGATACGATAAAAGAACTTAAATGGGAAACTTTGGAAAACAGACGTAGGAAAACTAGAATAACATCATTGTATAGAGCACATCTAGGTCAGAAAGCATGGGTAGACATAACGGCTCGGTTAGAAAAGCCAACGTACTATGGTAGGAACGATCATGATTTTAAAATCAAATGTAGGAAACAGAAAACGGATGTAGGTAAATTCTCATTTTTAAATAGAACTATAAATGATTGGAATGACCTACCTGCAGCGGTCTTTGAGGGCTGTCCTTCCTTAAGGAGATTCAAGAATAATTTAAAGAGTTGTGTATAAAGTGAAAATTAAAATTAAGGTGACATTCAACATTTAATTTTTTAAGGTGACATGTATTTATCTAGCCTTACGAGTTTACTTCCTTGGTTTGAATTGTAAATTATTTAAAAATAGCGTGTAAGAGGGCCTTAGACTAGAAATGTTTAGTTTAAATGTAGTTCTGTTTATAAGTATGCATAAGAATGCAATTATTTGACTTATTTGAACTGTTGTATCAGTGAAGCGAGGTGAGTCAGTGAAGTTATGGTTTTACAGTGCAGTGAACAGTTCCGATCAGTGATAATTTATAGCGTCAATGAAATGTGTTCTATAGTGTCAGTGAAATGTGTTACAGAGTGTCAGTGAAATGTGTGCTAAAGTGTCAGTGAAATGCGTCATAGTGCCACTACAGGGAATGAGATGAGAGTAAAGTGAAAGACTATTGAAACTTATGTAGGACCTATACATAATTATGTAGGTTGTGTTGTAAAATTAGGTGTTTTATTTTATGTTTTATTATTATTGTGTTAAATTGTATTTTGTATTCTTATTGTATTGTGTATAAAATTGTATATGTGTTGTAAATTGTATTATGTATTGTAAATTTTATTGTGTATTGCTTATCATTTTAACTGTGTATTGTTAATATTGTATATACCACTGCCACCGGGTGCTTGCTCACTTGCAGTGTAAATAAATACATACATACATTACTGTATTCGTGGTGATAATTCTGCTTTTTACCATTTTTCATAAGAACAACATTAAATTTCATAGTGATCCATTGAAATAGATAATGACATCAACCTTTACAAAACTGTGACATTGTTTATTGTTTCTAATGAGTATTTTATGTTACAAATCTCAACGTGGCATCAACATTATAAAATGCCGTCCAGTATACAAAAAAGGCTTTATATCTCACGAGCTACTTGAACTGGAAATGAATTAAAATAGAAAATATACCACGATGGTATATCATGAAAGTATAATGAAGTTTAATACGTAAAACATGAAGACGAGCTACTGCTGTGTGATAAAATACAAGACTAGATTAAAAATAAATGCTTCACAGCCCAGCTCTGCATCGAGCAAGCGGTGTACCCCAAACCCGGATGCGTTCACTCTGGAGAACAGAGTCCCGGGGCACTCATTGGGGAGGAAGCCGCACAGATCTCTGATGTGAGTCTCCCCTAGTATTAGTCTGCGGCCCAAGAGACCCAAAACAGAAATAAAAGTCTCTGCTCTCATTTCCGTAAAACTCGCATTTATAAAATGATGAACTGTTGTAATGAAATTACAATCTCCTTACAAACCACAAACACACACACACACAGTCCTGTTGTGGTACAATTATAACTAAACGTAAGATAACACAGAATCAAGAAACGGGCAACGAATGTGAAAGAACTCAAGAACTCAAATATTTAAATACTGTGATTAAGAGAATTATATATTGAAATATATACATGGTGATTCACGAGGATTTACTGTCCGTTACGGAGCTTATTTAGGAAGACATTCTGAGCAAAAAATGTCATATAAACATTTGTCCTGATCTCAATATTTTCAGAGTTACACTACTTTGAATTGTTTGCAAAATACCATTATTCTTGAGCTTTAAGGGTAAAAGAATATTGCAGACAAAGAATTAACTATTCAGGAGTATCATTTCTTTAATTAGCTAATACCGTATTATGAAGCTAAAAATGTGTTGTGAATTTCATAGTTGCTTCGTACAGATTTTTTTTTTCGATTTTTAACTACAAAATTATATATTCTTCCGCATTTATCACAATAATTGTTACAAATCACGCCACTCTTGTAAATTCTTTAAGACTGTACATTAGGATGCATAACTAAACTGTAAAGAATCAAGTTCCTAAAGTCGTATCATTTGTAACAATTTTTGTGGTAAGTGCGAAAGAATGATGTCATTTTTAGTTAAAAATTTAAAAACAAAATCTGTACAAAATGACAACACATTTTAGTTTCAGAACAATATCCAATTAAAGAAGTGATACTTCTGTATAGTTCATTGTCTATTTTTAGTATTCTTTTACTCTTAAAACTAAAGAAAAAAGGCATTTTACTTACAAATTCAAATTAGTCTAACTTTGAAAATATTGAGATTAAGACAAATGTGTATATGATTTTTTTGCAAAGAATCTCTTCGAAAATAACCTCCGTAAATGACTGTAAATTCTCGTGAATCATCTTGTATAGCCTATGCCAAATTAGACGAAGACCATGACTGTCGGAAGAAAAATAAAGAAGATAAACATGCGAATACTAAATGAGGAAGTACAGTAGAACAAGTGGACAGCTTCAAATACTTTGAGTGTACTACAGTACAAGCAGTAACATGAGTTGCTTCCAGGAAGTCAAAAGGAGGATAGCAATATCAAAGGAAGTTTTTAAAAGAAAAAGTAGATCTTCTGCGAACCTATGGAAAAATAACGAAAGAATAGACTAGTGAAGTGCTTTGTGTGAGTGTAACACTGTATGGGGCAGAAACAACAACATTAAAATGAAGTGAAGAGAAGCGACTTCAAGCATTTGAAATGTGAATTTGGAGACGTATGAAGCATGTGAAACGGACAGACAGAATAAGAAATGAAGCTGTGATGGAAAGAGTGAAACTGCTGAAACTGATCAGGAAGAGAAAAATTAATTGGTTGGATCACTGGCTGAAAATAAAGTGCCTACTGAAGGAAGCACTGGAAGGAATGGTGAACGGAAGAAGAGTTCGGGCAGAAAAAGATATCAGATGATAGACGACATTAAGATGAATGGTTCATATTCGGAGACTAAGAGGAAGGCAGAAAATAGAAAAGACTGGAGAATTCTGAGTTTACAGTGAAAGCCCTGACCTTTAACAGAACACTACGAATGAATGAATTCAAAGAGCTCAAAAGATAAATTTCGAAAGTTACACAAATATATGAGTGAATTAATACAATAGGCTTTCGTGAAGCTAAGTTTCTTTCGCGCTGTACTGTTGGCAGGCATGGCAATGGAATTAATTTGATTTGAGATTTTGTTTATATTAGGTAGTGAAATTTACTTAAAAGTTATGATTAGTATAAAATCTAATGTACATTCATATTTATGTACATAATTTTGAATTAAATATTCCTACTTTATTTCAATATAGAATTTTAAATCTAAAATTAAAACCGTATAGTTCGAGCGACATTATTTTTAAATATAAAGTAGATAGCCTGACTGTTTACAGTGTCTACTACATTTTTACTTGTTTATTTAACGACGCTGTATCAACTAAGAGATTATTTAGCGTCGATGGGATTGGTTATAGCGATAAGGCCGAGTATTCGTCATAGATTACCTGACATTTGCCATATGGTTAGGGAAAACCTCGGGAAAAGCCCAAGCGGGACTCGAAGTCGCGGGTGGAAGTGAAAAGGAAAAGAAACAGAACTAAACATTGACAGAAATTCAAACTGAACAGTAACATAAGTAGAAACTACGAGTAGAAGTGAAAAGGAATAGAAACAGGAATTGAACAGTGGCGCCAATACTAACTGAACAGGAACGTAAGTAGAAACTACGAGTAGAAGTGAAAAGGAATAGAAGCAGGAATTGAACAGTGGCGCCAATACTAACTGAACAGGAACGTAAGTAGAAACTACGAGTAGAAGTGAAAAGGAATAGAAGCAGGAATTAAACGGTGGCGCCAATACTAACTGAACAGGAACGTAAGTAGAAACTGACGGGTAAAAGTGAAACAGAATAGAAGCAGGAATTGAACAGTGGCGCCAATACTAACTGAACAGGAACGTAAGTAGAAACTGACGGGTAAAAGTGAAACAGAATAGAAGCAGGAATTGAAGAGTGGCGCCAATACTAACTGAACAGGAACGTAAGTAGAAACTGACGGGTAAAAGTGAAAAAGAATAGAAGCAGGAATTGAACAGTGGCGCCAATACTAACTGAACAGGAACGTAAGTAGAAACTGACGGGTAAAAGTGAAAAAGAATAGAAGCAGGAATTGAACAGTGGCGCCAATACTACCTGAACAGGAACGTAAGTAGAAACTGACGGGTAAAAGTGAAAAAGAATAGAATAAGGAATTGAACAGTGGCGCCAATACTAACTGAACAGGAACGTAAGTAGAAACTGACGGGTAAAAGTGAAAAAGAATAGAAGCAGGAATTGAAGAGTGGAGCTAATACTAACTGAACAGGAACGTAAGTAGAAACTGACGGGTTGAAGTGAAAAGGAATAGAAGCAGGAATTGAACAGTGGCGCCAATACTAACTGAACAGGAACGTAAGTAGAAACTGACGGGTTGAAGTGAAAAGGAATAGAAGCAGGAATTGAAGAGTGGCGCAAATACTAACTGAACAGGAACGTAAGTAGAAACTGACGGGTTGAAGTGAAAAGGAATAGAAGCAGGAATTGAACAGTGGCGCCAATACTAAGTGAACAGGAACGTAAGTAGGAACTGACGGGTAGAATTGAAAAGGAATAGAAGCAAGAATTGAACAGTGGCGCAAATACTAACTGAACAGGAACGTAAGTAGAAACTGACGGGTAGAATTGAAAAGGAATAGAAGCAAGAATTGAACAGTGGCGCAAATACTAACTGAACAGGAACGTAAGTAGAAACTGACGGATAAAAGTGAGAAGGAATAGAAGCTGGAATTGAACAGTGGCGCAAATACTAACTGAACAGGAACGTAAGTAGAAACTGACGGATAAAAGTGAGAAGGAATAGAAGCAGGAATTGAACAGTGGTGCAAATACTAACTGAACAGGAACGTAAGTAGAAACTGACGGATAAAAGTGAGAAGGAATGGAAGCAGGAATTGAACAGTGGCTCAAATACTAACTGAACAGGATCGTAAGTAGAAACTGACGGGTAGAAGTGAAAAAGGCATAGAAGCAGGTATTGAACAGTGACGCCAATACTAACTGAACAGGAACGTAAGTAGAAACTGACGGGTAGAATTGAAAAGGAATAGAAGCAAGAATTGAACAGTGGCGCAAATACTAACTGAACAGGAACGTAAGTGGAAACTGACGGGTAGAATTGAAAAGTAATAGAAGCAAGAATTGAACAGTGGCGCAAATACTAACTGAACAGGAACGTAATTAGAAATTGATGGGTAGAAATGAAAAGGAATAGAAACAGGAATTAAACAGGAATTGAACAGTGGCCCAAATACTAACTAAAGAGGTACTTAAGTAGAAAATGACGGGTAGAATAGGAACAAAAATAGGAATTGAACATTAACAGAAACAACAACTAAATAGAAAAGCAAGAAGAGACTAAACGTGAACATAAACATGAATACAAACAGAAGGAGAATATCGTACTGACGGGAATATAAACTGGACAAGAAGGTAAGCAGAATCATAAATTAACACAAAAACATAAAATTAATACGATGCAAGAAGTAATAATACAAAACAAACTGACCAAGGACATAAATAGATGGGAGACTTGAACGTTGAAAACGGAAGAAAATACTTAATGTCAGTTAAAAGAAAAATACGACAGAATGGAAGAAATTAGAACACAACAGTACAAAATAAAACACAGAACAGAAGAAAAGAGAACAGAACAGAGAGAAAATACACATCAATTCTTCCAGTTAAATGCTGTGTATGACGTTTTACACAACGTTGTGTGGGTTGTATAGTACCGGTATGGAATGAGAAGTGATACTGGCAACTATTGAAGCTGCTTACAAGTTATTGTCAGCTGGGGAGAAACGCGAATCTCGTTTGTTCAATAAACATGTCACTGGGTACAAGAGTACAGGAACATGGAACAGAGGCGATGCATCAAAACCAAGAACAGCAGTCATTCGTAATACAATGCCGCCACGTTCCTAGATAACTTGATAAGTGTAGCGAATTAGTAACTCGGGTTCTCACGAGGGTGCAGAAGTAATCAAGCCTGGACTGATTGCTTCATATCCGTAGCTTCTGTGATATTGAACAAGAATAATTCGTGCTAACAAATTGTCAATTTTTTTCCGTACGGCTCTTCGTTATTATACAATTGTTTCGCACCTTATATTATCAGTCATACAATCGTGTGTGTGTGTGTGTGTGTGTGTGTGTGATGCAATACAATATCAGTATAATATCATGCGTATCTTTCTATGAATTATATACATTAATATGCATTTCAAAAAATGTTTTTTGTTACATGAGAAACAAATACTGGTTCTAGTTATCTGAAGTGCTCTGAATACGAATTTGTTTTCATATTTTCTGTATCACGTCAGGTTTTTCTGTAATTTTGAAAATAAAAATGAAAAAATGTCAGAATTGGCAAAGTGCATGATAAAAAATAAATTAATACGATAATCTAACTTATATGACTGCTTTCAGGTACTGAAGGCTGCTGAAACCGAGCTTGGATTCCTATTTTCTGTATCACATCAGGTTTTTCTGTCATTTTTGAATGAAAAATGAAAAAAATGTCAAAATTGGCAAAGTTCATGATTTAAAAAAATACATTTAATACGGTAATTAAACTTATATGACTGCTTTCAGATATTGGACGTTGTTGAGTCCGAGCTTGTATTCATATTTTCTGTATCATGTAATTTTTTAATAGGAAAATGAAAAAAGTAACGGTAAAATTGGCAAAGTTCATGATTAAAGAAAATAAATTTAATACGATAATCTAACTTACACGACACCTTTCAGGTAATGGAGGTTGTTGAATCCGAGCCTTTATTCATATTTTCTGTATCACGTGAGGTTTTTCTGCAATTTTTGGAAATGCGAACGAAAAACTTTAAAATTTAAACAAGAATTTCAAAAATGTCAAATGAGGTATATTATTTTTTTAAATATATTTTAACGCAATAATAACATTCGAGAGTATAAAATTAATTATTAAACCTTAAATTATCAACAAAAATAATTTTTATTAATAATTATTAATAACAATTATTTTTATATAAATAATATTATATTATATTATTATATTCTACGTATAAAAATTAAAGCTTGTATACCCTTTCTCAGAAAATCGAAAAACTAATGCAATTTGATAATAATATGTGACGTATCATTTTAAAAAGGCAAAACGAAATATTATATTGGGAAAACAGAAATTAATGTTCACCCAAAATCTTATTCCATTCCCCTTTAGCGACTCCACAACCGATAACGATTTGGGTTTTGCTCGTGGAAATTGTATACTAAGTAAATATTAGGAAATATCACAGTAAAATAAAATAAAATATAAAAATAAAATACACCAAACTAATAACATTATTATTATTATTACTATTTAACCACTTCTAACTTCAAACACAAGTCTATTACACGTAGGTCCGTAAATTGAGAGCATTATCATAAGACAGGGTGGGGGTCTGGGAGTGACGCTATTTCAGAAGGGCAATACAATAACAGAGACCCACACATCGGTACAGAGAATCGATAGTGCAGTGACGCTTTGCATGCCAATTAAAAGCTGACGTGAGGTCTTACATCCCTAATGACTGCGATGTCCAGAGTGGGTCCCGTACAGAGCGCTCCTCGCCGCAATTGCTAACTGTCAATATTATATCCAATACAAAGTCAACCAATCATAAAATTTAACAAGCGATTCATGCAGGTGATCAAAGATTGTTTAATGAACTGTGACTGGTGCAGTTGCTGTATTTTATGAATACACAATTAACTGTAACATTTCAACTTACGGAGTAACATTTTGTTGATTACACGAGTTTTATATTAACTAGTGCTGTTGATCGATCAAAATATTTAATCGATTAACTATTTAATTTAATTGATTACTCGAGAGATTAATCGAGTTTTGATCGAGTTGAAAATATGTTTTAATATACTGTAATACACAATTATTGTTAAATTTAACCTGTGTTCGGTGATAAGCATAAGTATTAAATGTTGTATATCTGTATACATCGAGTGTGCAGAGAATTCAATCTTCCTACACTTCCGCAGAGGTGTATTATTGCCAGAGAAGTTGCCTAGCAAGTACGGCGTTCATTCAGAAGAGTACTTACCGATACGTACGGTAACGCCGGTAGTGGCGGGAATGTGAACTGTTTCGAAACATGTACTGAGGTGAGTTTTTTCTTACTGTCGGGATATGGGGAGAGGGTTAAGACGATTACTTACGTATTTGTTGACATTAACTTCGACGGTCAACATGGACACGCAGCATTTGATTTGTATTGTGGAATGTTGCCGTACGCAACCGATGATAACAAATACCCTGCGTACGACTTGGCCGCGCAAAACACAGTTCGAAAGAGGTTATGGTAGCACACAGACCGTACAGACCGCCATCTGTTGCTACGACGTTCAAGTTATACCGTACACGTTCTCAAGTTCAGATTGAACGCCTTGATTAATAGGAAACTTCTCTGACATAAAAGCTGAAACTGGCTTCAAATCGCTGACTCATCAACAGTGACGTTATGACACTTTGAAATGAACACCCGTTATATTATAAAATAACTATTTTAAATACTTAGTAACATATTTATTATGAGGCTTATAATTTATTGTGTCAATTTCTCCGAGAACTTTTGAGACAAACATATATAACAAAAAGTATGAAGACTCACCTAGTTAATACGGCTTCATCCATGATTTTACACATGCTCCGAATTAAGTGCAGATCTACGTTTAGTAACACGAAAAAACGTTTTTCTTGTCAAGCACTTCTCCACAATCGTTCAACTTGAATCCAAAGGTTTCACAGAAGTTTACCTCTCAAATTCTCATATGACATAATGGAGTTTACACTTTTCACAAACCACAGAAAACTGATTTTTTTTCTTTATCAAACTAAAAACACAACCTTCATATACAAACTCAGTACAGAAACTGCAACTGTAAAACTACAGCGGTCGAAGCAGAAGACTGGTCCCTACTGTAATCGAATTACCAGATTTTAGAAAGAAAATCAGGTATTTACGCTCTCACTTGCACACAGTGTAGACATGGCTATTTTATAAGGGATGAGGGGGACGAATCCCAGAAAAGTATGTATTTCATATGCCAGGAAGATGAGATGACAACAAGGTGAAAATTTTCTTGGAAAACCATAAAACTTAATAAGGTTTTCGCATTCTGTTTCAACTTTAAATAGAGGTGGACTAGGTCACTGTCCTCATATCTCCATCTCTTTCTGAAGTGTTTGTGCAAAGATTTTCCCGACGCTACCTAGTTTACAGTTAGAAAATAACAGTTATATTGTGCTTTTAAGTAAGCAATTTCCGAGAGAGATATATTGTCGGAATTTTTAGTGTGAGTTTGTATTAACAAAATAATAATTAATATCAACTACAACCAATTAATTTTAATCAACTCGATTATTCGAGTAAATATTTTTGTTCGATTAATCTTACAACAGAAATTTATCGATTAATCGATTAAATCCCACAACACTAATATTAGCCATTTTGTAGCGTATATAAAATGCTTAATGAAAAATATGTAACATTTCAGAAACGTCTTTGTAGCTCACTGCGGCCCCGATTCGAATCTCAGCGATGACGGAGGCATAGATAGTTTTGGAAGGTTTTTCTCGGGATTCTCCCGTTTTCCCTCCATGACTACATTGTCACTCTAGAATTAAAAAATACGGAGTGGCCGAAAAGTGGGCATACCCCTTCTATTTCCAACGCTATGACGGTTGTGATTGAATAGACACCACTTACCTGTATATAGACCAGGCCTGCAGAACTCGTAAGTAGGGGAAATATGACATCAGCCTCACTCCACTTCTATTGGGGATAATCGACTTCCGCGTAGAATTCTCTCGCCGTCAGTGGCGGCATGTAATTTTCAAAAAGGATTGTAATAAATTCATGTATTTATTATGCGTTATCTCGTTCCAAGATTTACAATTATGCTAGATTTCCTGTCGGTACTTTCTTTGAGATTTCTTTGCGCTTAACCTGCTTTTTATTTTCGAAAACTTTCATCCTATCATCACCTACAGAAACATAAATTTATAGCATATAAGTAATGAACCATGAAAGTCACTATTAATTTCAATTCAAAATGAACACAACGAGTGACTTCCTTAATTTAACAGTATATACTATCAGCTTTACTTTTTAACTTCGCTCTAGAATATGCCATTAGGAAAGTTAAGGATAACACAGAGGGTTTGGAATTGAATGGGTTACATCAGCTTCTTGTCTATGCGGATGACGTCAATATGTTAGGAGAAAATCCACAAACGATTAGGGAATACGCGGAAATTCTACTTGAAGCAAGTAAAGCGATAGGGTTGGAAGTAAATCCCGATAAGACTAAGTATATGATTATGTCTCATGATCAGAATATTGTACGAAATGGAACTATAAAAGTTGGAGATTTATCCTTCGAAGAGGTGGAAAAATTCATATATCTTGAGCAACAGTATCAAATATAAATTACACTCGGGAGGGAATTAAACGCAACATAAATATGGGAAATGCCTGTTATTATCCGGTTGAGAAGCTTTTGTCATCCAGTCTGCTGTCAAAAAATCTGAAAGTTAGAATTTATAAAACAGTTATATTACCGGTTGTTCTGTATGGCTGTGAAACTTGGACTCTCACTTTGAGAGAGGAACAGAGATTGAGGGTTTTTGAGAATAAGGTTCTTAGGAAAATATTTGGGCTAAGAGGGATGAAGTTACAGCAGAATGGAGAAAGTTACACAACGCAGAGGTGCACGCATTGTATCCTTCACCTGACATAATTAGGAACATTAAATCCAGACGTTTGAGATGGACATGGCATATAGCACGTATGGGCGAATCCAGAAATGAATATAGAGTGTTAATCGGGAGGCCAGAGGGAAAAAGACCTTTGGGGAGGCCGAGACGTAGATGGGAGGATAATATTAAAATGGATTTGAGGGAGGTGGGATATGATGGTCGAGACTGGATTAATCTTGCTCAGGATAGGGACCAAAGGCGGGCTTATGTGAGGGCGGCAATGAACCTCCGGGTTCCTTAAAAGCCAGTAAGTAAGTATATAAATAAATACAATGAATTTATTACAATTCTTTTTTTAAAGTTACTGTGCCGCCACTGATGGACCTGGCCCGGACAGATAATGAAAACAATTCTACGCGAAGTCGATCATCCCCTACTTACGGCTTCTGCAGGCCTGCCCTAGTATTATCGCTACCTCATATCTACGGCAATAAGCGGATCACGGACCACTGTCTAGGAACCGCATATCTAGAGGTAAAGTGTAGCTTATACTAAGGGACTGTCCGTCTTGACAATTTAATATGTGGACCTTGTCAGCAATTAGAGGGATCTGTAGTGTTTGGGAGATGAGAAATTGCCGTAGTTAGTACGTCAGTGTGGGTGAATAAGGGCGCCAATGTTTGCAGTGCTGCTGCATTCAGCTGGTGATGGCGCCCATTAATTATGCGCCATGATGCAGTCAGTCGCAGCGTCATATGTCCGTCACCCCAACCCCTCAACAACAATTTGTATGTGTAGACATACCCACTCAATTGTACTCACACCCTCGGTCGTGTCAACATCCCCTTTACTATTGGTAACTTAGTTGTGGTCTTGTGTCAACATGGGCCACACATTCCAATTCCTTCCTACAGCTGAATATACACAACGCGCTCGGCTCACACTGCCAAGAAATGACACTGTATGCACAGCAACGCTAACAGCAGCGCAAGTAACTCAGCTTCAATCAGCCACCAAGGACTCCATGCCCAATCCGAGTATTATTCAATTTTACAATTAATTGAAGTCAATTCGTAGACTAAGTTGCGCCGTATGAGAAAGTGAACTATTCTATTAATTACGAGGGGGATCCAGGAAATAACGACCGTTCGTGCATACCCGCCGCGCAGCTGACTCCCCTTCATTGTTTGAAGGTCAACTGGCTTCTTTAACATGTGTTCTCATAATGTTGTGAGTACTGGTTGCAACAAGTCGCCATTGTGCATTTTGTGTTACTTCGAAATGAACGACGTGATTGATAATCCCGCCGACTGTGAGGTGAGGAGTGTGATTCGATTTTTGAATGCCCGACATTTGAAACCTGCAGAAATTTACCGGCAATTGAAAGAAGTGTATGGTGATACTGTAATGAATGAAAGAAATATGAGAAAATGGTGCGAAATGTTCAACAATGGGCGAACAAATGTCCACGATGAAACTCGACCCGGACGCCCATCACTCATCACAGAAGACCTGAAGACTAAAGTGAACGACAGAATCTTGCAAGACAGGCGCAAATCACTCGACGAATTGCATATTGCCTTTCCTGACATTTCTCGTTCTTTGCTTGGTGAAACTGTGTCGCAATGTCCTGGCTACCACAAAATCTGTGCCCGCCCGTACACTGCTGCTTCAACTCGAGAATTGCTGGATCAATTCGGTTGGGAAATCTTTGATCATCCGCCCTATAGTCCAGACCTTGCTCCTAGCGATTTTCACCTTTTCACTAAGCTGAAAGACTTTCTGGGTGGTACGCGTTTTGGAAGTGATGAAGAGTTGAAGAAGACAGTGAACACCTGGCTTAATGAACTGGCGGCAGAGGAGTATAACACGGGAATTTTAAAGCTAGTGAACAGATACGACAAATGTTTAAATGTAGGTGGTGATTATGTAGAGAAGTAAAGGAAGCTTCAGTTATGTAACAGACTTTGTTTTTTCAAATAAATATATTTTTTTTTAATTATTACAACAAAACGGTCGTTATTTCCTGCATCCCCCTCGTACTACAGCTTACTTAATACACAAAGGATGAAACCTAACCATTCCCCCCCCTTAATACATATGGTACTGGATTATGGTGATATTCTAGTTTGAAGGTTGAATTTCTTTTGCCAACTTCGTTTCGAATTTCGGTACGGAGAAATACTACAACTGGTAGTGATTTTCTGACTGTTATATTGGCAGCAGTGACAGCACTTGTTGGTAGTGTAAATTCTGAAAATTCTAATTATTCTAGATTTCTGAGCCCATTACTGAAAGCTAGTGAAATTTGAGCATACTAATTATAATTAAGGCTATGGATCGGTGAAAATAACGAAAAAAAAAAACATTAAACAATGGAAATTTGGTTTTTAACTCTAGAAAATAAAATATTTCAGTTTCCTAAATATTTGCTTATTTTGACCATACGACAATTTAAAGCCCCTCACGACGATTTTAAAGAGACCAGAATATGCCTGACATGCAGCCCTTTAAACTGACAATCAGCTGTCATTCTGACAGACTTTTCTCTTAATTCTACCTAATTTTACTTCTCAGTCAGTTCACATTTCGCAGTGTTATGTACGAGAAAAATTTATGTGGTAGAATGTTATGTTTTATTTAACGACGCTCGCAACTGCAGAGGTTATATCAGCGTCCCCGGATGTGCCGGAATTTTGTCCCGCAGGAGTTCTTTTACATGCCAGTTTATCTACTGACATGAGCCTGTCGCATTTAAGCACACTTAAATGCCATCGGCCTGGCCCGGAATCGAACCCGCAACCTTGGGCATAGAAGGCCAGCGCTATACCAACTCGCCAAACAGGTCGACTATGTGGTAGATCTGCTTAGGAAGGAAGGATATCGACAGTATTTTATATATATATATATATATATATATATATATCATACATGCTGTATTTTGATATTCGTTTTCTCGATTTTCCAATTTTCAACATTTTGTAATATTCAAAATGTTCTAATGAATGTAGTTTTTCTCCAATCTCAGTGAAATTTTGCACAGAAGTTCACAAAAGCATATGAAGTAAAGTGGCACATGTGTTCTCCTCTGCTATTGAAAGTATTGAAATTACCATGTCTTGAGAATGTGATAAGCTTTAAAAAATCGAAAAATTAACAACAAATTTTTTTTTCTCAAAGAGTAATTGGAAAAATATGAAAAGCATGTGTCATATTTTACATACATCTGTCAGGAATAAATTAAATGTAAATTTAAAAGAAAATTATGTAAACTTTCAAAATTGGGCCAATTATAATTCAGTATTGAAAACAAATACAAAAATTAGTTGTAAGTAAACTAAGTGGAATATCAAAGTGAAAATTTCTGTATTGCATGTCCTCATTGTAAGAAATATGTGGTAAAAGTTTCAGATTAATTGGTGTAAAAATGTAGAAGTTAGAAATTTCACTGATCCATAGCCTCAATTATTATCAGTATTAATATTAATACATAATATTTTATTTTATGCGTTGTGTTGTGGTTACAATAATTCAAAGTTATAGTCAGATAAGTGTAAATTTATTTATTTATTTATTATTTTGCTAATAATTATTACATAACATATAATATATACAGAAAAAACTTTTGCTCGCCCCTGAAAGAGGAGAACTCGTGCTCAGGGGCGGATTCCTGAATTGAAATTAATAAGTATACAATACAATTTGTCTTATGTCTACTATGCAATTAGAGTATATAAATTTAAATTTTCAATTTTTCAATTTTTATAAAATCCATACATAACTTTTTAAATTTAATACTAGAACTATTAGAATTGACAAGATTAGGATATTTAAATATGTATGTATGTATTTATTTACACTGCAAGTGGGCAAGCACCCGGTGGCAGTGGTATATACAATATTAACAATACACAATAAAATGATAACCAATACACAATAAAATTTACAATACACAATACAATTTTACAACACATATACAATTTTACACACAATACAATAATAATATACAATACAATTTAACACAATAATAATAAAACATAAAATAAAATACCTAATTTTACAATACAACCTATATAATTATCTATAGGTCCTACATAAGTTTCAATAGTCTTTCACTTTACTCTCATCTCATTCCCTGTAGTGGCACTATGACGCATTTCACTGACACTTTAGCACACATTTCACTGACACTCTGTAACTCATTTCACTGACACTATAGAACACATTTCATTGACGCTATAAATTATCACTGATCGGAACTGTTCACTGCACTGTAAAACCATAACTTCACTGACTCACCTCGCTTCACTGATACAACAGTTCAAATAAGTCAAATAATTACATCCTTATGCATACTTATGAACAGAACTACATTTAAACTAAACATTTCTAGTCTAAGGCCCTCTTACACGCTAGTTTTAAATAATTTACAATTCAAACCAAGGAAGTAAACTCGTCAGCCTAGATAAATACATGTCACCAAAAAAAAAATTAAATGTTGAATGTTGAAAAATGTTGAATTAATAAATTTGTTATATATTCTTGGGCCTAAATTACTACTATGATTAAATACTGTAACAGTGTTGCATTTTGGTTAAAACAATCTCAAAGAATTCATACCTTTTGTTTCATAACTACGAGAATACAATTCAAAATTATTTCGATTTTTATGTATGAATTTTATTAAAACAATATAATAAATTTGCCTTACGTTAAGTACATTAAAGTCTAAAAACAAATTTTGAGATGGAAAATCAATAGGTTTATGAAGACATATTTTAATTATTTTCTTCTGTAATATATAAAGAGGATTAAAATTTGATTTAAATGAGCTACCCCATCCTATAATTCCATACATAATTACCGATTGAAATAAAGTTAAATATATTGTCGTAATAAACTTATTGACAAGTAATTCCTCAATAAAACAAAATAATATGCTATTTTACGTATAACATAAGGTCTGATACATGCACTTGAACGATCGATAGAAATGCCATTTCAGAGTTTAATTAATTTATTTCGTATTTAGATTTTTATTACAATAGTTTCAAACAGAGAAAATAGCATGGCAGTGAAAGAAAGAGTGTGCCATTCAGGGTACGCTTCAGGAATCTACAGTTCATACAGTAGCGTGCAAATTAATCCGAACACGACATATTTTTACATTTTCTGTCACTGTTGGCCTCACAGCTGCTCATACCGCTTTAATTGACATCTGTAGTACGTGTAATTCCATTCTTGAAGGTCTGTCGTTATTATTTTTTTTATAATATGTGACATTTTACCTGTCGTTTTGTACTTATAAGCATTTCAGTTGTGTTGAAGACTTAATACTGCAATCCTGTGTACATTCTGTCGTCTTCACAAATGGATACAACTCCACGAAAACGGTCTAAAATTATAACATTAGCAGAGCATTCTTCTACGACACAGAGGCAAATTGCTGCAGAATGTCACATCCGTTTGGCTACTGTTAATTCGATCATAAAACGATACAGGGAGAATGAATCCATCACACCCCAGAAAAAAGGAAACTGTGGCCGGAAAAGGAAGACTTCACCTGCAGATGATCGTTTAATTGTCAGGAAAAGTAACTTAAATCCTAGACTAACTGCTGTCGACTTAACCCGCGAGTTAATGGCTACCACTGGGGCGAATATTCACGTCACAACAGTGCGGCGTAGGCTTTTGGAAGCTAGACGAAGGGCTCGTAAGCATATTAAGAAGCAACTGCTAACCCCTGTTATGTGCAAAAAAAAAACGCTTAATGTGGGCAAAATTACATCAACACTGGACAGTGAATGACTGGAAGAATGTACTTTTTTCCGATGGGTCTCATTTCGAGGTCCACGGCCACCGTTTTTCTTACGTACGGAAAGGATCCGAAAAAGTAACAGCAGCTCATCTCCAACAAGCACCCAATACCCCCCTAAAGTAATGTTTTGGGATTTTACACATGAAGGGCCTGGAGCATTAATACCTATCAAGGGAATGATGAATTCTGACAAATATATTCACTTATTGGAAACCAGTATCGTACCCCAGCTGCAAAAATCATTTCCGGATGGCAGAGGTGTGTTCCAACAAGACCTGGCACCATGCCATACGTCTCGAAAAACTACAGAATTCTTCAACAAGAAGAATATTCAGGTACTCACCTGGCCAGGCAACTCACCCGACATCAACCCCATTGAGAACTTGTGGTCAATTTGCAAAAGAAGAATGCAAAAAATGGATTGTTCTACAAAGGAGAAGATGATTTCTGCCCTCATTGGTGTATGGTTTCGCGATGAAGAAATGAAGAATATTTGTGGGAAATTAGCGGAATCCATGCCAAATCGTCTCAGAGCTGTTATTAGGAACAAGGGAGGCCACATAGATTACTGAGGTATGTCTTAGATCCTTTTTTTTATCCCGTTTGAGTGTTTTTGCATAAGTAATTACGTTGTTCGGATTAATTTGCACGCTCCTGTATGTATAATGTACTGAAGAAAGAAGATAATGAAGAAGGAATTTTGCGCACACACACAGCAGTTATAAGTAGAATAGAAAAATTATTATAAGTAAGTATCCTTAGGTCCGCCTCCTTGATCTCGAGGTGGACCAGGTTCGATTCCCGGTCATCAAGTCAGGGGGGGGGGAATTTAATTCGGACCTCTTCACGGGGACTGGTTATCTGTCCATCGTCCAAGTGTGTGTGGTATCTCGCAGTGGCCTACGGGTACCCTGACGCAGTAAACGGGGGAGTCCTGCTACTGATATAGTGTCGTTAAAATAACATCTATACTAATAATAAATCTGTAGCCGAAATTTTTCTGGTAATTTTCGATTTTCCAAAAATAATTGGTCCTACATATATAATTAACCACCCAGAAACCAAAAATCGCATTTTTGAAATTTTTGTTTGTATGTAAAATAAATCGAAATATCTCGCTTATTATTGATTTTTGTGAAAATGTTACATAACAAAAGTTTCTTTACAAATGATGTCCGATACGTTTTATTCTTTACAAAATTTTGATAGGACTGATATTTAATGAGATAAATGAGTTTAAAAATTAAAATAACGACATCTAAGACGGTGCAATGAAATAACAAATGACTTCGTCTATAAGGGGCCTTGGGCAACAACAATCGAAAAAGGGGCCTTGGACAGCAACAATCGAAAGCTATTAAACTGTTCCTATGCACAGAAAATTTGATAGGATTTTTTGTACATTCGTTTTCTTTATTTCTTAAAATAATATTTATGTACACACTCATTTTAATCTCAGAGAATTAATGAACAACGAGAGTGTATTGATTTAGTCTACAGTAATAGTACGTTAGCTTAGCAATCCATTATTTTATAATTCAATTTTTAACTATCCTCAATTGAATCGTGTTAAAATACATAAAATAGACTATATATGCAATAAATGCAATGCAAAAAAAAATTGAGTAATGAGCCAAGCAGATTATGTTGCGCTGTTGTAAAGGTTGTTGCTTCTGAGATTCAAGAGCCCCCAGAATAAATTAAAAACTTTCTTATCGGAGTACATCCGTTATCAACGCACTTTTTATATAATACAATATAATACAATATAATATAATATAATATAATAAAATATAATATAATATAATATAATAATAAATATGTAGCCGAAAATTTTCTGGCAATTTTCGATTTTCCAAAAATAATTGGTCCTAACATGTATAATTATTCATCCTGAGACCGAAAATCGCTTTTTTGAAATTTTTGTTTGTTTGTCTGTCTGTCTGTTTGTTACCTTTTCACGCGATAATGGCTGAACGGATTTCGATGAAAATTGAAATATAAGTTACGTTCGTTGCAATTTAGATTTTAGGCTATATGGCATTCAAAATACTTCATTTAACGGGGCCTGAATTAAATCGAAATATCTCGCTTATTATTGTTTTTTTGTGACAAATGTTACATAACAAAAGTTTCTTTAAAAATGATTTCCGGTAAGTTTTATTCTATGCAAAATTTTGTAGGTCTGATTGACTTTTAAAATAATAATACAATACGTTTTCACCGCCGCCTCAGATTGTAGCGTTGTTGTTCCTGCAGTAATTCCCATATGCAAAATATAAAATTTTTGAGTAGGAAGAAAAAACACATTTATTCATTCCATGGCATTGGTACATAGGAGTTCGTGAATTCTTACATTTTCGAAAGAAAGAAATATAATTACATATCACTGTTTATGCTGTATCACTATTTAAGTTATTTGAAGGTTTCAGAACCAAAGTGGGCCAAGCGCCATTTACTGAAGACGTAGAAAACAAGGGTTAAAATTAAGTTATTATCATAATTCAATGGAACCATATAGCAAGTAATATAAAGTATACACATTAAAACTAAATGATATGTCAATCTTCATTAAACTATAGTTGCGTGTAATAACAAATAAGAAACATGTTAAAGGAATTGTCATTGCACCAAATGAGTGGTCTCTGGATCAAAATGATCGAAATTTAATTATTTAAATACAGTTGCAATTAAGCAACATATTAAACGATGTATCCTAACAAACACGAATGTTCCCTGGATCAAACGTCCTATTTTAATGACGTAATTACTTTATATTTATTTCTAACAGGTGCAGCGGAGCGCACGGGTACGGCTAGTTAAAGATAATTTTATTAGTACAACATCGTCGTTATACAATAACATGTTTATACGTATGTTTTTTTCCCCCCTTGATATCATACATTGAAATTGCTCACATGAAGTTTCAGGATTTCATAGGAAGAAGGTAAATATTGACTATGACCAACTTGTTAAACTGACATTCTCAGCAGCTGAGAGTTGTGTAGTTAACACGAATCCAGAATGGATTAAAATCCTTTAATTATTTCCACCCCACACTTCTAAACCGCAGTACTGCACACAACAATATGTATGTAATTCAATTCAGTAGTTAGTTTAGAAACAAGAATCCCCTGTGACAAAGAGCTAAAATCTGGATACACTTGATACGGGTTCAAGCAGTCACCGCAAGTCCAACTCTGCGTTCCAAACGTTAATAACATTACATTTGTTGAGACGCAACATAAATCAAAGAGAACATTGCAACGGCTGCGCATTGCGTCATTCGTGTCATTACCTTGGTTTGCATTGTCGACTTGGAGAGGAACACGACCCTATCATGTGGTTTTGCAAGAGACGGGAAACCACATCAGACCCGCATAATCCTCGATCCCTGCCTGTCTCTGAATAGAAATGTGATACACGATGCAGGTGCAAGCCAACTTGTACTTTGCTGTGTCAAGTTAAGCCTGCAACATGAAGTGGGTACGATTTACAACAAACTATCAGAAGATAAATTACGATTTGATGTTACTCTCCTTCCTTCAAATTTCTGTTTAATATAAGGTTTGTAAACTCTTTAAGAAAATAGAAACTTCTAATTGTGCAATTTAGTTATATTGTTAATTTTTTAACTAATCTATTTTAATTTGAGAAAAACACATTATTAGGTAGTGGGAGGAAAGTGCTATGTTAAAACAAGGAACAATTGAAGATCTCGATGCAAGAACCATTCAAGTCCAGAAATGAAAATTTTTACACAAGATAAAAAAAAACTTTCCACAATAATTGAATGTGCATTAATTTCAAATTGATTCTTACACGATAATATAGAAAATTAGCTTTTTTTTATGTGGGTACAGATATTCTTGTCAGTTCTCTTTCGTCCATAGAATGTTTTCTTAAATGGTGGACTATGTTTTTTGTTCCGATTTCTTTGTCATGTGTGAATTTAATTTATTTCTTGTTTTGAAAACAAACCTACGAAACTCACTTCAGTCTCAGAAGAGTTCCTAGAGATATATATATATATATATATATATATATATATATATATATATATATATATATAAAACTTACTTACTTACATTTTTCGTACTTACTTTTTTTATTATCCAATGTTATAAACCCTATTTCACCCTGAGGTATTTTAGGATTATAGTTGGCATCAAAATATATATTTTATAAACAATAAACAACAGTAAAGTGGTAATACAAGATAGTGGTCACAGTTGCAATTCACATGAATTATGTAGAAGCATGCACATTAGTAAAAAAATGGCTTCTGTTAAAGATTGATGAGAGGAATAATCAATGCAAAAGATGTACAAGAATGGCTAACCGTTTCAAAGTAAATACATACCTTTAAAAAGACAATCAATTGTAGACTGATAAAACGAAGTTAGACTTTCAGTTTCAGATTAATACTTAATTCATGAACAATAAAACAGTTAAGAGTAATAAAAGGACATTATAATCAATGATTTACGATTACTTACTTACTTAGTTACAAATGGCTTTTAAGGAACCCGCAGGTTCATTGCCGCCCTCACATAAGCCCGCCATCGGTCCCTATCCTGTGCAGGATTAATTAATCATCATATCCCACGTCCCTCAAATTCATTTTAATATTATCCTCTCATCTACGTCTCGGCCTCCCCAAAGATATTTTTCCCTCCGGCCTCGGAACTAATACTATATATGCATTTTTGGACACACGCACGCACAGATATATATATATATATATATATATATATATATATATATATATATATATATATATATATACAGGGAGTAATAAGATCTAACCGACAAACTTTGAGGAATGATACGTCACACAGATATGATCATTTCTTGTCAAGACATAATATGTCCGATGACACTTCCTTTAAAAGTTATGCGTTCTTTCTAGAGGCACATTTCGCATCGTGTATGTTGCATAAGTGTGCGTCTTAGGTTATCATCTCTGTTACACTGCTCTAGTTTGTTATTGGTCTGTGCGGTGAATCTTCAGTCTGTCTTATCACACCACCCAACAAACCCAAGACAACACAGAGCTGGATGATGAACCTGCGAAGCTGTCAAAAATGTAATGAGGTACTGTACAAGGCATGTAATTTTAACAGGTGTTGTACATTGTCAGAACATGCATCAAAAATCAAATTTAATTTCTGTAAAAAGAAAAACCAGAGATCTGACATGCCATCAAACATATGTTTTCTGCAAAAAACATGGTTTTGTTATTTCCAAGAAAGGCATCTTCTGTGTACCTAATAAGACTGGAAAAGCTCGGATGGGATTAATTCCAGAGTGGAAAAAACAAACAAATCCACCCCCGCCACAAGCCGCATCGCCGGGTTCGATCCCGCCCTAGGTCGCTGCCATCTAAGTGTGTTTAAATACGACAGGCTCAGGTCAGTAGATTTACTGGCATGTAAAGAAACTCCTGCGGGACAAAATTCCGGCGACGCTGATATAACCTTTACAGTTGCGAGCGTCGTTAAATAAACCATAATTTAAAATTTAATACATGTAGTAATATATCATTAATAGTTTGTCAACTAATTACAATTTACAAATGTGGAGTAATTTGGGTACAATTACATGTTAATTGGTAACGAACCTAGTTTTCGTTCCAGATTATGCCACGTACACAAATTATGGATTGGTGAAAGACAAATATTCTAAATGTTTTCTATCCTGAATTTAATGGGAGATATTTTAAGTTTACAAAATAACCCTTATCAAGAACTTAAGTAATGGCTGAATTTTTTTATCTTGTTAGGTATAATTAAAGTTTTTAAATTCCTACCTAACCTCCATATTCTGTTCTAGGATACACACACTAACCTATGGTTAGGACAATTTAATTTTATAAGGATTTTAAAGCATTTTTTACTTCAATAACACACATTATATCCAAATTTCCCCATCTATGGGGTAAATTGAGTACAATTAAACATAGGGTTATTATGATGATAACAAGAGGCTAACACAATAATGTACTTGAAGATGCAGTACAATCATTCTAGAAGGTAATAATGCTAACAAATAAAAAACTGACTGAAAAATTTTGGAAAACGTATTATGTCTTTCACGTGTTAACATTACAAAACACTTCCACATATGTTAACCACACATACAGAGACATCAACACAGACATGGAAATTCTATACATCTAACCAAAAAGCCAGAAACTGAACACACTAGAAAAATACGAAATATACAAACACACAAAACCACATCCAAAATGAAATTCTCAACACACAACTCAATTTCAGAACACACACACTCTTTGACTCTACATTACACTACACAAACACACCCCTACAGGAAACAAAACAAAAAGCCACCGGCGTGGCTCAGTCGGTTAAGGCGCCTGCGTTACGGTCTGAAGTTGCGTTCGGGCGCGGGTTCGATCCCCACTTGGGCTGATTATCTGGTTGGGTTTTTCCGAGGTTTTCCCCAACCGTAAGGTGAATGACAGGTAATCTACAGCGAATCCTCGGCCTCATCTCGCCAAATACCATCTCGCTATCACCAATCTCATCGACGCTAAATAACCTCGTAGTTGATACAGCGTCGTTAAATAACCAACTAAAAACAAAACAAAAAGCGTCAAGACCAGCAACAACCAGCTCTGATGACGGTCAATAGCAGGCCGAAACACGTTAACAAGAGAACATAAAATTTAACACGTGAAAGACATATAACACGTTTTCCGAAGTGATATAGTGTTAAAAGTTGTGTAAGCAAGATGTATGGAAAAAATGTTATCATGCCAATAGGCTATGAGTCTCTAAACTTAAAAAAGGCTGGTTTTATACCCAAATTACTCCAATCCAACCTACGTAACTTTTATGTTAAATGAATACGGTCAGCGCGTCTGGCCGCGAAACCAGTTGGCCCGGGTTCGAATCCAGGTCGGTGTAAGTTACCTGGTTGAGGTTTTTTCCCGGGGTTTTCCCTCAATCAAATACGAGCAAATGCTGGGTAACTTTCGGTGCTGGACCCCGAACTCATTTCACCGGCATTATCATCTTCATTTCTTTCAGACGCTAAATAACCTAGATGTTATATTATTTCAATGTACCGAAGTACATATGATATTTCCATGCAGATATTCTGCTTCATCATACGATGAAAGAGTAATGGAACGGAGAAAAATTCCCTCCGGCGCCGGGATTTGAACCTGGGTTTTCAGCTCTAAGTGCTGATGCTTTATCCACTAAGCCACAAAGGATACAACCCCGACGTCGGACAGAATTGTCTCTGATTGAGTTCCAACTCTTGGGTTCTCTCTAGTGGCCGCCCTCTGCACTACTTCATAGATGTCTATGAACATAGGACCGAAGTCCACACATGTGCTGAGGTGCACTCATGAGTGACTAGTTGGCCGGGATCCGACGGAATAAGCGCCGTCTTAAATCACTTCGTGATTTACGCATATCATATATTATTTCAATGTATCGAAGTACATATGATATTTCCATGCAGAGAATTTTTCTCCGTTCCATTACTCTTTCATCGTATGATGAAACAGAATATCTGCATGGAAATATCATATGTACTTCGGTACATTGAAGTAATATATGATATGCGTAAATCACAAAGTGATTTAAGACTGCGCTTATTCCGTCGGATCCCGGCCAACTAGTCACTCATAACGAGTGCACCTCAGCACATGTGTGGACTTCGGTCCTATGTTCATAGACATCTATGACGTAGTGCAGAGGGCGGCCACTAGAGGGAACCCAAGAGTTGGAACTTAAAACTGAGACGATTTTGTCCGATGCCGGGGTGGGTATCCGGTGTGGCTTAGTGGATAAAGCATCAGCACGTAGAGCTGAAAACCCGGGTTCAAATCCCGGCGCCGGAGAGAATTTTTATCCGTTCCATTACTCTTTCAACCTAGATGTTGATAAAGCGTCGTAAAATAACCCAATAAAATAAAAATAAAATCAAGCTTAATCGTGCAACTAATATTGGACGCTTACAAAATTTCCTTGCAATAGAGCACTTTGCTTGGCTTTTAGGTAAGGAAGAAAGAAAGGATTAAATGCTGGTAACCCATAAACCATTGACGCCACAGATCAATAGGATGCGAGACCACATTGTCGAAGTTTCCTCGTGTCGCAACAGGTATGCACGGATGTTAGTTGATCGTGCTGTAAAACCGGCGACGAATGGCAGCTGTCATCTGCCACAGGAGACCACAGCTTCAACGCTGACGTCTCAACTACAAAGTTTACAACGACGACGAGACGTAAACTAGATACACACACAGTGGCTGGTCATAAACTGGCGCGCACCACACATCGGCAAGGGGCGCCGTAACCGCCGTGCACGCTGTACTACCGCAATACCAAAATCTCATTTCTGTTTCTATGACTTGTGTTAATGTAATGAATTCTGGGTTTAAACTTGATACCTCGCGAAGGATTTGAATTAAATTAGTTGTTACTGGCAGTTGGTACTCTAATAGTCGTGTTAACCTCAGTAACTTCTCCACTGCACTGGATGATAAATTAATGGAGCAGGTATACGCGTTTAATTACACTGAACAAAAAGAATTTTGCTCCCACTTAAAACAATGTGTCCCTTAATGTTTGTTGTGCGCTGACTCTAAAAATGCATCTCTTTTCTTCGTACTGCGTAAGGTTTTTAAGATATTTATGACTTCACTTTTCGATAAGCGCTCTCCTAGGGAACATCTGGCGCGGGTTGAGGGTTGTGACCCAAAACAAAAGCTAATGCATTTTATGAGTTTATTACCTATTTCCGGTTTCTTATGGTTGTTGACATGTTCTTTTTTACTTCTAATAAATAAACAGATATTAGTCTATTCAGTAAATTGTATATCAATTCAAATTGAGGTCTACGTAATGAACAAACGAGGGTGTGATTTCAGTGTTTAAAAGAAAAGATTACCAGTATGAGTGAAGGTAAATAAAAAGAGGGAATTTTCATCGGTCCAAAACTCGCAAAGTTATGGCTGACTCTTTGTTTGAGGAAAAACTTTCTGTTACAAAAAAAAAAATGCCATGACGCGCTTTAAAATATGTACTAGTGGCTTGTGCAGCAAATGCTGCAAACTAAGTTCATTAGACGTTCAAATAAACATTTTTCAGATTTATTTTCAATGAAGAATACCAGACATTCGGAAAGTTATTTGCTTCCATAACAATGAAAGATACTCTCTCTCGAGCCAATCCTGAAGAAAACCACGCATATAAATATATACACCACACCGCCATTAAATATATGAAAAAGACCCAACCCCACTTGATTAATAACTATAAAAATATTTGATTTTTAATAATATTATTATCTTACGTAAGTTTTATAGCTTTCAGTAACATATACTATATATATACTATATAGCCGCCACTCAGTAAAATATAGAAATCAAAATCTAATTTAAGTTATTCTCCAAATCTACTTATATAACCCCAAAACTTTTCACTTTCATATCATCAATATAGCATTAATATGTATAATTAATGAAAAATGGTCACATCATGGCATTAACTACAATAATATTTCATTTCTGATGGTAATAATGTCATCAAACCACCTCAAGTTTTGCAGTTTTTAATGTCCGATACACAGCTGTACCCAGAAAATTACACACCACAGAATCGAATCTGTAAATTATTTTTAGTAAATTAAGTTTTTAATAACCAATTTAATTTGAGCTCTAAATATGTCAGCAATCTTGCAGACCATGGCCTTCGTGTAATATTGTTTACTGTAGTATGTGTTTTGTTTTATTCTGAAATGCAACACGGCCGACTTGATGCTCGCTTCGCTTCTCCTTTACAAAAAAGCGAAGGGAATATCAAGTCGGCAGTGAATGCTATTAGCTAGTCCTCAAAACTGACGACAGATGGATTTTGGAAAATAGGAAAATTATGTTTAAAAATTCACATTTCACTGAAAACTACTATTTTTCCGAAAAACTTTGAGTTCCAAGCTTCAAAATGAGGGGTCATTTATTAAAATCCTTCCAGCCATTTTCCCGTAATTTCCATTACCAGTTCAAATTATATATATATATATATATAATTCATATATTAATATTAATCCTCCATACGTTCTTTTACTTTACTCTATTTTTCAGTACGACAGTATCTTTCACGGTCTTCCTCTACCAAGTCTTCAGACGCTTGTATTTTTGCCAGACTTTCTTCAAAAGTTACTCTTTTGGCTGTTTCTGTACAGTTCCTATACTTCTAGATTTGCTTCATTTTAATATGATTTTAATAAATTTGCTTTTATATTTCGAGTATATCATAACAGTATACAGAAACAAGTTCATGATGTTATACGTTACGACACGAGTCCATTTTTAGGGAACGAACGAAGCCAGTTTCGTAATTTTGACTAACTAAGTTCATTAGATGTTCAGATAAACATTTTTCAGATTTATTTTCAATGAAGAATACCAGACATTCTGAAAGTTATTTGCTTCCATAATAATGAAACATACTCCCTCTGAATGTTTTTTATGTTCTTGAACCTATACACCTTCAGTTTTTTAGTTTGAAAGCGAAAACGCAAGTAACAATGTCAGAACGATCAGTGGGTTTTTCATGCGGGAGTAAAACAGTAGCTATTTCAGGTCATTGTGGATTGTAGGTGAAAGTTAAAAAAAAATGTCAGGTTTGCTATGCTTTCGAACAATAGACATAGCATCTTGGTATAGCTGCTGCAGGTTTCGTAAACTACCTTGAAATGTGGAGAGTAAAATCATTTTATTCTGCTAAGAGATCTTGCTCAAATGATCGGGAGACTACAAAATCTTGTAGGCCTCTTATTTTATCAGTAAGTAATACCTTTTGGTCTTTCCTTAGGAACTGTAATTTTTGCGCTCTCTCGAGCCAATACTGAAGAGAATCACGCATATAAATATCTACACCACAAAGTCATTAAATATATGAAAAAGACCCACACTACTTGATTAATAACTATAAAATATTTCATTTTTAATAACAGTATTGTTACCTTATGTTACTTATTTAAGTTTCAGTAACATGTATATAGCCGTTACTCACTAAAATTATAGAAATGAAGATCTAATATAAAATATTCTTTCTCTGCGTCTATTTACTTAAAGCCCCAAAAGGTTTCACTTTCATATGATCAGTATACCATTATGTGTTTACTTAACCTAATAATATTTAATTTTTAATGGTAATAATGTCATCAAACATTCTTATGTTTTGTAGTTCTTAATATCAAATACACAGCTGTACTCGGAAAACTAGACCAGAGAATCATAACTGTAAATTATTTTTTATACGTTATCAAAAAATTACACAAATGAAGATCAACATATTGGCATTATGATGTGAAAGAATCTGAGCCATCTGAACTCTGTCAGCAATCCTGTAGGTCATGACCTTCGTGTAGTAATCTATTGTTTATTGCAGTGTGTGTTTTGTTTTATTCTGAAATGCAATTAATTAATTCTCAAAACTGACGAAAGATGGATTTTTGAAAATAGGAAAGTGATATAGGAAATTGACATTTCACTGAAAACTACTATTTTTCTGAAAAATCTTGGGTTCCAAGCTTCAAAATGAGGGGTCATTTATTAAAATCCGTTCAGCCGTTTTCCCGTAATTTCCATTACCAGTTCAAATTACATATTATACAGATAGGTATAGATTATGCCATGACATTTTAGTTGCCATGGTACTATGTTACGACTCTGATACAATAAAGTGGCATATTATACACAATTTTCACCAACGATAAAGACTGTTCATAATGCTGGGTTACAAAAAAGAAATGTTTTTATATTCAATCTACGAAGAAGAAAAATCTTTTATTAGGCCTACGAAAAGTATGATTGTACGTTTTAGGTAACAACATTTAAATGTTAACATTTAATAAAACTGCATTTAAAAACTTGTCACGTTTTTTATAACATTGTACAGTAGAGGAAAAAACAAACCGGACCGACCCTTGTAGCGGATTTCAGAGCCTTCTTCACTCCAGAGCTCGATAGACTGGTAACTAAGACTTTCTTGGTTCTAATCCTGCCTGGGAAGGAAACTTTTTTTTGTTCCTTATTCAAATTTATTCCCAATACTTTTCGATTGCAGCGATATTTTACTACTTAATTAACTTATTATTCCCAGAATATGAATTTTACCCGCAATCGAAGAGTACTGGGAATAAATATGAATAAGGAACAAGAAAAAGTTTCCTTTCCAGGCAGGATTTGAACCACGAAAGACTTAGGAAAAAGTTTCCTTTCCAAGCAGGATTTGAACCACGAAATACTTAGTTACCAGTCTATCATGCTCTGGAGTGAGCAAGGCTCTGAAATCAGCTACAAGGGTCGGTAGGGTATTTTTTTTGCTACTACTGTATTGTAAATCTATGGAAATGTGGTATACAAATTGTTTTATTACATACCTAATATGATTTTGGAAAATAAAAGTCCTAAATGCGAACTAAATGGCAAAATTTTTTCTACATCAGAGATGTGAAACGTCGTTGTAATGGGTAAATATAATTTCTTTTATGTTTTTGCGTGGTAATAGTATGGGGAAATAAAATAAAATCATAAAATTGTAAAAAAAAAAAAAAAGAAAATGTTTTCCACAATAACGCAGCTACTTACAGTATTTGGAAGATTATGACAAAACCAGCTCTATAAGGTGTCAGAGATACTCACCTGCAACACAAGAAAAAAATATTACAGTAACTAACAGAACTTATACGTGCAATTTACATATACATACCAACTTTCTTAAATTTAAATTAAGTAAAAATACTTTTTCATATAACCTCGCTAGCATTGCTTGAACACTTGCACACAAGATAAATACTGATGATAGAAGAAAATGTGCCGGTCTATCACTTCCTCTTGTTGTAGATATAATGGGAAATTACAGGAATCGAATCGTGGTCCCTTGAAGAGAAGGAGCCTGCTGATTGTACTACATGAGACCAAACTTTGTTTGCGAATAGATCACTGAAATCCGTTTGTACATGTTTGTAGATGACGAAACACAAAGCAAAAATTTAGCAAGGGTATTAATTTGATCCCTCTCTTTGTTTTATTTATCCGGTTGGAAATAAATAAAAATAGCTCAACAGTATTTTGTGACTAAATAATTCACGTTAATACAAAACTTCACATCGAAGAGAAATGGAACGTTTCTACTCTCTGGAATTGCTTCCACAGTTAATGTTATTAAATACATTGGAAATATTTAACACACTAATGCTATAACATTTATATGACGTCTTGCCTATTAAAAATACGCGTGTGTATTCGTGTGTGTGTGTGTGTGTGTGTGTGTGTGTGTGTGTGTGTGTGTGTGTGTGTGTGTGTGTAATGTCTACCTACTTCACTTGCGTGGTTCGGGTTCCGCATATTGCGCATAGATGGCAGAACTATGACCCTTTTTCAATTTGTACAACACTTCGGCGGGCAACGCTGTACATGATGTGTATAACTATGTAAGCAATTGTATTCAATTAGAATTAGAGTCTGGCTGGGCGGAAGAGAAGGCCTACTGGCCTTAGCTCTGCCAGATTAAATAAATAAATAAATTTATATTATTAATATTATTATTATTATTATTATTATCTGCAAAGAGTTATGTCCTGTATAGGGTGAATGTATGTTGAAGTGTTCGTAAGTTTAAGCTATGCTACAATGCTTCAACATTTCCATTTTACTAGTTTGCAAATTAGACGAAATTGTCAATCATTAAACTTTCTTTATAAAATTATTAACAATAAGTTAGACTGTGTTGGTTTATTTTCTTATATAACATTATATGCACCTAAGCTTTAAACGAAATTTCGAAATTTATTTTACATACCAAGGACAAATACTGAATCCCACAAAAATTCCTCAGTTTTCCAAATGTTACAATTATACAATAAATTACATCCTCATCCGAATGTTCAATATGAATTTCTCTAGATACAGAATTATTTGTTATCATATTTTACAGAATATTGTTGTTAGTTAATTTGAAGCTACTTTCACACCTTATTTCAATTTCTCTTTTTTATTTCTTTTATTTCTATTTTGTTTCAGTTTTTAATAAGTGTATATTTCCTTTTCCTTGTTTATGTTTTATAAATTAATTTGTTAGTCGTGAACATTGTAATTGGGCTTTACCTGTCATGTTCAACAACAAATGAATAAATAAATAAAAAAATATTTTAAAAAATGTAGGGAATGAGTGAGGATGACGATGGTGAGAAAAGGAGCAGCAAAAACCCGGTGCTGGCATGTAGCCTACTCCTATCGAATAGCATCAAGGGGGCCGCCAAGCTTAATGTCCCCATCTGACGGACGAATCACTATCAGTGGTGACATTATCCTTCTGTTCATAAGCACTGAGGAGAGATTTGGGATTTAATCCAGACACATTGTTGCACAATCTATAGTCCCATTGCTCTTATTTCTGACAGCCAATCACGTTGCAGCTCGGCTACATTTAAACGTGTGCGTCTTGCCATTCGATGCTGAAGATGTTATGCACCTCCTAAATGGTATGTCTAATATGCCTTTATTCTTGGATTATAAGTCATATAAAGTATTTGATTCTGGTTGGAGAGAATATTTTGGAGGTCAGGGTATATATTTGCTCGATAAATACTTAATATAAACGCCCGCCATTTTCATTCTTTCGTTAGCGTTCGCAGAAAGCACTCGAGGACGTTATTTGCCGCTCAATTATTTGCTGAATTACAGTGCGTTTAATTTATTATCATAGGAGCTACGACATGATAATGTTTAACAGTGCGGCAAATAGATTCCTCGTCTGGTAGCTAGGCAACGAAAGAACAAAAATAGCGAACGATACTACCTAGCTAGACTTTATAGAGCCTTCACTTCCTAAGCCGTAAGCAAAGAGGAGGAGTCACGCCGGAAATAACAGCGACACGACTATAGTGATTAGAAGTTGTGCACCGCCATCTCTTCTAGTCCCGAGGTAGAAATTTTATATGAAAATCTCTGACCCTGCGGGGAATCGAACCCGGGCCGGCTAGCTTGGAGGAAGACACTACCACAGAGCTAACTCGGCGGACATTAAAAATGTTATTCAGACTAAATATTTCCTTCGAAAGGAGACGGTTTTAAGATGACAGAGGGAAAAGTGGCCATATAGGAACACTCAACAGCTACCACAAGGTGATCTAATTTACTTTTCCTACCAGAAATCGAACCAGACCTATTTGCATTAAATTTGTACGGTAGACAGGACGCACAATTGGTTAGGCGAAAGATAAAAAGTGGCTGTAAGTGGAAAAAAAATTACTTTTAGATCTAATGAGAATATGGGTTCATTGAAAATATAACTTATGTACGAAAATTTAAATAACTTATACTCAAAACGGATGAAATGCAATAGAGTTTTTGATCGAAAAATTTAATAACACTGAACAACAAGAGTTTTGCTCCGACTTAAAACAATGTGTCCCTTATGGTTTGATGTGCTCTGAATCCGAAAATGCATCTCTTTTCTTCGTATCACGTAAGGGTTTTAAGATATAGGCTACTATGATTTCACTTTTCGATAAGCGCTCCCACAGGAAACATCTGGCGCTGGATGGGGGTATAAACCAAAACAAAAGCTAATATATTTTATGAGTTTATGACTTATTTCCGGTTTATTATGGTTGATGGCATGTTGTTTTGTATTTTTAATAAATAAACAGATATTCGCCCCTTCTATTAAGTAAATTTCATAACAGTTCAAAGTGAGGTCTATGCAATGAACAAACAAGGGTGTGGTTTTCAGTATTTGAAGGAAACGTTTACCAGTTTGAGTGAAGGAAAAATAAAAGAGGGGATTTTCATCGGTTCACAAATTCACAAAGTTGTGGCTGACTCTTTGTTTGAGGAAAAACTTGCCGTTACAGAAAGAATAGCATGGCACGCTTTCAAAGACGTTTGCTCAAATTTCCTTGGAAATTCTAGGGCAGAAAACTGCATAGAACGTGTTGTGGAAATAATGTTAAGTGCATACGATAAAATGGAGTGTAATATGTCTCTCAAAATACACTTTTTACATTCTAATTTGGATTTCTTTCCTTCTAACTTTGGAGCGGTAAACGACGAGCATGGGGAAAGAGTTCATCAAGAAATATCTGAAATGGAAAGACGGTATAAAGGAAGATCATCATCCAGAATGCTTGCAGACTATTGTTGGTTCCTTGTAAAATACAGTCTCGGGTCTAGTTATAAACAGATGTCATCCAGAAAATTATTTTAAATGTAAGTTCAAATTTAGAGATTTTTCTCATGTGCATGAAATATTTTTATTGTTGTTGTGTTCTAAACTATGTTACATCATTTTTGTACTCAGTACACATTTGCAAGTATTATGAGGCATTTTGAATCCCTAGTGTGTTGTAATTTTATCAGTAACAGCGAAAAATTAAAAACAAATAAGTTTTGTCATAAAAAAATTCAATTCATTTTCCCCGGAAAATGGTACGTGATGGGGCAATTTGTATTTTAAATTCAGATTTAGGGCACACATATTAGCAATACTCACCTATTTTTATTTCGGAGCAAAACAAAAAGTAAAAATTTGTTGTTCAGTGCATTTTTATTGGGTTATTTTACGACGCTGTATCAACATCTAAGTTATTTAGCGTCTGAAGTCCACACCTGTGGAGTAACGGTTAGCATGCCTAGCCGCGAAACAAGGTGGCCCAGGTTCGATTCCCGGTTGGGGCAAGTTACCAGGTTGAGGTTTTTTCCGGGGTTTTTCCTCAACCCAATATGAGCAAATGCTGGGTAACTTTCGGTGTTGGACCCCGGACTCATTTCACCGGCATTATCACCTTCATATCATTCAGACGCTAAATAACCTGAGCTGTTGATAAAGCGTCGTAAAATAACTTACTAAAATACTAAAATAAAAAATAGCGTCTGGATGATATGAAGGTGATAATGCCGGTGAAATGAGTCAGGGGTCCAGCACCGAAAGTTACCCAGCATTTGCTCGTATTGGGTTGAGGGGAAAACCCCGGAAAAAACCTCAACCAGGTAACTTGCCCCGACCGGGATTCGAACCCGGGCCACCTGGTTTCGCAGCCAGACGCGCTGACCGTTACTGCACAGGTGACTTGTTCAGTGTAATCAGTGCAGTAGGAACTCTGCATAACTCAACACTAATTTTTGTCCCAGAAACACGAACAAATGAATTAATTAAGCTCAAATTTAATATCCAACACCATTATCAGACATGTATAATGGTGAGACTTTTTGATTTATATCGGATTATGCTGCAAGATTCCGTCTTTCTGCATCCATCTTCCAAAGTCTTCTGTCTGTGCTTCTTGAATTTCCAGGGTTCAAGTTTCCATATTCTTTAGAATGTATTTCTCTATTTTCATTTTGTTTATCATTGCGAAGGTAATTCAGAACGGCTTCACGATCCATCCGTAGATATATCTATACCAGCGGTGATCAAAACTCGAACTATAGTGACTACATGCGACAGACTGCCTATGAAGTAAGGAGACGGAGGAAAGGCAGTTGGCATGAAAACTACAACCATTGGTGGTTCCTGTACTAACATCTTGATCAATCTCGCGGATAAAAATATCAAACTTTGCTGTATCAGTAATGTCACTGCTGTCATCAAGAGCCAGTGAATAACATGCGATTTTTCTTGCATCTTTTTTAACCTTCCTCTTGAATATAATCAGGAATTTTCTAAATTCTTCTCTAGATACTTGGTCGAGAAATTCATAGTTTTTCAAAATTAAAAACTTCTTATAGACAAGTTAATTAAGCTATTTTAACCATTACTCTTTTAAAAAATTCTGTTCTATTAAAAGGCTTTAGAGCACGAGATATTTCAAAACCCATTAGGTAGCTGACTTCCTTACATTTATTTATGTCATCTTTCTCTTCCTGGCTATGATTAAAAGACATGCCAATTCCTAGCATTTAACAGTTCGTTTTTTTAATATTTTATTGGGTTATTTTACGACGCTGTATCAACATCTAGGTTATTTAGCGTCTGAATGAAATGAAAGTGATAATGCCGGTGAAATGAGTCCGGGGTCCAGCATCGAAAGTTACCCAGCATTTGCTCGTATTGGGTTGAGGGAAAACCCCGGGAAAACCTCAACCAGGTAACTTGCCCCGACCGGGATTCGAACCCGGGCCACCTGATTTTGCGGCCAGACGCAACAGTTCGTTGGCACATAATATTGAATCAGTTTTTCTACAATATTATTATTAAATTAATAACTAATAAATAGTTACCGTCATCTAGAGGCTAAGAAGATTAAAACTGAGATAAAACATAATAATTTTATCCTTCTAAGGAGAAGATCTAAAAATATCAATATTCAAGCACGTACAGAAAAATGATAGGAACACATACTTAGTTGTCAGTAATAATAATAATAACAATAATAATAATAATAATAATAATAATAATAATAATAATAATAATAATAATAATACATTATTCAGCGTGGTAATTAATGTTTCTATATACTCCTAATTGAACCGTTGAGCAAAGCAAACATATTACATTTCGTCTGACAAAACAACAAAAAAGTTCTCCTCATCCTTTACAAAACCACCTCTTACTGCTTGTAGAGACATAGTTTGTAGAGCGACATTATACCGTCACTGCTTGTCTTCAGTACGTGAATGAAACACACAGCAATGTACAGGAAACTCCTCGTACCCGTTTGAATGTCTGTGATTACACGATGTAATCACGACACCCGCTTTGGTCACCGCTGCTCTATACTGACTACAATGTCTGTTGATGACTACTTTACCGCCTAGAGGTTAGATAATCTTAAAAAAAAAATGTACACAAGTGTATCTACTTCGTACACGCGGTGCAAATACGCACGAATACCTATCTCCATGTTATGGAAACGTACAACAGAAAATAATGTAAGGAATATAGGCTACGTCTGGCGGGAAATGTAATTCAGCCTGGCTGGATCTATGACGAAACACAACACTCATTCCTCAGCGAAGTACTAGAAATTCATTCAGTTTCACAAACGTAACTCATATTGAAATAAAAGGTTATTTTGAGCTTTGCAAACTGATTACGCTCTTGTTTGTGTTTCCAATGCTTCATGATTTCAAATTGCTGTTATCTGAATCACAATACCTACTCAATTTGTATTTTTTTTGTAATAGGGGCAAAACGCATCTAATTTGAACGTGTTCAGTGACCCTTCAAAATAAACTGCATTCGGCTGATACTGAAACTCGATTGGAACATTTTTTCCGATCGATATTTGTAGCTCGGATTTCTAACTTTTGTGTATTTTGTGTACGTGAAACGGAATTTTCGGTATGCTGTATATTGCCACGTTAAAACGTCCTGAATAATTCATCGGCCATAGTTCAGTTTCCTGTGTAAAGGGTAGGAGGGGGTTGTGAGAGGGCGAGGTGAGCCTGGGGGTGGGTGAGAGGAAGGAGGGTGTGTCATGAATTATGTAGCCACACTGCCCTGACGGGAGGGGTAGAGGGCTGTAATGTTAGGGAAGCTGGATATGTTGCGCTCGGTATTTGTGAGGGATTTTTTCCCCCGAGACCAACAGCTGTCAACGGGTGCAATATTATGAAGTACGGTTCATTTAGTTTAATTTGTTTAATGACGTCATGTTTTGCTTTTGCTTATGTGCGATGGCTTTACGATTTCAAAGCTACACTTTCAAAGCGGGAAACGTGCCAAATTGCTTCAAATTCACTCCGATATGAAAAGTAGAGTGCATTACATGATATGTGTTCGAAAGGTGGAAATAGACTCTCATGTTTGAATTTTTACGTCCCGAAATGTTCAAGTTGCCATACCGTGAGATGAGCTTTAACGGCCGTTTGAATAAGTGACCATTCCTATTACACTGAGTGCGACAACTAGCCTATCCATGAAGAGAACATAAAGCAGAGGCAAATTGACATCAGTTATTGACGCAACTCAATTACGAGAGACCAAAATTATGTCTAGGCACATAAGGACGAAATTAATGTCCATTCAAAGAGATATTCTGTTCCAATATTGGGAATACAGGGCTCAGGGGAGTTGGCATGCAAAATAATGTTAAAAATAGCCTATCTTCAAACAGTCATAAATATAAAACAATTTATTCAAAGATCTTTCATTTTTTTAGTAATTTGTGTATACATTTTAAACTTTAAAATGAAAAAAGAATGGTTACTGTAGAGTAAATCTTTACCCTTAAAATAATTCTTTAATTCAAACATAACTTTTTTATATAAATTCATTACATGCCTCTGATTAGGTACACTCTATTCACTTCTCATAGCACACATTTAATTGAAATTTTGGCCACATACTGCTAATAGATACTGAAACATACCCTACTAAAATTATTAATATATCTGTAATATTATGGGCATAGGGCTTATACGAATCATCACCATAAATAAATTAAATGAGCGGAAGGTAATAAACCAAGAATGATAATAAGTAGCAGCACCCTTCCAGTAAGTAATACTACATAAAAATACAGGATAACCAAAATACTGAAGGAATAATGCGCGGGAAAGCAAGAAAACAACTATGACGTGCATACGCGTCATTGGCATATGGCGCTACGACCGTGTGACGTGTATACGCGTCAAGTGGCATTCAACGTGTTAAAAAATTGACGATGAAGATTGATATAAGCCCTGTGTCCGTAATATTGTAGATATATTAATAATTTTGGTAGGGTGTGTTTTAGCATCTATTATCAGTAAGCGGCTAAAATTTCAATTCAGTGTGTGTTATAATAAGTGAATACAGTGTACCTGATCTCAGGCACGTAGTGAATTTATAAAAAAAAATTATGTTTAAATTCAACAATTATTTTAAGCGTAAAGATTTACTCTACACCAGTCATATCAACTGATGCCCATAAGGGCAAGCGCGCGCTTTAGAGCTCAGGAGAGCCTGAGCGCTTTACGGCGGAAAGGAAAGAGACAGACGAGAGAGATAGTATATACCATTTGGTCGAGCTATATTCAGGGATGGCCAGCACTGATTCAATGGATAAAGGGAAGATAACTTATTAAAACTGTATTCATGTTAATTTTTAGATTTGTCTGAGAAGTGTAAGTGCATTATAAGAATTTAAGTTTCAATTTTAATTCTCATTTTTCACGAGTTTCCCTTTTATTCAAAAGTAGTATTTTCTCAACCTTTTACAGAAAGGTGAAATTTTCAGATATGTTTACTTAGTAGCCTTACAGGTACTGAATCAATGTTTTCGTAAATGTAATATATCGTAAATATGTATTAGTGAAGATACGTATTGAAAATTTTGAAAATATTCGCATGGAAAACGTTTGTAAGAAAATGAATTAACAAAGGGACTACTGTTACATCATAAGCAAAGATATGTGCCCATGTGTTGTAAAAACCGTCAGCTCTATAGCTTCAGCAGATTTCGAGAAAATAATTTGATATTCTGATGATAGGAAGCAGCACACCGTATCACCTTAAAGCATAATGCGATAAGAGTTTTGTTATGTAGGCTAATATTAGTTACACTTAAAACATATACAGCACCTAGGTAACTTTGCTTTGTACTGTAATATTGTTTTGATTACTTTATTGATTACTTTTATAAGGCTTACCATGTCATACTGTTTCATTCACTTAATATAGTATAGTTTTACTACTATGAAATTTATGTGAATATTCCTTCTTAATTCTTTATTATATTATTAACTGCAATATTAAGAAACTGGTGTTACTACTTTGTTTTACAGACAATATAGATAATATGAAACAGCAAATAGCCATATAAAATAACGACATAAAATTTCACGTTCTGTTTGAAGTTTCTACACCACCGTTTTCTTAACCCAACAGGCTCCTTATTCATAAGCTTATACAGGGACATCATTTTATTTTTATTAACATTTTTAATATTAACCAGGCTATACCTTTTGCTACCCCTTCCCACGTCTGGAGTTCGATGATACTGCGTAAAATAAAAACAAATCACTCTACTAGGTATAGGAGGGAAGAAAAGAAGTTAATCCATTTACGTAAACTAGGAAATATCGCAATTTCGAGTTTGATAATTTTCATTAAGTTTTTGTGTAATCAAAATACAGTACAGTTTAACAATAAGTGTTTTTACTCACGAACTGAGTTATCCGTGCGAACGTATTCATTCTGCAGTGTATATTATACTGTCTACAGTACATTAGCGTACAATATAGAGAATGAAGTTAAATTGTAAAATAATCATAATATGGATATTTAAACACAATTTTTCAAAATGGTGACCGTTCATTTCGATACAGGGTTCAGTCCTTTTGTGCATATTATCGCACTATAGACTATTGTACCTAATTCCAATTACCAGTTTCGTCCTTCGTACTAATAACTCATGTTGAAATAATTCTGTACCTACTCTACGTACTGTGAATTAAATCTTCACTTCTGCCCGACCCGAAAATATAAAATTACTCAGACATGCTATCTACTGTCCGTCCAAGTGGTTATGCCGCAGGATTGTAGAAAGGGAGGAAATCACGTGACAGTTAATTACTTAACGAGGCCCTTTTATTTAAGTTAAATTAAACAGCTGTATAATATTACGTAAACGTCCAATTCCTAAGAGAAATTAATGTTTTCAGAAAAGAGCTAAGACAGCCCAGCTTTTACAGAGGGGCGAGCAGAAGCAGGTGGGGGAAATCGGGATGCGACGTAGGCAAACGGACAGTACCTGTGCGAAAATATGATTCAATACTGAAAGCTCTTTCGTCACTGGAAAACGCGAACATATTTCTGGAACGTACTGTACTCAGTAACTCAGTACTGCTTACTATCTGCGGTCTTGGTTCTGTGTGGAGTTGGAACTTCCTTAGTAGAAGGGGTGGGAGTGAAGTACATTCAAAAACTCAGGTACAATAAAAATTGAAGTAAAAATAAAATGATGTCTCTGTATATAATCCTTGCTCCTTCCATACCTAGCGCTTGATGTCCGCGTACGACGTCAATGTTAGAAAAATGCCTTTGCTTTGACATCACTGCTCTAGAGTAACCATTCCTTTTTATTTTAAAACTTAATGTGTGTGTGTATCACTAAAAATGAAAGAGCTCTGATAAATAGTATTACATTTATGACTGCTTGACGACAGACTATTTTTACTATTACTGTGCATGCGATAACGACTAACTCCACTTACAAAAGTAATAATATATTTTAAAGTCCTGTAATGTTGTTAGGTAAAGTCGATGGCATTCGTGTACAGGGCGTTATTTTTTGTGCAAACGGAGTTTTGATCCGCAGGTGAATGCACAAATTAAATTCTACAAGCGGGTGACCAAAAAATAAAATAATAATAATAGAATTTGATGTGTTTTATTTGTGTAGAAAATTATTTCCAATAATGTTTTAAGATTAATTTATTTCAAAACTCATTCTTATTACTTAGCTTCATTTACCAAACACCATAGAAATAATCATACCTTTTGTTCAAAAGAGAGTGCGGTTTATTCTCACAAAAACTTGTCTTTCAACTGCTTCATTATTATTGCTACGGAAAACAATTATTGCAGCCTCTAAAAATGCGAAATAATCTTACAAGCAAATATTCTGATCGGTACAGATAAAAAGTTATTTTTCTTTCTTTTGCCATGTTAATATTGTCAAAAGAAGTGCTTATTCAAATTTTGACCACTCGATCGCAATTACGAGGGCTGTAAAACAATAAGTTCGCCAGGGGCCGTTAACAGAAAGGAAACACAATTTAATTGAAAACATATAAATTAAAACAGACAGCAAATTTTTAGCTATTTTTCAACATATTCCCCACCGGAACTGAGACATTTGTCATTATAATGGGATCGACAGAGAGGTGCAGATGGCTGTCAAACGCTGGTTCTGATCCCAGCGGTTGACTTATTTATTTATTTGTTTATTTGTTTATTTATTTACTTATTTATTTATTTAATCTGACAGGATTAAGGCTATAAGGCTTCTCTTCCATCCTCTCAGATACCATATAGGCCTATAAATACAAAAAAGAAATACAAACACTGATAAAAATAATACAAATTAAATTAAAGTCCTATAGAGGGTCAACAGGGTCAAAAGAACACTATAGAGCTCTCATGGAGCTAATACAAGAAAAAAAAGAAAGAAAACAGAGATAATAATGATGATAGTAATAATAATAATAATAATAATAATAATAATAATAATAATAATAATCCGTGGCGCTATAGCCCGTGAAGGGCCTAGACCGACCAGCCGGCTGCTGGCCTCACGCCCACATGTCGAAGCAGAGGTGGACGATCATACAACCAGAATGGAGGTATCGTGTGGTTAGCACGATGATCCTCCCAGCCGTTATAGCTAACATTTGCAACCGGATTTCGCTACCTATCGTAGCTCCCCAAGTGCATCACGATGCTGGGTGGGCACCGATCCCATACACTGGCCGAAATTTCATGATAAAATATCTTTCCCCATGAGGACTCGAACCAGCGCGCATTCCGTAACGCGAGTCCTAGGCGGGATGCCTTAGACCGCGACGCCACGGCGCGGGACGTAATAATAATAATAATAATAATAATAATAATAATAATAATAATAATAATAATAAATTACATATTAATTGTCAATTTTACGACAGCATGGTTACAGTATTTAGTATATGTCATGGGTTAAGCCGAAGTTGCGCAACATATATTCAACAAGCAATTTCATGAACTAGAATGTGATTTTTTAATTTAAATTTGAATTTTGATATTGTCTACGACATAATGATACAAAAATTAATCCCATGGTATGACAAATGTCTCAATTCCAGTAGGGTATATGTTGACAAATAGCGCAACAATTACTGTATGTGTTTCAATAAATTTTTCCATGCAAATGTGCTTTTTTTCTGTAAACGACTCCAGGAAAAATCACTTTCTGGACGACCTCGTCACCAATAAGAAGAACTATGGACTGTTGAAAATGCATTCTACTGATAAAGGTCTTACTATGATGAGCTTTCCTACGATTTAAATTATCTGGCGCAAACCCATTCCCCTGAAATATAAACGTATTCCTCAATTACAAACAAACAAACAATCTGGCGCAAGTACATTGCACCCGATGACCCCTGGGTCCAGAAGGTACACATTGAGGGCACGGCAAAGGGATACCACTGAGATAACCCAGAACAACACTTAATAAGGGATAAACATCCAGTCCCGTGAACTGAAGATAACTAACTTCCATTGTCTATGGCGAGAATCGAATTAAAACCACTTGTGACGTTAAGTGCATATGGGCTATTCCATCTCAAATCGAACGAAATATAGAGAAAATTGACCTTGCAATTTTTAAATACAATGAAACTTTTTCTGTCCGTTGACAACTGTGATAATATCACTTTTGTTGACGTACAAAATTTTGTCCAATATTCTTTTGAGAAGGTTAATGTCATATGTAGATGAAATTATCGGGGATCATCAGTGTGGTTTTAGGCGCAACAGATCAACTATTGACCAGATATTTTGTATTCGACAGATAATGGAGAAAAAATGGGAGTATAAGGGTAAAGTGCATCAGTTATTCATAGATTTCAAAAAGGCATATGACTCGGTTAAGAGAGAACTTTTATATGATATTCTTATGGAATTTGGTATTCCCAAGAAACTAGTTCGATTAATTAAAATGTGTCTCAGTGAAACGTACAGCAGAGTTCGTATAGGTCAGTTTCTGTCAGATGCGTTTCCAATTCACTGTGGGCTGAAGCAAGGAGATGCTCTATCTCCTTTACTTTTTAACTTTGCTTTAGAGTATGCCATTAGGAAAGTCCAAGATAAGAGAGAGGGTTTGGAATTGAACGGGTTACATAAGCTGCTTGTCTATGCGGATGACGTGAATATGTTAGGAGAAAATCCAAAAACGATTAGGGAAAACACGGAAATTTTACTTGAAGCAAGTAAAGCAATAGGTTTGGAAATAAATCCCGAAAAGATAAAGTATATGATTATGTCTCGTGACGAGAATATTCTACGAAATGGAAATATAAAAATTGGAAATTTATCTTTTGAAGAAGTGGAGAAATTCTAATATCTGGGAGCAACAGTAACAAATATAAATGATACTAGGGATGAAATTAAACACAGAATAAATATGGGAAATGCCTGTTATTATTCGGTTGAGAAACGTTTATCATCCAGTCTGCTGCCAAAAAATCTGAAAGTTAGAATTTATAAAACAGTTATATTATCGGTTGTTCTTTATGGTTGTGAAACTTGGACTCTCACTTTGAGAGAGGAACATAGGTTAAGGGTGTTTGAGAATAAGGTGCTTAGGAAAATATTTGGGGCTAAGAGGGATGAAGTTACAGGAGAATGGAGAAAGTTACACAACGCAGAACTGCACGCATTGTATTCTTCACCCGACAAAATTAGGAACATTAAATCCAGACGTTTGAGATGGGCAGGGCATTTAGCACGTATGCGCGAATCCAGAAATGCATATAGAGTGTTAGTTGGGAGGCCGGAGGGAAAAAGACCTTTAGGGAGGCCGAGACGTAGATGGGAAGATAATATTAAAATAGATTTGAGGCAGGTGAGATATGATGATAGAAACTGGATTAATCTTGCTTAGGATAGGGACCAATGGCGGGCTTATGTGAGGGCGGCAATGAACCTCCGAGCTCCTTAAAAGCCAGTAAGTAAGTTGACAACTGTGATACAATGCTTTGTGCAAAGTTTGAGGCATCAGAACTTCATAGTGTTTAAATTAAAAATATTTTAATTTATCGTATTTTCATAAAATTAGCAACTTTAAACTGTTGTGGCTCCGAAACCCTTTCATCCAAAGGACAAAATCATGGTTTATTTTGATGCTGAAAAGTTAAAGTTTATATTAACATGGAAACAGTTTTTCTTACTTTTTATGGAAATGGAGAAATTTAGATTTTTCTTAATTAAGACACCTTTGCCCACGAAAAAATATTTTTAAAATATATGGTTAGATTCCGCATTGAAAGTACAAATAAACACGTATTTTTTACTGGTGAAAGGTTAATAAGAAAGTATTGAAAAATCAAATAAAGACAATAAATAGTACGTGGGTGAGCTAACCAGCTGACTGTGAGGCGGGAGCTACCCTAGGCAAGCAAGGCCAGGAGACATAAACATGTGATGTTTCGTCTAGTAGTGCATGGCTGGGCTAGCTTTATCACAGGTTTTCATAAACACAGGAGTAAAATGACGCCCAACGATCGCTTATCTTCATCTTTCGGCCAGTGCTTGCTGTGTTGCCCCGTTCAAGTCCAGGCGTGTGAATATAATTTATTCAATACCCCCGAAACTTATTGCCGTGACACTAAGCAAACAATGCCGAATCCCTCTTAATAATGCAAGGTTTTTTCTCAATATTTTTTTACGTTTTTACAAATGGGCAAAAAGCCTAAAAGTAAGTAAAATCAGATTATCTCTCTCTCTGTATACAATAAAAATAAGGATTACTTTTTATCATAACCTACCAAATGTCAGCTTCGAAATGAGCTCTCGTTCAATGTTCTGCAGTAAATGCTTCCAGAGTTCTGAGCGCTGAAAGAGGCTTGTTTTTCTAAAGTACGCTAAATTTGTCGCTCAACAATAAGAAAACCGTTTGACTTTCGATAGTATACTTTTACAAATGCACTCTCCTCAGCACCTTGTACAGTATAAATAGAGAAAAAATTAGAGTATAAAAAATGCGAGGTTTTTTACTGATCGATTTCATATGGAATAGTCCATACGCTATCCACAGTATCAAGGCGGCGAACATCAACAATTTTACGGACCTAAATCAATATGACGACATAACTGTGTCTAGTTCAGGACATCACATTCGCCTCCACGAGAGAAACTAATGGTCACTCAATCCTTTCACATGAATGAACCCATATGAAATATGGGGGTAGAATATGTGGGTTTTGGGTCAATGGACGACCTTACCGCGTTATCCAGACCACTGAGTGACTGGTTGCTTCATGGTTCAATAAACAAATAATTACTGCAAAGGTCTTGGCCCATTTATCAGAACATTGCTGCAATGTCCACCCGCATAAATGAAAACTGTAGGAAAATATTTGGGGCTAAGAGTGATGAAATTACAAGAGAATTGACAAAATTATGGAACGCAGGACTGTAGGCATTGTATGCTTCACCTGACATAATTACGAACATTTTTTTTTCAGCAAAAGTTTGAGAGCAAAAGCTACATAAAAAACTAAGAAAATCCAAATTATGACTCCCAAATGTTTTTAACTTTCGAATTTTTATTTTTGTTTATATTTTTAGAAATATTTTCAAATTCAGTATTTAGTAGATCTCAGTTTTTAAGTTACCTTTTTGTTTGTTACAATCACAAGACATACAGAAACATTTCTATGGATTCGTTTTATGAAATATCTCATTTATTCACTTTGAATTTTTTTTTTTTTGAAATGTTGAAAATGTTATTTTTTTAATTCATGATAAAATGTTAATAAAATAAACTAGCAGCATTTCTTACAAAATAAATGCATACAAACATCCAGCTACCCCATAAATACTTGCAGTAAAAATGTTATCCAGATTGATTAATATTTGGCATAAAAAGTTGGTGTTGAATCAAGGAAAACAAACTTACGTAAAAATGGATTTGAAAGTAAAATTAATATTTATGTAACACATACCTATTAAAATTCTCCTCCGCTACATTCATCTACAGGGACATCATTTTATTTTTACTTCAATTTTTATTGTACATGAGTTTTTTAATGTACTTCACTCCCACCCCCTCTACTAGTAAACGTCAACTGTTCTCACAGAACCTAGGGTATACAGTCAAAGTCGCCTTAAGGTCGTAGTAAACACAAACAGTATTGAGTTAGTGTGTATAGTACGTTCCAGAGATATGTTCGCGCTTTCCAGTGACAAAAGAGCTTTCAACATTGAATTATATTTTCGCACAGGTACTGTCGTCCGTTTGCCTACGTCACATCCCATTTCCCTCACCCGCAACTGTTTAAAATAACTTAAATAAAAGTAATTAACTGTCACGTGATTTCCCCCCTTTCTACGATCCTGCGATATAACCACTTGGACGAACAGTAGATAGCATGTCTGAGTAATGTTATCTGTGCGGGTCGGACAGAGGTGAAGATTGAATTTACAGTACGTAAGGTACTCTTTTATATAATAGGTATATAATTGAAGCGTCGGCTGGAACAACGTTGTAAGTTACAAAATTTTCATTTGGCGTGTTTCCGTGTAATACTGTTGTATGTCATGTTACCTTGCTATACTCTTCGGCTTGTAACTGTCCATCAATGCAGTACGTGAAATTTGTCCACTCAAAAGTTTGCTACCCTATAAGAACAACGTTGTACGTGTACACATTTTTGCAGCTCCTGTAAATTTTATCAAATGTAACTTATAACGTTGTTCCAGCCGACGCTTCAATTATTTCAACATGAGTTACTAGTACGAAGGACGAAACTGGTAATTGGAATTAGATGCAATAGTCTATAGTGCGATAATATGCATAAAAGAACTGAAGCCGGTTTCGAAATGAATGGCCACCATTTTCAAAAATGTGTTTAAATATCCATATTATGATTATTTTTCAATTTAACTTCATTCTCTATCTTCTACGCTAATGTGCTGTAGACAGTATAATATACACTGCATAATAAATACGTTCGCATGGATAACTCAGTTCGTGAGTAAAAACACTTATTGTTAATACTATACTGTATTTTGATTAAACAAAAACCTAATGAAAATTACGATATCACCTAGTTTACGTAAATGGATGAACTACTTTTCTTCCCTCCTATACCTAGTAAAGTGATTTTTACGTCAGAATCATCGAACTTTAATCGTGAAAGGGGGAACAAGCGGTGTTTCCGGCTCTGAACCATTAATCCAAAGGTATAGCCAGGTTAATATTAAAAGTGTTAGTAAAATAAAATTATGTACCTTTAGTAACTTCAGGGAACCAACTGTAGAACAAAAAGTCACTACATTTGTAATCAGAAGTTTATATAAAAAGAAAAGGAATTGTTTGATGAAAAAATAATTTCGACAGCTCCTTAAATGCTCTGCTTTCTTACAACCATAACTTACAGCTCATGCATTTTATCAAGACACTCCCGATGCGCAGTAGGGGAACAACGTTTCTGCAGAGGGGATAGGAGTAGAAGGGAAGGACGGTCGTGTGTCTACCGAGTTCAAGGCAAATGCTAACCCATTCCCCTACAATTCGTAAGCAGTCTCATCCGATCTCGTGCGCAGCTCTGTAGGAAGAGTGGGGGAATGTCTGGACATAAAGCACGAGCTGTAATTAAATACATTTGGGGTATGAAAATATATATTCTAAAGAAGTCAAATAGCCAATAAAAATTTTGAAAAATTTTAATATTTTCAATGTAGTCTCCCCTCAAATCCAGACGTCTGAGAAAGGCAAGACATATATAGCGCATATAGGCGAATTCAGAAATGCATATAGAGTGTTGAATAATTTCGAGGGAAAATTGTTCCGGGGCCGGGTATCGAACTCGGGACCTTTGGTTAAACGTACCAACGCTCTCCCACTGAGCTACCCGGGAACTCTACCCGACACCGATCCAATTGGAGTTCCCGGGTAGCTCAGTGGGAGAGCGTTGGTACGTTTAACCAAAGGTCCCGGGTTCGATACCCGGCCCCGGAACAATTTTTCCCTCGAAATTATTCAAATTAACTTTACAGGGAGTTATTCCTGAAAGCTTAATTTGCATATAGAGTGTTATTTGGGAGGCCGAAGGGGAAAGACCTTTAGGGATGACAAGAGGTAGATGGGAGGATAACATTAAAATTGATTTGAGGGAGGTGGAATATTATGATAGACACTGTATTAATCTTGCTCAGGAAAGGGACCAATGGCGGGCTTATGTGAGGGCTGTAATGAACCTGCGAGTTCCTTAAAAGCCATAAATAAGTAAGTGTGTGTGTTTCCAATGCCTACCAACTTCAATTGCGTGATTCGGGTTCCACATACTGCGGATAGAGGCAGAACTGTGACCCATTTTTCAAGTTGCACACCACTTCGGCGGGCCACGTTGTACATGATGTGTATATGTGTGAAGAATTATTTCGTGTATTAGGGTGAGTGTATGTTAAGTGTTCGTGTAAATGTAGTATAGGGAATGAATGAGGATGATGATGATGAAGGTGAGGAAGGGAAAAGGGGAAAACCGGTGCCGGCACGTATTCTACTTTTTTCGAATAGCACCAAGGGACGGACGAATCACTACCAATAGTGACATATGCCTTCCATTCATGCCTTCCATTCATAAGCACTGCGGTGAGATTTGGCATATTTGGTGCACAATTGATTGCAGCTATATTTTATTACTTAATTAACTTATTATTCCCAGAACATGAATTTTACCACCAATTGAAAAGTATTAGGAATGAATATGAATAAGGAACAAAAAAAGTTTCCTTCCCATGCAGAATTCGAACCACGAAAGTCTTAGTTACCAGTCTATCGTGCTCTGGATTGAACAGGGCTCTGAAATCAGCTACAAGGTTCGGTCCGGTTTTTTTTTTTTGCCACTGCTGTACATTATTTTCGGTCATAATAGAGATTACAGTTTTAAAAAATCGAACTCAATTAAAATAGGAAAAAGAGGATTCATTTGCGTCAGGCAATCCCTCCATTTTAATTATTGTCTCCATTTCTACAACAAAAAAAAATGATGTAACAGAAGATACATTAGTTTCAGTTTCATTTTAATTCACGATTATGGGTGTGAGCTGGATTATAAAATGATTTGTAATCTGTAATTCCTATCGTATCTGTTACGGAAATATATATTCTACTTTGCTGCTTGAAAAATGAATTTCGCATTAATCCTTTGACCAACTGACGCATGCCTTCCGCGGGACTCGAGATCGTGGGCCTTTAATTTCCGTGCCATAAGCGCGAACACCTGCTTTTTAATTATGACGGTATGTAATTAAACATCAAACAGACTTTGTCCACGTTTCCTTTAATTATAATTTGCAGCGGGGCCCGAATCTGTTAAAATTTAATTCCCTATAGAACTAAAAAAAATGGTCAAACAGACCTACATGCCACATGAAACACAAAGCAAAGGAAGTCTCTTCATGAAATGAATGTGTTCGTCAAACGCAATCATCATCCTTATGGCTAGTAAACAATGGCGAAAAATCACGCGCTGGCTTAGAACGAGTAAATGTGAGAGGTCTCGAAATGTTTCTGTATCAACAGCAATAAAACTGTCAATGAAAATTTCCAGACTTGGAACATTCCAGTTACAAAATATTCCAAAGCATAACAAAAGAAATAATTTCAGAAACGAATTCGTTCACAGCACTCTTGATTCTTCTTCAGTAACGACAGTGCTACAATCAGAGACTTTAATAAAATTTATAGGGTTTCATTTATTCAGAGTATTCTGAACAAGGACAAGTCTTTCACTACAAAACACAGCATTCCCAGTCTTTCCTATTTCCTGCCTTCCTCTTACTCTCCGCAAATGATCGATATATTATCTTAATCTCGTCTATCATCTGATATCTTATTCTGTTTCGAACTCTTCTTTCGTTGAGCATTCCTTCCAGTGCATCCTTCAGAATGCAGTTTCTTCTCAACCAATTCCTTGTCCTTTTCCTGATCAGTTTCAGCCTCATTCTTTCTTTACTCACTCTTGCCAAACAGCTTCATTTCTTATTCTGTCTGACCACTTCACACGCTCCATTCTTCTCCATACCCACATTTCAAATACTTCTAGCCGTTACTTTCACTTCGTCGTAATTCCATGTTTCTGCCCCATACAATCCCACACTCCACACAAAGCACTTCACTAGTCTCTTCCTTAGTTCTTCCTCCAGAGGTTCGCAGAAGATCTCCTTTATCATTAAAGGCTTCCTTTGCCATTGCTATTCTCCTTTTGACTTCCTGGCAGCAGCTCATGTTACTGCTTATAGTACACCCCAAGTATTTGAAGCTGTCCATTTACTCTACTGCCTCATTTAGAATTCAACTTATTTACTTTTCTTCCTATGACCTTGGTCTTCGTCTTGTTGGCATTTATCATCATTCCATATTGCTCACACCTGTCATTTAGCTCCAGTATCATATTCCTTAGTATCATCTCATCATGTGAGAGGTCTCGAAATGTTTCTGTATCAACTGCAATAAAACTGTCAATGAAAATTTCCAGACTTGGAACATTTCAGTTACAAAATATTCCAAAGCAGCAAAAAAGAAATAATTTCAGAAGTGAATTCATTCACATCACACTTGATTCCTTCTTCCGTAACGACAGTGCTACAACCAGAGACATGAATAATTATAGGGTTCCATTCATTCAGAGTTCTATCCAAGTCCGTCACTACAAACACAGCATTCCCAGTCTTTCCTTTTTTCTGCCTTCCTCTTACTGACCGCACATGATCTATAATACATTATCTTAATGTCGTCTATCATCTGATATCTTATTCTGCCCCGAACTTTTCTCCCGTTCACCATTCCTTCCAGTGCATCCTTCAGAATGCAGTTTCTTCTCAACCAGTGATCCACCCAATTCCCTTTTCTCTTCCTGATCAGTTTCAGCATCATTCTTTCTTCACCCACTCTTTCCAACACAGTTTCGTTTCTTATTCTTTCTGTCCACTTCACAAGTTCCATTCTTCTCTACATCCACATTTAAAGTGCTTCTAGTCTCTTCTCTTCACTTCGTCGTAACGTCTATGTTTCTGCCCAATACAATGCCACACTCCATACAAAGCACTTCACTAGTTTCTTCCTCAGTTCTTTTTCCAGAGGTCCGCAGAAGGTGCTCTTTTTTATTAAAAGCTTCCTTGACCATTGCTAACCTATTGCTAAGATATATGGATCATATGAGGAAACAATGAGGAAGGCAGAAAATAGAAAAGACTGGAGAAAGGTGAGTTTGCAGTGAAAGACCTGTCCTTAGACGGAACACTAAATGATACGGAATGTATTATTATCATAAATAGGAAGACTGTACCAAAACAGTAGATTTCAGTTGAGTACAGCCAGGAGTATAGATCAAATCCGCGCCTCATCTTGCTAACGCTGGCTACAGACAACACGCAGTTCACATAAACAACGCATAGTATCATTCTGTGTAGCTGTGTAGAGTCCTGTATAGTTTGAAAAATATTGTTAATTTATATATTAGGTTTTGAACAGAGTGAGCTATTCTGTTATTGTATTATTTACGTAATGTTAATATTATGCATGATTCCAAATAAGTAAACGCATCTGTTATTAAATAATTATGCAAACAGAAGTGTGTAACACGTTTATTTTTTCCCGGATTATTCTTCGTTAAATGTTGACGTCTCGTGCTGCTATGCATTAGGTTGCGTTACAGTCCAAGTTCAACATCTGAACTTCCTAGCTGTTATTACAATAGAAATGAAGAATTTTCTTGAAAACAATTATGGGTTCAATATTATGTGCCACATACGAGATAGGTCTATACTATTAGATTCACAAAGTAGTTGTCCACACGATATTAAGATATATTGTATCATATTTCAGATTTATTTCAGTAACATTTTGTAACGTAGAACGAATATATTTTCAAATTAGAAATATTGTTTTCTTTTTTTCTGAAATAAAAGGAATATTTCTTTTGGTAAAATTATAATGTTTATTGTTATTTGTTATAATGATGCTAGAATCATAATTATATATAATTTGTGTCTTATTTTTATATGCATTGGTAAATTATTTTAGTTTGAAAGTTACGAAGTTTATAATTACAAATTATTGTTTCTTTTTTGTATGTATGTATGTATGTATGTATGTATGTATGTATGTATGTATGTATGTATGTATGTATGTATGTATGTATGTATGTATTTACACTGCAAGTGGGCAAGCACCCGGTGGCAGTGGTATATACAATATTAGCAATACACAATAAAATGATGAGCAATACACAATAAAATTTACAATACACAATACAATTTTACAACACATATACAATTTTATACACAACACAATAAGAATACACAATACAATTTAACACAATAATAATAAAACAAAATAAAATACCAAATTTTACAATACAACCTACATAATTATGTACAGGTCCTACATAAGTTTCAATAGTCTTCCACTTTACTCTCATCTCATTCCCTGTATTGGCACTATGACGCATTTCACTGACACTTTAGCACACATTTCAGTGACACTCTGTAACACATTTCACTGACACTATAGAACACATTTCATTGACGCTATAAATTATCACTGATCGGAACTGTTCACTGCACTGTAAAACCATAACTTCACTGACTCACCTCGCTTCACTGATACAACAGTTCAAATAAGTCAAATAATTACATCCTTATGCATACTTATGCATACAGAACTACATTTAAACTAAACATTTCTAGTCTAAGGCCCTCTTACACGCTATTTTTAAATAATTTACAATTCAAACCAAGGAAGTAAACTCGTCAGGCTAGATAAATACATGTTACCTTAAAAAATTAAATGTTGAATGTCACCTTAATTTTAATTTGCACTTTATACACAACTTTTTAACTTATTCTTGAATCTCCTTAAGGAAAGACAGCCCTCAAAGACCGCTGCAGGTAGGTCATTCTAATCATTTATAGTTCTATTTAAAAATGAGAATTTACCTACATCCGTTTTCTGTTTCCTACATTTGATTTTAAAATCATGATCGTTCCTACCATAGTACGTTGGCTTTTCTAACCGACCCGTTATGTCTACCCATGCTTTCTGACCTAGATGTGCTCTATACAATGATGTTATTCTAGTTTTCCTACGTCTGTTTTCCAAAGTTTCCCATTTAAGTTTTTTTATCGTATCGTTTCCATCTTCTCTTTTACCTTTAACAAATTTAGCTGCCCTGTACTGGATTCTTTCTAAGGAATTTATCTGATATATTCTATAAGGTTCCCAACACGTAGTTCCGTATTCCATTAATGGTCGTTTATTATTTTCTTGTTCTAAAGCTGAACGATTTGAGCACATGTTTGGTTACCACCCGACTGTACATGTTTGTCGTTCTGGTTCACTGACATTGAGAGATGCGTTATTATTTTTTATTCGGTAGAGATATAGTTCAAGCTCAAACAACTTAACAGTTTTTGTAACAACTCCCTAGATCTGATTATTACAATAAATGACTGAAAGAATTTTAGTTTTGTTCTTTAAATGTGCAAAAATTTTATCATTCTGCAAAGAAATTTTACAAAATTATATTAACCTTTTTTGTTTGAAATATCTCAAAGATTAACCCCCTGAAATTAATGACATTACTAACGGTTCATCCTCTATAGAAAGATATCTGCGTGGTTCCTAACATGAATAGCTATCATGGCCTCATACATAAAAATGAGGCTACCATTTCAGAGAATAACAATTCTCTAACATGATCCATCTTCTCTGATTACTGTAAAAAAGCAAGAATATATTCGTGTACTTCCATGGAGAGCAAGCAGTTCAGTGTTTGTGGGAATTGGCTAGGAAATGGAACGAATCCATTTGCATGCGATGGTGTACTACCTGGTAAAAGCTAATACCAGTTTATCACTTCGCATGTTTCTACTTTATTTAGGCATAGCTTCTCGGTATAGCCCACGCCCCCTATCTCTTCCAATCTTTGCGTAATAGATTCTGGAGAAGCATCTATAACGTTACGATGCAGATATGGGGGCGTGGAGAATTGCGATTTGCATGCAAATTCATAAAGCCGATGTCTGGAGCTGTGTGACGTCATCGACCGACCTTGTACAGATTCGTATCATTACTACAATACAAGTCTGGGAACTTGCATTCAAGATTATTGTTTACGAATTGTGATGTAAATTTTATTTTTGCAGCAGGTAAATTTCTTGTAAGAAACTTCGCGAAATATTTGTGTTTTTCTAGATGGTATGATAATAAATAAATAGCAATTTAATTGTGCATGCTCATTGGGTATAATTTGAAGTTTAGCATTTTACGTACTTTAAAAACTCTACTTTCATTATTTTTTAAACTATACTTAAGCAAACAAGGAAAAGCATAATAGTAATATGCGTTACAGGAGCGGTATGTTGACGTTTTCATGTTCGAGGAAAAGATTGAAAAAGCGAAACGTAGTTGAGCTTTTTTAATTTCCGAGAACATGAAAACAAACATACCGCTCGTGCATCGTACATGATTTTGTGCGAAGATCGTTTATTACATACCTGAAAGAGGAATTTCTAATTAGTTGCAATGAAATCTCCATCTTGGTTTCTGTTCAATGACGGCAACTTTGGAATACCAAAATATCTATCTTCAACATTGTTGCTATAAAATGTTTTCTGTGTTTACTATACTCCAGCAGGTCGTGATATACGTCTGTCTTTTTTTTTCTCCCAGTCTATAAATGCGAACTTAAAACAAACGGTAAGGTTATGTAATGATATATTTTTCATTTTAATATTTTAACAATATTATTTATATAACATATTGCAGTAATAACATCGGCATCTGGAATCTTGTTGATTTTTTCACGGCTTCCTTAATGTTATTTGCATCAGGAATGCAATAACTTTTGTGGAGTAGTAGACTTTACTTAATTTTTGCAAATATTTAAAAACAATAAATAACAGTGCAATTTAGGTGAAATTGCATTGGTAAGTTTCCAATTTATAATTATTACTATGTTAAACGTTTCTAAAAACAATATGTTAAAAGCCTAAAACAGTAAAATGAATGTGGCGCTTAAGCGGTAAGAAGAGGGAAATTGTTATGTGTGTTACGTTGGGAATACTGAATGTGGTATTTCACACTTACCGCGTATTGGTTTTGTGCGGAAAGCAAGCAAATACGCACGATCTCGCACAAAAGTTGTTTTAATCGCAAAATTTTAAATTTCTCCATGTTGAATATTTCGTGCACTACTTTTAACACTTGAATATAAATAATTGATTAAATGGTGATCTTACTCGTGTTAATTATGTAAGCATGTGCGGCTTACAGCTGTTTCGGTGCTATTCGACACCATCCTCAGAGCCTACTAGATCTCGGCACTATCTCAACTTCGCTGCCTGTTGTGTGGGTGCGTTCGTGTGATGAAGAGTTGTGTCAAATAATGTGTGTGTTCTGAAATTGATCTGTGTGTTGAGAATTTGATTGGGGTAAGTTTTGGTGTGTCTGTATATTTCATATTGTTCTAGTGTGTTGATTTTTTGGTTTTTGGGTTGTATGTGTAGGAATTCCATGCCTGTATTTATGTTATTGTATGTGTGGTTAGCATTAGTTATGTGTTCGGCATATGTAGATGTATTGTGTCCTCTGGTTATTGCTTTAATGTGTTCTTTATATAGAGTTTGGAATGATCTGCCTGCCTGTCCAATGTAGAAACTGTCGCAACTATTGCATGTGAGTTTGTATACGCCTGTGTGGTTGTATTTCTTTGTTTGTGTGTTGAGATGTCTTTGTAGTGTGTTTTCTGTTTTCTATTTGACACAACTCTTCACCACACGAACGCACCACACAACAGGCAGCGAAGTTGAGTACGCTCTGAGGATGGTGTCGAATAGCACCGAAACAGCTGTAAGCCGCACATGCTTACATAATTGACACGAATAAGATCGCCATTTAATCAATTATTAAATTTCTATTTCAAAATAGACAGCAATCATATAGAATTGAGAAATCAAGAAAGATTAAAAAATAAAAGGGCTGGATAAAAAGTTATGGCAACACTGCTGTCACATGACGATGGTGCGTTCGAGAACTGTCAGCTGCGTGGACATGAACAAGGACTGTTAGAGTTAGTGTTGCCAGCGGCGACAGTACTCTGTCAATCTACTACAGCGTGTAAGAACGTTGACTTTCATATTGATAGTGCGAGTGCGAGCAACGTTCCTGCATCAAAATTGATGTGGCACGGGATCGTAGTGCACAAGAATGTTTTCAGGGACTGCGTGAAGTACCACCACCTTCGTCCAGGGCTCAGGAGAAAACGACACTTCATTCTTCATAACAATGCAAGGAGTCACACCGCTGCTGCTGTCAAGGACCTTTTGCGCCACTGGCAATGGGAGATTCTGTAACATCCACCGTAGTCACCCGATATGAGTCCATGAGATTATTATCTCTTCGCCAAAGTGAAAGAACCACTGTGAGGGACCCGGTACAATACCAGAGACGAACTTATCCGTACTATAGGGCGGTCAATACGGAAAATCAATAATCATGGACGCGCTGATGGTGTACGACGCCTTCCAAAAATTAGGCAAAAGGTGATAGAAAAGGGTGGCGACTATAGCCTATTGAAGGTACGTAAATGTTGCACCCCTGTAAATAAAGCCATGTCAGAATTATCGAATTGTTGCCAATATTTTTTATCCAACCTTTTGTACTTGCCCCTAAGGAGAAACGATTATGAAGACAATCAATCATTCAATAATAATCAATCAATCAATTAAATGGATCAAATCTAAAGTCTTCCCCTTGTCACTTCTATCATTTTCTCTTTCTTTTATTATTCTCTTATTTCCATGAAATTACGAGTGTCGAAAGGTTTTCTGTAAACTCTGACGTATCAAAACATTAAGGTTTTCTCTTCTTGTAGGTCGAGTTTCATGTTAAACAGCAATGAAATGACGTGAGTGATCGGAAGAGGAAGATACACTTTTAGCACAGGAGTGATGAATAAGAAGGAAGAAATATTGAAGCTGCGTCCTTCCGGATCAGAGATAACAGAGTCTTAAATGTTTTCCATCTATTTAGGAAAGTTTATTTGATACAAATACTTTCTCTGCAAACTTTAAAGCAAATACTACCACGTGAAATGTGTGCGATGTATAGAATAAACGTTGACAGACGAGAATAACATTTTGCGTTACAATCCTCCACTTTCAACCTCGGAAGCGAATTTCAATGCAGCGCGACTGACAGAGTGGGCGATAAGTCCTTTTTATCCAAACACTTCTCTTGGTTCGATTGGACAAACTCTGAAGCACTACGGCTTTTGAAGTCATCCTATTTTAACGAGTGTAGTTTTGACACATGCTCTTCCAGGACGCTGAAAGCCCTTCAAAGAAAAGTTAAACTGCACGAAGATGATAGATTATGATAGATATTCTCCGGAAGTCCCCCGGGAACAGTTTTCTGTACCTTGTGGAGAATGAAATAGGGTGATACACTATGTCTCCAGCATTGCCTTTCATGCCAAAGAAAAACTCGTACACCACTTGAGATCATAGGATTGAAACGAACGGAATTAACACAAAATATAATTTTAATATCGTATAATATTTCTTAATTTTATCTCATTGCCTTGAGAGTAGCGTAAACTTAAGATCTGTTTTACCCAAATACTTACTTACTTACTTACTTACTTACTTACTTACTTACTGGCTTTTAAGAAACCCGGAGGTTCATTGCCGCCCTCACATAAGCCCGCCATTGGTCCCTATCCTGGGCAAGATTAATCCATTCTCTATCATCATATCCCACCTCCCTCAGATCCATTTTAACATTATTTTCCCTTCTACGTCTCGGCCTCCACAATGGTCTTTTTCCCTCCGGTCTCCCAACTAACATTCTATATGCATTTCTGGATTCGCCCATACGTGCTACATGCCCTGCCCATCTCAAATGTCTGGATTTAATGTTCCTAATTATGTCAGGTGAAGAATACAATGGGTGAAGTTCTGTGTTGTGTAACTTTCCCCATTCTCCTGTAACTTCATCCCTCTTAGCCCCAAATATTTTCCTAAGCAACTTATTCTCAAACATCCTTAACTTATGTTCCTCTCTCAAAGTGAGAGTCTAAGTTTCACAACCATACAGAACAACCGGTAATATAACTGTTTTATAAATTCTATCTTTCAGATTTTTTGACAGAAGACTGGATGATAAAAGCTTCTCAACCGAATAATAACAGGCATTTCCCATATTTATTCTGTGTTTAATTTCCTCCCGAGTATCATTTATATTTGTTACTGTTGCTCCCAGGTATTTGAATTTTTCTACATCTTCAAAGGATAAATTTCCAATTTTTATATTTCCATTTCGTACAATATTCTCGTCACGAGACATAATCATATAGCCTACTTTGTCTTTTCGGAATTTACTTCCAAATTCTACTAAAATTTAATACGCCCTCTTCTATGACTGAGGTGCAGAGCTTTTGCTTATAAATCCAAATATCCCGGATTTGATTCCCGACAGACGAAGTATATTTACCACACCCTACATCACGGCTGGGTCCCGCGCCGTGGCGTCGTGGTCTAACTCATCCTGCCTAGGACTCGCGTTACGGAATGCGCGCTGGTTCGAGTCCTCGTGAGGGAAGAAATTTTCTCATGAAATTTCCACCAGTTTATGGGAACGGCGCCCACCCAGCATCGTGATGCACTTGGGAAGCTACGATAGGTAGCGAAAAACCAGTTATAACGGCTGGGGGATCATCGTGCTAACCACACGATACCTCCCATTCTGGTTGGATGATAGTCCACCTCTGCTTCGGCACGTGGACGTGAGCCCAGCAGCCGGCTGGTAGCGCCATGGATTTTTATATCGCGGCTGACCGTATTCATAGCTCAGGTGACACGGTGTTGACCTACGACAAACGCGGACTTCAGTTAAAATCGCAGCTAGGGTCTAGTAGAGTTGTATTGTGGTGGACAATGCTAAGACTGTAATGGCTGGTCCACCATAAACCTGGAACGGAAACGACAACAAGAACGAGAACAGAAAAATTGTTAAAATAAATGTACTATTTAAATGTAATCATTCATAATCAACGAGAAGCTTGTCGGTATCCGGGAACAGTAACGTCAGTGTCGGCCTAGTTTTAACTTTGCCATTCTCGTTTTCGATCACAGCCTACTAGATTCATTCTGTTGTCATAAAAAAAAATATTTGGTCGTCGTATATTTTGTAGCAAGGAGACAGTGACATAATTTCTTGTTCATTCATTGCTTGTAACTGGTCCAGAAATTCAGTAGAATCACTTTCCACATATGGTACATGTATATGTGACCAGACTATCACTTGAATTGAATTCTTAAATATTCTGTGTCATAAATTTCGAAGTTGGTCAACCTGTGTTTATGTTGGTCGGCTTGTACTCATGAAAAAACGTCGATTATACACAAATAACATCAGAAAACATAATATCGACTTTATACTCTCTCGTTATTGACATACATATCGATTTACATAGTCGTTTTCGTTTTCGGTTTATTGTGAATAAAAAAATCTTCACTTTCACGTGCTTCCCTTTCCGTTCTAGTTCTGTTTCTCATTTCCGGTTTATTCTGGATCAACCTTAAGGGTTTTTCTCAGGATTCTCCCATTTTCCTTCTTCATTTCACCAACACTCTCCAAAATTCCCCTTTATTTACCAAGCTTTGTCTTGAAAATGGGGCATCTCCTATGTTTGCGCGACGTCGGATCTGCCTCAGCTACAACAGATGTTTCTTGCAGGTTTTCCAAAGATTAATACATGAGAGATATGGTATATTCTAGACAACCCATAGATCTATACTCACCTCACCAGTCTTCATCCCTAATATAGTTGGAAACAACTCAAACACCGATTCATTTTTGTAATACATCTCTTGTAAAGACAAGAGTCTAAGTGACGTCATACTTGTACTAATTGGTGTATTTTATTTTATTAGGTTATTTTACGACGTCGTATCAACAACTCAGGTTATTTAGCGTCTGAATGAAATTAAGGTGATAATGCCGGTGAAATGAGTCCGGGGTCCAGCACCGAAAGTTACCCAGCATTTGCTCGTAATGGGTTGAGGGAAAATCCCGGAAAAAACATCAACCAGTAACTTGCCCCGACCGGGATTCGAACAGGGGCCACCTGGTTTCGCGGCTAAACGCGCTAACCGTTACTCCACAGGAGTGGACCACATCGTGGATGATGATGATGATGATGATGATGATGATGGCAGCAGTGTATTTTCATTTGTGAATGATAAACGCGAAAAGTATATCGTCGAAAACCTCCTATGTGGTGGTGGTGATGTTAATGATAAAATAAGTTACGAGTTTGGAAGTAAATAAAATTGAACATTTTTACACATGTCTCTGGGCGTGTTTTCGATTGGGACGAGATCCTGTGTGTTAAATCGGAAGAACATAGACGATTGGAAATTCCATCAACTGGTGGAGTGTAAGTTTGCAAAGTATTTGATGTCCACAGGATTTCATTAATCTGTTCGCCCTACGAACGTCAATAGAAAAAGAGACAATTGTGAAAAACAGCACCCTTAAAAGATACATCGACAACTACGTCACGGTTGCCATAGCAATAAGTAATTTCTTCTCTCTTTAATCCTACCTTTGAAAGACATGATTTCAAGAGGAGTATAATGAAAATGTAGGGAAGATGGAGTTTCTTTTCAATCGTAAAAGAATTGCCGTTCTCTTGGCTCGTGCGCTGATTCGATTTTGATTCGTTTTGTTTAATGATGTACTCTTTTTACGAGACTAATGTCGCTTTCAGATTGTGAAATAATGGTAGCCTGCGGACGACTCCGGGAACGATGGGTAATTCTTCTTTACTTGGTTTGGAATGGTTAATGAGATAACAATTATAACACGGTACTTATTTTAAAATGAGTTCTGAGACGAAGAATTTAGCTGTAATTCCATAATGACGTAATGCAATTGAACGTGGAGTACTCCATTCACGGACAAAGCGATCACCCTTTCACGAACGCACTACCTGTGGTGAGGGACGGTTACTAATAAATCGCGACATAAAAGAGTGTCATAGCCATTACAACTGATTGTCAACAACAAATGCACTTAGCTTTTTCCCCTACTATTAGTTTGGAAAAGTCCTTTGCCATAGTGTCGTGGCCTAACCTGTCATGTCTGGACTCGTGTAACGGAATGAATGCAGATTCGATTCCGCTTGGGGGAAGAAATTGTATCCTTAAATTTCGGTTTAGGACGTTTGGGATGAATTTCCTACAACACATACCATTTGGGTCAATCTAGACCGGACGACTGGAGCTAAATATGCAACTATAGCAGAGGACGTTTGGGGCGAATTTGCTAAAACCATTTGGTTCGGCAGCTCACATATTCGGAGAAGTACATGTTCGCTAATGTAACTGTCATATATATATATATATATATATATATATATATATATATACACACACACATACACACACACACACACACACAGGGACATCATTTTATTTTTACTAACATTTCTAATATTAACCTGGCTATACCTTTGAATTAACGGTTGAGGAACCGGAAACACCGTTTGCTACCCCCTTTCACGACTGGAGTTCGATGATACTGGCGCAAAAATACAAACAGATCACTTTACTAGGTATAGGAGGGAAGAAAGGTAGTTCATCCATTTATGTAAAGTAGGAAATATCGCGATTTTGAGTCTGATAATTTTAATTAAGTGTTTGTTTAATCAAAATACCGTACTTTATACAGTATACAGCACATTATCGTACAACATAGAAAATGAAGTTAAATTGTAAAATAATCATAATATGGATATTTAAACACAATTTCGAAAATGGTGGCCGTTCATTTCGATACAGCTTCAGTTCTTTTGTGCATATTATCGCACTATAGACTATTGTACCTAATTCCAATGAGCAGTTTCGTCCTTCGTACTAGTAACTCATGTTGAAATAATCCTGTACCTACTCTATAAAAGAGTACCTCACTTACTTACTTACTGGCTTTTAAGGAACCCGGAGGCATTGCCGCCCTCACATAAGCCCGCCATTGGTCCCTATCCTGAGCAAGATTAATCCAGTCTCTACCATCATATCCTACCTCCCTCAAATCCATAAAAGAGTACCTTACTTACTTACTTACTTACTGGCTTTTAAGGAACCCGGAGGCATTGCCGCCCTCACATAAGCCCGCCAATGGTCCCTATACTGAGCAAGATTAATCCAGTCTCTACCATCATATCCTACCTCCCTCAAATCCATAAAGAGTACCTTACGTACTGTAAATTCAATCTTCACTTCTGCCCGATCCGAAAAGATAAAATTACTCAGGCATGCTATCTACTGTCCGTCCAAGTGGTTTTGTCGTAGAAAGGAGAGAAATCACGTGACAGTTAATTATTTAACGAGGCCCTTTTATTTAAGTTATTTTAAACAGTTGTATAATATTACGTAGACGTCCAATTACTTAGCCTATATAAATTAATGTTTTCAGAAAAGAGCTAAGGCCAGCCCTGCCACTAGTCTTTACAGAGGGGCGAGCAGAAGCGGGTAAGGGAAACCGGGATGTGACGTAGGCAAACGGACGACAGTACCTGTGCGAAAATAAGATTCAATACTGAAAGCTCTTTCGTCACTGGAAAACGCGAACATATTTCTGGAACGTATTATACTCACTAACTCAGTACTGTTTGTGTTTACTATGACCGTAAGGCGACTTTGACTGTATACGCTTGGTTCTGTGTTGAGAACGGTTGGAAGTTTACTAGTAGAGGGGGTGGGAGTGAAGTACATTCAAAAACTCAGGTACAATATAAATTGAAGAAAAAATAAAATGATGTCCCTGTATATAATCTGCAAATCTCGTGAATCACCGGAAGATCCTCGAACAAAAAATGGGCCAGAAGCATTCCGTAGTTACTTCAATGCATAGTTCTACTCTCCACATACCAATAGAGGCCTACATAAAGTTACTGATGTCTTTTTATCCATACAGGCAGAGGCAAAATTAAAATTATATTCCAACTCCCAAAACATATTCAATGTTCGAAAGCACGCGGAAACAAGGAAGCAGAGTTCTTCATAACTGGCTATTGCTGGTCTTGGCGCCTTTGGTTTTGTTCCCTGTGGGGGTGTGTTTGTATAGTGTAATGTGGAGTCAAAGAGTGTGTGTTCTGAAATTGAGTTGTGTGTTGAGAATTACACATTAGAAATTGAAAAAAACAAATACATACATTTTTTAGACATCACAATAACAAAAAGTTGACAACAAACACACATTCAAAGTCCAGAAAACCCACAACAACAACAACATACATAAACAACACATCCAATCACCCAACACAACACAAACAAGCTGCATTCTGAACAATGGTACACAGACTTCTCAACATACGAATGAACCAACATGATTACAAAGAAGAGCTAAACACACTCAAATACATACCACAATGAAACGGATACTACCCCAACATAATACAACATAAAACGAATGACAAAACAAAATCACAAAAGACATAAGAATACAACATAAACACAAGAACACAAAAATACATCACACTAACATACGAAAACAAAAACACACACAAAATTGCAACCTCATTCAAAAAATTAAATTACAACATCGCATACAGAACAAATAATACCACACAAAAACATCTCAACACACAAACAATACAAACAAACAAATACAACCACACAGGCGTATACAAACTCAAATGTAACACCTGCAACAATACAACATAGGACAGACAGGCAGATCATTTCAAACACGTTACAAAGAACACATCACAGCCATGACAAAATCAAAACACTTCCACATATGCAGAACACATCACAAATGTTAACCACACCTACAGAGACATCACACAGACATGGAAATTCTACACATCAAACCAAAAAGCCAGAAACTAAACACACTAGAACAATACGAAATATACACACACACAAAAACACATCCAAATGAAATTCTCAACACACAACTCAATTTCAGAACACACACACACACACTCTGACTCCACATTACACCACACAAACACAACCCCCAAGAAACAAAACCAAAGGCGTCAAGACCAGCAACAACCAGTTCTGAAGACGGCCAATAGCAGGCCGAAACATGTTAACTGGTAATAAAATTTAACACGTGAAAGACACATTATACGTTTTCCAAAATTATAAGCATTGTACATAATGGTAAAGGAGTGTATTGTCATCTCTCTTATATCTCTGATGAGTATCCTCAGTTCTATCCTAGATCATATATACCCAGATAGGTCGGCCTTATAGGCTTTGACGGTAACAACTTTTGTCAGGTTTACTATGCTGCCATCTAGTTGTTACATAAGGAGTCACGTCATAATTCCCATTCGAATTGCATTAGCGACTGTACTGCCATCTCATGTTCGTTTACGGCGGACGGGTGGCGATCCTGGCGGTTGTTCTCTTCAAAGTGCTGCCGATTTTAACACTGCGATAAGTTATCTGTTACATATATGATCCTGGGTTCTATCCAACAGTCACAATAAAAGGTATGATAAAAGAAATGTTTAGATCCGTATTAATAATACTAACTTTTTATGGTTACAGGATTCTTGCATTAAACCACGTAATTAGTAGAATGTAACTTAACACAGGAGAAGCTTCAGATTTCTTTCTTGATGTGTCAGTACTTCATCCACCTTGTTGTCCCTGTTCTGGATCTCAGGGAGTTCGCCGTGGCGTGGCTTGTAAGTAAGTGGCAGTGGGTTTCCCTTTCAAATGCTCCGCAAGTAAAGGTCAAGCACTCCATTCCATTACATTCCTCTGCTGCATATGGCTCGAGAGCTTCGTACTCAGATAAGCAGCAGGTACACAAAGTACGAATGCCACAACATGAATGTCATGTCATCATATCGCACAATATTCCAGACATAACAAGAAAACTTTTTTATATACATGAAAAATGCTATTTATTTTACATGTGGGCAGACAAACAATGTACGTACGTCATCTCTGACGTAAGCATAAATGTACTGTATACTGGGTGTTCATTTCAAAGTGTGTCATGACGTCACTGTTGATGAGTCAGCGATTTGAAGCGAGTTTCAGCTTACAAGGGAAGTATCACACCCCGCATGCCGAAACTTACCTAAAAACTTTGGTGACATAACCGATGTACTATGAGAAGGCCACGTGAAAAAATATTAGTTGCCTTTTTCCACTGCAAGGCCCCGAAATAAACCCCGGGATTTTGCATGTAAGTAATAGGGAAGTGGATACTAGTCGCTACTAGTTGGAATGGACAGCCCTTCCTGTGTGCAAGCCAGTGGCAATCAGCAGCGAACAGACGTACGTGAGTCAAGATCAGTAATACAAGCGGACGACTACAGGGTTATAGGTCTCGCAAGGACGGAATACCGACGGAAGGAATGCGAATCAAACACTGCGATAAGGAAGAGCGGGCGACAGGAAAGGTCACGAGATAACTTTAATGATATTCAAGATCAGTGTGACAATGAAGTGTTTATTCGTTGTGCATGGTGCCGAAAAGAATTGTGTTTTCAACATTCAATCGATGCCAGTCACTTTCTGTCTCTTGTTTATACTTCATTGAGAAGATGGGACGCGAGAGAGTTTACTCCATTTCACACACGCACTCCACTCCGCTCGCCAGTGAGGCAGGGATGTCCAGCTGCGTCGCGTTATCGTCTGGCCACAGAAGGATTCCAGCTTCGATTTCGGGGCCTTGCAGTGGAAACAGGCAGCTAATGTTTTGCACGTGATCTTGTCGTAGCACATCGGTTATGTCACCAAAGTTTAGAGGTAGTTTCGGCATGTGGGGTGTGATACTTCCCTTGTTAGTTTCCTATTAATCAAGGCGTTCAATCTGAACTTGAGAACGTGTACGGTATAATTTGAACGTCGTAGCAACAGATGGCGGTCTGTACGGTCTGTGTGCTACCATAACCTCTTTCGAACTGTGTTTTGCGCGGCCAAGTCGTACGCAGGGTATTTATTATCATCGGTTGCGTACCACAACATTCCACAACACAAATAAAATGCTCCGTGTCCATGTTGACCGTCGAAATTAATGTCAATAAATACGTAAGTAATCGTCTTAACCCTCGCCCCATATCTCGACAGTAAGAAAAAAACTCACCTCAGTACGTGTTTCCAAACAGTTCACATTCCTGCCACCACCGGCGTCACCGTACGTATCGGTAAGTACTCTTCAGAATGAACGCCGTACTTTCTAGGCAACTTCTTTGGCACGTAGGTAATACACCTCTGCGGAAGTGTAGGGAGATTGAATTCTCTAGGCTCATCGACTAGCCACATGACGGCATACAGCGAGCCATGACACATTTTGAACTGAACACTCAGTAGTCCTAAACAATCAGAAATTTCAAACACAAAAAAAAGTAAAATGTGTAGTTTTTAGAACTATAGCTCTTTTCAAAGATGTCGATTTGATGTTAATTCCTGAGTACAGCAGAGTCCCCGAAACTGGGTATCTGCAGAAGTTTTTCTATTTCATTTTTTATAGCAGATAAATCAATATACAAGTCTTTTTATTTTATTTCTCTGTGGACCAGAGGATTTTAAGAACAATGTAGAAGCGATACAGGTGCAAACTTCTGTCTTCTCTAATTATTGTAACCATGGAGGACGGCCTGAGATTATCAAGAGACTGAAGAAAAGTGACCTACCGGATGTAGTAGGATGCATTTCGGAATTTTGGGACGAGGTTCAGTCTGTAAGTCTTCTTCGCTTGCTTGACCATGGTGGGAAGACAAGAGACAGAAAATGTTGAGTTAATGGACTTACTGAAAAAGATTCCGGTGTACGAAGAAGTTACTGATTAGTATTATGATGATGCTGATGATGGAGAATGGATGGGACGGAATAAAAGTGGCGAATTACTAGGTGACAGTGAAATAGTTGCATTGGTGAGAGAGAGGAAAGAGAAAACTGAAGAGGAATCAGAGAAATGCACATCGAGTGTTAGTTGGAAGGCTGGAGGAAAAAAAAAAGATCCTTGGGGAGGCCGAGACGTAGATGGGAGGATAATATTAAAATGAATTTGATGGAGGTGAAATATGATGATAGAGACTGGATTAATCTTGATCGGGATGTATGTATGTATGTATGTATGTATGTATGTATGTATGTATGTATGTATGTATGTATGTATGTATGTATGTATGTACTGTATGCATGTATTTATTCACACTGCAAATGGGTAAATACCCGGTGGCAGTGGTAACTAATTACACTCAATAATTACAATAATAATAATAAAATACAGTCATAATATTAATAATAAAATAATAATAGCAATATATATATATATAATAATATTAACAAGGAGCATCCTAAATTAAATTAATCACTTAATATAACATAATTAATTAAAGTAAATCTAATTTATATCTCAACCCTAAGTTAAAACTTAAAACCACGAGTATATATGATATATGTTCATTCTTGCATAAATAGCTTTCGGCACTACACTCATTTCGCTATCAATTCACTCACTGCACTGGAACTAAGACACATTTTACTGACACTATCCTGATTTCACTAAGACTTCAAAAACATTTCTCTGTTCAAATACTTTGCACTGCCACTGTAAACTATAGAACTTCACTGACACAAACACACTTCACTGTCGCAACACATTTCACAGACCCAACACACTTCTTCACTGATACAACATTTCAAATAACAGAACGTCAATAATTACATCCTTATTATTCCGTAGAATTATACTTACTATATTAACCTCAAATCGATAGCTTAGACCCCATTACAAGCACTATAACTCACACCCGTTCACTATAAATCTATTTTTCTGCCACTATAACTCTCAGAATTTACTTATAAGCTCACTGCAATTTCACTACAACACACTGCACAACCAATATAAATCACTGGAGATTCCCTATGTTTCTCTGCTTACTCACTATACTTGTATATCCACGAAATAGTCTGCATAATGTATTACCGTCTATTAGTAAAGTCCTTAAGCCTTTTTTTAAAATACATTTTCGGTTGTTGGTAAAAGCCTTTAGTAAGTCTGCAGGTAAAGCATTCCAGTCTCTGATAGTACGATTGAGAAAAGAAAACTCTCCAGTGTCCCTCCTCTGTCTTCTTTCCCTCAATTTCTGTGAGTGGTCGTTCCTTGAAGAGTAATTTGCCGGCTGCAACCTATTCTTTATTTCTCTCCAGGCAGGCTCACCTCTGTATGTTTTGTACATTGCGCATAATCGAATTCGCGTTCTTCTATCCGTGAGTGTGTCCCATTTTAATGTTGAATTATTACGACAACGCTTGAGAGCCCGTTTTTGAATCTTTTCCAATGCCTGTATGTATGTCTGTGTGTCTGTGTGTATGTATCTATGTATGCATGCATGGATGTGATTTATGAATTGTATGTATTCTTTTTATTCTAGTTGGTTATTTATGGACGCTGTATCAACTAGCTTATTTAGCGTCGATGAGATTGGTGATAGCGAGATGATATTTGGCGAGATGAGGCCGAGGATTCGCCATAATTACCTTGCATTCATATTACGGTTGGGGAAAACCTCGGAAAAAACTCAAGCGGGGATCTAACCCGCGCCAGAACGCAACTTCAGACCGGCAGGCAAGCGCCTTAACCGACTGAGCCACGTCGGTGGCTAATTGTGTGTATATTATGTATGCAATGTAGGTCTATGTATTTTTTTTCCATTGGGGAATTTAATTGAAGTGAATTTTTATTATGGCAGGGAGAGTAACTAAATCATGCCCCCATGTTATATTGCTACCTATGCACTTCATTACAACCAGGTACCCAGCGTCGAAGCCGTTAACCCTGTAAACTTACAGTAGGCTATATTTATTTTCCCCTATTATGTATATCATGTATGTTTTATGTATGTAATGTGCGAATTCAGCCTATGAATGTGCGTATATACATATATACAGTATGTGCGAAGGAATGTACATACAGTATATGCGTATGTATATGTATGTGCATATGTGTATGTATGTATATATGCATTTGGATATGTGTGCATATGTATGTGTAAAGTTATTTATTTATGTGTGTATGTGCGTATATGTGTATGTATGTGTTGTATATGTACGTATGTGTATGGCATGTATTTATGTACGAATGTGTGTTTGCGTACAGTGTGTATGTGTACAATGTGTGTATACTGTATATGTGTGTATTTATTCACATATCATGCTCCATTACGATGTTAATAAGACTATATGCTATATTCTTATGTGCAATTTACATTGACATATATTTAAATTTGAATACATACAGGGCGTTTATATATAATATTTACAAATTATTGAAGTCTACATTATTTTGAAATTAATAAGACTCTATGCTATATTCTTATGTTCAATTTACATTTATATATATTTAAATTTGAATACATACAATGCGTTTATATGTAAAATTTACAAATTATTGAAGTCTACATTATTTAGAAATTAATATACTCTATGTGCATATCTATATGTGTATGATTGCATTTAATTAATTCATTTTTGTTCATAATCGACGAATAAAGAATTATCACCTATACTCTGAAATCCCAATCCAAAAGCGTTATCAGTTATCACATCTGTGAACATGGACGTTATAAAAAGGTATGCATAGCAGAGGGAAGTATAATTTGACACACATAGTCGTAGCGTGTTTGGATCCTTTTCGCTGTTTAACAGGCATTTCATGAACCAGCACCCATTTCAGCGCCTGTGATTTCTCGTACAAGTGACCTCTTGAGGTCAGTGCGACAATTGAAATAAAATTTTATGCGCTATTTTGGTCTGAGAAAGAACCACATAAGCAGTATAAAATCTACTGCGGTCCACAAAGAGGATATTGCCCTTCATTTAGCCTAGTGAACTGCTGCAAGGAGTTTACGATACCAAGAACCGACCAAGAAGCGACCTCCAAATGGAAGTGGAAGATTCTCTTAGGTTTGGGAATGAATAGACCAACAGTGGCACCGTAGTATGTATTTGATAACGCTCACTCATCTCTGAGGAACAAGCTTGTTGTCTGTTATGGCGCAAGTGTTACTGCTTAAAAAAGAATTCTAGTTCGATACTCGGCACAAGTGGGTATATTGTACATTCTTCTAAATGGTGGCCTTGCTCTATGATAACCATACGTCTAAGAATTCTCTTGTCATTAAACTTGTTATCTGATATAAGTTCATAAAGGAAAAAAGTAAAAAAAAAATAATTAATTAAGAAATTGAACTTACATGTATAAGGAAACTATTCTTTTGGTCTGCGAATCAGCTTCGGGGCTTCTACCGCGTTGTATTGGTGTTGGTGGCTGACGTTTCGACCGCTGTGTTGTGCTCATCTTCAGAGCAGTTGGATAAGGAAATAGTCGAAAAATCGAAAAATCGAAAGAGGAGAATTGGGAGGACAAATTTAAAGGTACGCAAACGCGTCCTTGCAAGGGATTGGGGGCTGTACGAAACTAAATATGTGAGCTCCAAGCCTGTTGGCCACTAGTCTCACTCCGGGTTACGCTGCTCCACTGAAGGAGCTCTAGAAAATTTTGAAGTGGAAAACCGAAAATGGACGTAACTCTTAGGTACCACATAAGCGAGGGGACGGATATGTGATCAAAATGATCACGAGACGGGACGAGGATGAGATGACTGGTGTAAATCTCCACATTGAAATTAACTGTGTCATTTCGCAGTGCAGGAGGAGTCGAGAAGACTCTGTCGTCTGTTGTTCGATGACAAGGCAGGTGAAGAACGCCAGAAAAGACGCCGTGAATTCTGAATCTGCAAATTGAAAGGTTCCCTGTCCTTTCGCATTGCGACTACATGAGTGACCTTGCACATGTATTTCATAATTCTATAGACTCTGAACTAGGGCATTAAATTGTTTGTTAGAAAAAAGGGGGACTTATGGGGAAGGGCATATAAGTCCGTGGTCCATTTCTCTTAAGGCTCATCCCGACATTTGTCTTAACGCCTTAGGAAAACCACGGAATACCTTAGGGAGGATGAGTTGTCTCAATATAGAGACTAGCCAATTTGGCTTTTAGGTAAGAGGTCGATTGATTATGAATTTTGGATAGATGTCATTATTAATAATTTAGAGTAATTAAGGGGTTCATGGGAAAATGAGTGCAGGTCCGTGGCCCATTTCTTTTAGGGCTCATCCCGACATTTGTCTTAGCGCCTTAGGAAAACTACGGAAAAACCTTAGGCAGGGTGAGTTGTCTCAATTTCAAAGACTAGCCAGTTGGCTCTTAGGTAAAATGACTCTATGAATCGATGGATATATAGTAGCCAATTGGCTCTATATGCCTTCGTTGTCCAATCCGGTTGAGGTCTGCATGGAGGGGAGTAATCATTATTAAATACTGGCCCTCATAAGGTCCGAGAGAGTGACCTTGATACCGTGCCCAATGTCCGGATGAAGGGGGGCGCCGCGTACATGTGGAGACCTGGTTTCTCGTTCCTAAGTATGATCTTGGAATAGACTTCTCCATGAGTTGCTGCGTTGTAACCCCTCGTCCTTGTTGATGTTGTTGGGATGTAGTTTGATGTGGAAGGCTTCTTTGACCAGTCTTCTGTATAAGTTGTCTTCTTTATCTATTATCTTGATATTGTCGAATTCGATGGCGTGGCCCGAATCTGCTGAGTGTAAGACTTTTGCTGATTTTTCGTATGGTCCGTATATGCAGAGTCGGATGTGTTCCTTCCTTGTATCTTCCACTGTACGTCCAGTTTGGCCTATGTATTTTAGACCGCAGGAGCAAGGGATCATGTATATTCCGGCTGACTGGAAGGAGCAATCAGATGCCAGAAGGAGAACCTACGACCTATCCCCCCTTCGAGACTACTATATATAAGTATACGAGCTCGCAGACTATTTCCTTAACCAACTGCTCTGAAGATGACCACAACATAGCGGTTTAAACGTCAGCCACCAACACCAAGACAACGCGGTAGAAGCCCCGAAACTTATCCACAGACCATTTACACCAGCCGCGGAAGCCTACGCGAACACTGAACTATTCTTTTCTTTGATAGTAATGACATATTTTTACAAATCTAATTTTTTATAACATTATTAAACGAGATCTTTAAGAATATTGTTACCATTATTTATTATAAATATTTAATTTATTAATGTTGTTTAGTCACCTGTCCGAAGACAGGTTTGAACCTCACAAAATATACCAATATGGCACCATTTATGAGACAACTAGGTCAGGAGATAATGGTGTAGTGTGGCCAGTTCCTTTTCCCCTCCATTGCATACATCACCGATTACCTACATATTCCACTAATCAGACTTCAGATGCATACAAACAATTGTTCTTCCTCTGACACATATCGTCAAGTGATATGTACTGTCTGATAATAGATGTACAGAAAAGTACATAAAATTTGGACCTCCCTTGTTGTATAAGTTTCGCTTAAACACATTGCTCATTTGCAGTAAACAAGAGCCCCTCTATACAGTAGGTATATCCTATTTGTGGGCAATCGTGAGAAATTGTTGCTTATCTATCTATATATATATATATATATATATATATATATATATATATAAAATTTGAAATGGTAATGGAAATTACGGGACAACGGCTGAACGGATTTTAATAAATGACCCCTCATTTTGAATCTTGGAACCCAAAGTTTTTCAGAGAAATAGTAGTTTTCAGTGAAATGTCAGTTTTCCTACATAATTTTCCTATTTTCCAAAATCCATCTTTCGTCACTTTTGAGAACTAATTGCATTTCAAAATAAAACAAAACACACACTACAATAAACAATAGGCTGTTACACGAAGGCCATGACCTGCAGGATTGCTGACATATTCAGAGTTCAAATTCAATTGGTTATTAAAAGCTTCAAGACTTACTAAAAATAATTTACAGGTCTGGTTCTACTGTGTGTAATTTTGTGAGTACAGTAGTGTATTGGATATTAAAATCTACTAAACTTGTAATGGTTTGATGACATTACCATTAGAATTTTAATTATTATTATAGTTAATGCCATGATAATATATAAACTACAAAACTTGAGTAAGATAATAATAATATTATTATTATTATTAAAAATAAAATATTTTATAGTTATTAATCAAGTGGGTTGGATCTTTTTTCATATATTTAATGACGGTGTGGTGTATATTCAGTATTGGCTCGAGAGAGCGCAAAAATTAGTCCCAAGGAAAGACGGTATTACTTACTGATAAAATAAAAGGCCTAGAAAATTTTATAGTATCCCGATCTTTTCAGCAAGATCTCTTAGCAGGATAAAATTTCAAGCTCTTCATGCAGCAGCTATACCAAGATGCTATGTCTATTGTTCGAAAACATAGCAAACCTGACTTTATTTAACTTTCACCTACAATCCACAACGACCTTGAAATAGCTATTGCTTTACTCACACATGAAAAACCCACTGATCGTCCTGACATTGTTACTTGCGTTTTCGCGTTGAAACTCAAAAACTGAAGGTGGATAGGTTCAATAAAAAGTATTTGGCATAAAAAACCATTCAGAGCGAGTGTGTTTTATTAGTATGGAAGCAAATAAATTTAAAAATGTCTGGTATTTTTCATTTAAAATAAATCTGAAAAATTTTTATTTGAACGTCTAACCAACTTATTTTGCAGCATTTCCTGCACAAGCCACTAGTATTACATAATTTTTGGTTACACACAACATGAGCCATTCACTCTGACAATCTGCAAGGCTATTTCCGTTCCACCCTGTATAAGGAGTAAGCACTTTAAGTCCTGCCCAGTTGGAGTAGTCAAATACAAAGGCCCAACAGAGTACGTGAATGTTCAGGTCATACCCAGGTTGATGGAATATGAATTTAATTCCGAAACGTTGTATATGTTAAGTTCCAAGACACGGGGAATAACCAAAAGTATATTTCAAAATGTATTTATAACCCTTTAAACTAATTTAAACCACTTATTTAGAGAATAAATATCAACTACATACAAAAGGGGATAATGTAAAGACTAGATCCCCTCTGGTTGCCATGGTAACATGATATCGACTATCTCTTCGGCTCTTATCTCTGCCATGACCCTTTACTGTTGTGTTTTGTTATTTTCTTCTCTTTTGTTATATGTTATCTTAAAAATCATATTTCTCCCCTTACAGAAGAGAGGGAAAAAAGAGACTTCCTACAATACAGCTGCTTCTTAGAAAAAAATCCAGAAAGTGTTTTTATCACAAAGAGTTGCCAAGCTGATGTGATTACTTTCGTGTATATGTGGATATGTAGAGACATCTTTCAGTAGAAAAACATCAAAGAGGATATTACACACTTTTAGGATTTTTTTTTTGCTGTAGTTTTAGTAACGTGCATCAGAACAGTTGTTTCTAGTCTTTCCTCTAACATACAAAGACTATATAGCATTAAATTCATATGTCATAACAAGGTTTTTCACTACTGAATTTGAATCATGTGATGGTAAGCATGTAGCGTGGCAACATAACGTTGTTCGAACATTTAGAGAACTAAATTTGTTATAATGAATGAACCATAATTTCACGAAGAATTATACAAAATAACTGAGAATTATATTAAATAATTAAGTTGTATTTATGAATGTGCAGGAATAAGCTGTTCCCACACTCCCTGAAACAAACAGTTTAATTACAGTATGTGTAAACTTTTTTGAACGTAAAAAATACATTAGAAATTTAATTTTTTCAGTCGTTGACTTTACTACATTATATATTTTGTTAGGTGTTAACCTTTACATAATAAATTGTGTGATGTATGAACGTTTTCGTTGACCATGTCAACATCATCAGATACACTCTGTCATTTTACAATATCAATACTCTCAATGTTATCTACACAATTCACATACAATACATGTTTTCTGTCATATGAAGGTGAAACCTATTGAAAAATTATATGAATTAGTTTTATAATGTTGAATTGTGGATACCCCAACTGTCAACAATTAAAATATACTTATATTATTATAGGTATATTCTTTGCAAATCATCATATGTGAACGATAATATGAACGATGTAATGATATGAGGCTAAAAGTAAGATAAAATATAAAAATATAAAAATGATGAACTAACTCTATTTAATGCTTTACTATGCATGTGAGGATTTGCAAATTACAATATTTTGTTACAAGATATTCACTTTTCTATATCATAGTATAAAATTCTGGCCTGTTATAACTGCCTATATTTTGTAGATCTTGGTGTTATTGTTTATGCCAATATGTTGAGTTTGACCTGTTCATAGTTAATCAGATGATGGGCGTATGTTCTGTTGTTGTTCATGTTACAGGATAATTATTCAATGTAGTAGTGATGTTGTAGAAGTTTATTTAACATGGTGTGAATCAAAAGTCTGAAATCGTAGTTGTGGAAGTGTTTTCTGTGGATGTTGGTCGTGTACACAATTTATTATGTAAAGGTTAACACCTAACAAAATATATAATGTAGTAAAGTCAACGACTGAAAAAATTAAATTTCTAACAAATTCACAGACTTTTCTGAAAATTATGCAAAATGAATTGCAAAATAGTAAAAAATACAGCTAAATCAAGAGACGAGGCAATGAAAATAATGAAATGCAAACTTCAACGCCGATAAGTACCTAGATCAATCTTGCGATGGTGACTAATATTTGCGGGCGAGAGCTATTTTATGCCCGCTGCGCGCGCGCGGAGCTCTTTTACCTGTAAACATTGCTAAAGGATGTAAAGATCTTAGAACACAGCGCATCATGACGGAACGGAAGCGCTTGAAGCTTTCAAGGAAGAGTGGAAGATGCAATATTTATGCTTCGAATATGGTGATGAAGTCCAGTGTTTGTTGTGTAAAAAAATATCATTTGCAAAACACCAACATAAAACGGCATTATGAGACGCAACATGAAACAAATATAGGCATTATTCAGGAGAAGAGAGAAATAAATTGATTTCAGAATTGACATCGAAGGTAAATTAATTTACATTTGGGTCAGCAGATAGTATCTAGATTCCTTTTATTTCTTTTTTATATGTATTATTGATGTTTTATTTGTTGCTTGTTTCTGGATATTTACTTTTATTAGACTACGTGCTTCTTTAATTTAGAAATAATATTTTATCTTTGATTGCACTTTAACTTATACTATTACTAAACTCAAAATGCTAATTCACTTTTATTCCAATAACTATTTTCAGGAATTTTTTTTAGCAAATATCAACTAAACATTTTAAAAACTTTGATGCAAGCAGCTTTTTTAGTAACGTCAATATAAAATGTACTTAAAAAATATAATTTCAAAACTATTAGACCTAATTGCACCAAATTTTGTACAGATGATATTATTATACATCTGTTTATATTGCTTAAATTTCACAAATTTTGGCCGAAATTGTGGAAGTTTTAAAAGTCATACATATCCCCTTAAATGATTGACCCCAAAAATTACGATGTCTCTCAATATCTTAATTTAATCAATTTGTTTTTTTTTTCGTGTTACGTGCATCTCACAAATCACTCTAAGAAAACTCATTACATAATCACGACTGGAGAGTAAGGACTACATTTTCACAATCACACAATCAATATACTCTATTTCAATCAATATTACCATTATTATTTTTTCAACAAATACTCAAAAGTACTTAGACATCACACACGTCGAGCAGGTAGACCCTATTAGTTTCTCCTAACCAATGAAGTGAAGTATTTACATAATAAATAATTGCTTTTAACAATAAAATGGTTTACATACAATTAACATTTCCTATTTCTCTTTTTGTTCCTAAAAACCCTTCCCTTTGCGATTTGTTTATATATGTACATGTATATTAAATAACTTAGTAATTAGCCCTATTACATAGCCAGAAATTTTATTAACGCAAGTTATTGTAATAATTGCTGCCTTTATTCGCTGCATGTGCATGTACATCCCTGTTGTCTACGTTATAGAGAATACGCTATGCGCTCGTGATCAAGGTCGAGCTCTTCTACCATGATTGGGAGCTAATATCGTCTCATCCCTGACCTAGATGCTTTATTGTATAAAGATGTAATATTACTATTATTTACCAGAGATCGAAACGAGGTAAACAGCAGTCTCAGTAATACTAAAACTAATTCCACAATGTTTAATATGAAATATCCTCATAAACATACAAACAAAGGATGATAGTTCGAGAAAAAGAACTCGTTAGAAGTAAAAGCTCCATTTAAAATATAACAAAACAGGTTAATAATTTACTTAACATTACCAAGACTGTAGAATAAAGAAGATACGGCACTAAAAACACGGAAATTTATCAAAATCACAGAGGAAATCAACCGATTTTTAAATGTACACAAGTTAAAAAACTAGGTTGATAGTTCATAAAATTCTAGTTCTGTCCTAGCACATGCGAGAGAAACATGGGCTGGCTCTCAGATAAACAAATGAAAACCAACTCACAGCATTCGAAATGACGTTTATAAGGACAGCAGGACACACACTACAGGGCCACTGTAAAAATGAAGAGAAAATAGAAACACTAAAAGTTGAATCTAAAAATAAAGAAAAAATAGAAAAACTAAAAGTTGAATTTACTTCTCTTTAAGTACATCAATAATTACAGAAGTAAATGCAAATAACGTGTAGATAAAATGTCATACTGATCCTGTCATATGGAGCTTTGGTCTTCAGCACTCGCTGAAACGGGTAACGATAAGCAGTACATCGTAATATGCTCCATCGTATAAATTTTGAAAGGTTAAAATCACACACATATAACATGTGTAATTATTATTTTCTGATGGTAAATGTTAGGTTCCAAATAACAAATAATAGTGTTATTAATCATTATCTTGAAATATCCGTGTATGCAAATCAAGTAATAATGAGCTGGTATATGCAAGTCATACGTGATTTAATAGATTTAATTATAAAAAATGTGTTGTAGGAGAATGACGCGAAATGTGGGTAATTAGATTCTGGAAGATGTTTTGCATGACCTTCACATCACCAAAATCTATTAGGATGCTACAATCAGAGGCAAACAGGGTCTGTCTATTTGAGGAGGCAAGGTGCGCATGCTATATTCGGACAGCAAGCGTCTACGTGAACCGACTGCTGATGCAGCTTTATGGAATTTCTTAATGCGTACGAGATTCAGGATGCACTTGTGATGACAAGTGCTGTAAATGAGCACTCAAGATCAAAGCGAAATCAGTGCGGCATTGGGAATGAGGCCTATTACCTTTTAAATGTATGCAAATTACTGTCATTGGAACAGTAGAAGCCATATTAATTCGCCGTTGCTCTTAAGAAAGATGGCTCTTGTTAACTCCATCATTATCGAGATTTATGTGCCTACAGTAAATCGTAAGCTATTCTGGATAACAAGCAAACCTCAAAGGCGATTCAAACTTGAACAAGTAACAAAAAGTAGGGCGTCTATGAATAAAATAAAAGTCGGGTTTGCATGTCAGTGTTGCGTAATATATCGGTGATGATATTGATAAACGAATCAATTCTTTGACAACCGTATAGTCAGTTCTTCACTGTGACTGCAGTTCTAGAGCAGCCATTTTCAACCGGTGTGTCGCGAGGAAATGAATATAGTAAAGGTTGTCGTAGGTAATATTGGAAAAATCAAAGCTGAAAATAGTAAATAAAATAAGTTCACAAGAAATAATTTCATAAGTACATGGGTAAATAATTTACATATAAAAGAAACAATACAGAGCCCAAAACAGAGCCCTGAGGAATACCTACATCAATATGTACATTCTTGGATTTTTATTATACAATAATGAATGAACTTAGAGCGAACATGGTAAAAGTCAACATTCAGTAAACACAGTGTAGGTGTGCGAAGAGAATGACTGACGTGCAGCTGATGTTGCCAAAACAGTAAAGTTAGAATTTGGTACCAAACCTAAGAAATATCTTATTTTACTTGTCTTTATGCAAAAGAAACTGCTATTGAAATCGTCATAAAGTTATTAAAATATGCGCTACTGCATATATGACATAAGTCTGAAATGAAAGTAGTTGGCCATTGACAATGCAAAGGAGGAGAGTTCGGCCGACGTTGTGGATCGGATCGCGGCATAGCTCAGATGACAAGAGCATTCAGCACGCCAAGTTGAGGGTCCTGGGTTCGATTCCCGTTGCCGGAAAGAATTTTTCTCCGTTAATAACTATATAAGTGATGACTACATACTCATTTATTACCGGCACATTATATTCAATAGAGGACGACAAGGTCCTCAATAAGAATATATATATATATATATATATATATATATATATATATATATATATTGTCATCATGTTGTTTTTCATAGGCACTGTGAAGCAAGCAACCGTACATTTCGTATTACCAGTAGGCTATACTTATTCAATGCTGCCACCTCTATTGCAGCGAAAGAGTACATCGCGGGCTCATGCTGAAATGACTGCTGTAAAGTGATTCATATCACGTCGTGAGAGGAGAGTAGCTCTCAAGTATGAGGAACGAAACAAATTACTATAATAATAATAATAATAATAATAATAATAATAATAATCATCATCATCATCATCGTTCAGTCTTGCGCCGTGGCGTCTGGTCTAAAGCATCCTGCCTAGGACTCGCGTTACGGAATGTGCGCTGCTTCGAGTCCTCATGGGGGAAGAAATTTTGTCATGAAATTTCGGCCAGTGCATGTGACCGGTGCCCACCAAGCATCGTGATGCATTTGGGGAGCTACGATAGGTAGCGAAATCCGGTTGCCAGTACCAGCTATAACGGCTGGGGGGGGGGATCATCGTGCTAACCACACGATACCTCCATTCTGGTTGAATGATCGTCCACCTCTGCTTCGGCATGTGGGCGTGAGGCCAGCAGCCGGCTGGTCGGTCTAGGCCCTTCACGGGCTATAGCGCCACGGATTATTATAATCATTCATGTATTATGGGTCCCTATCACCACGGCATGGCGCGTCCTCAGGTTGCGGATAGAGGAGACGGCCTCCAGATATGGAGGATAGCTACGAATATATTGAATAAGCAGTCGTGGACAGCCGATAAGGGGTGGTCTTCCAGCTTGAAGATTGGCCGAAGGGCTAACAATCCATCACCGTAGAAAACAGCTTGTTACGAAACCATACAATAAGCTTCGGAATGGGACTGATTCTCTGGCACGACCACAGCAAAAGAATAAGGTTGTGAGATTTGGTACTTGAAACGTAACTAGTTTTTATATCCTATAACAGGAGGAGTAACATTTACTATGTTTTCATGGAGTATTCAGATCGATCTGAATACACTTACCTTATTAAAATCTTCATGAAAACGGGGATTCAAATCGATCTCAGTACGCTAAGCGCGTGATCGAACGTCATTTGTTTGATGTGTCAGCTGTTTTACCAACAGCGACGAAAATATATATGTTGAAAAAGTGTTGTAAAACATAATACTTCGTGTTTTCCTAAAAGTCAATATTACCATTATTCATTAACAGCCAGAATATTAAGTTTCCATGCGCCACATTTGGAAAACGCAACATTGTTTTTAGCTAATGCCTACAGAGTGACCAACATGCTAAAATGTCGATGACATGTTAACCAACATAACTACTTTCGAAACTTCAGCTTCTGTACTCAGATCGTTCTCAATACGTATCGAAAATTGCATGAAAAGGGGGATCGTATTCGGTACGGATCGTATTCAGATCGAATTGAATACTCGATGAAAATGAAGTAATTAGTAGCAAAAGAATTAGCTAGATAGATAAATTGCAATAAAGTTATCCTAACCCACATGAAATGTGTATTCGACATAACACTCACCTATCACGTAGATTGTAGTGTCTGGTGAGCTAGTAGGGGAAAAGTGGAAGGGATTGTGGGCGGAGTTTCTACGTTCTGCTTATTGCGATTTTCCCAGCTACATATAGAATAGACTTTGTGGGAGTATAAGAGGTTAAGTTAAATGGGAATGGAATATCACAAATAGGAGATTACTTGTTGCATTATGGGGAAGGAAACAATAAGCACCAATTAAAATTAGGAATAGGATTCTTTGTCCATAAAAGTACAGGAGAATGGAGAAAGTTACAAAACGCAGAATTGCACGCATTGTATTCTTCGCCTGACATAATTAAAAACAATGAGATGTGCAGGGCTTACAGCAAGCATGGGCGAATCCAGAAATGTATATAGAACGTTAGTTAGGGGGCCGGAGGGAAAAAAGACCTTTGGGGAGGCCGAGACGTAGAAGGGAGGATAATATTAAAATGGATTTGAGGGAGGTGGGATATGATGATAGAGACTGGATTAATCTTGCACAGGATAGGAACATATGGCGGGCTTATGTGAGGGCGGCAATGAACCTGCGGGTTCCTTAAAAGCTATTGGTAAATAATAATAATAATAATAATAATAATAATAATAATAATAATAATAATAATAATAATAATAATAATAATAATAAGAAGAAGAAGAAGAAGAAGAAGAAGAGAGAAGGAACGAAAAAGTGAGTAAAGTTCAATTCATTCATATCACAGAAAGGATTAAAGTTAAGCAGTGGAAATAGTAGTCAATTCTATACGCAGGCCCATTTCTAATCAGCTGAATCGGCCTCCTGTTCATTCTGGCAGAACATCCCCATCGTAGCTTGAGTGGGGGCGTACGTTTTTGCTTTTTCCCCAACTGGTAGAGGGAACAACTTGACTTCCCCTCAGTTGCCCTTGCACTCCCATTATCTCTAAGGATGGACGGGCGATATGACAAGTTTCTGCTCACTGAGTAGGGGCTTGTGAGCGGCGGATATCCGAGACAAGGGATGCAGTGACCACCAGCAATGAGATACCTACTTGTTTCAGTCTAAGTTCTGATAAGTTCACAACATCCTGCACAAAGTTGAGAGGTCAGAATATGGCCAGATACGCATAATTCACGACTCACCACAATCGGAGTGACAGACACAAAGTAAGGAAACAAAATTCTAACATTTAATTTCATTCTAAGTTTACCTGTCTCGTCCCTAACTCTTATCAAAGATTATTTGAGCAGAAAATTCGTTCCGGCACCGGAGATCGAACCCAGATCCTTGGTTCTACGTACAAAGTGCTCTAACCACTGAGATACTCCGAAGTTCAATCCACAACACCGGATCGAATCCCTCTCCTCTAGTGTTTTCACTTTGTGGCCTGACTCCAAGTTCGACATTATATGTTGACATTATATTAACTGCCATTATACAAGGAGCGCACTCAATTGAGTGACTTGGTGGCCGGTGTTTCACAGTATTATGCACTGTTGGGTAACTATTGTTACCATAACAGATATATATTCTGTAGGACCAAAAATTAATCTTAACTTATCAGATAGTTTCTGATAATAAAGTTAAATTACGCAGAGTAATTCAAAACGTATTTGTGAGATGCTAGATGGTGAAAGATAAGGCTATTCTGAAAACACAAAATATAAATAACTTCTTTTTTTAATGCTGTACCTTTTCGGAGGTACAATATTTTTAGTGTAATTTGGAATATCGATATTACGATGCGATTTTATCACATGAGGTTGCTGTTAATTATGATTGTAACTACATGAGAACATTAAAATAACATTAAATACTTTCTTGATATTAATTAGAAAATACCCGTTCGTACCAGCAGTATTGTATGAACTACTGGGTGTTCAGTTCAAAGTGTGTCATGGCTCGCTGTATGTCGTCATGTGGCAAGTCGTTGAGCCTAGAGAATTCAATCTTGCTACACTTCCGCAGAGGTGTATTACTTATGTGCCAGAGTAGTTGCCTAGCAAGTACGGCGTTCATTCTCAACAGTACTTACCGATACGTACGGTAACACCTGTAGTGGCAGGAATGTGAACTGTTTGGAAACACGTACTGAGGAGAGTTTTTTTTCTTACTGTCGGGATATGTGGAGAGGGTTAAGACGATTACTTACTTACGTATTTGTTGACATTAACTTCGACTGTCAACATGGACACGGAGCATTTGATTTGTGTTGTGGAATGTTACCGTACGCAACCGATGATAACAAATACCCTGCGTACGACTTGCCGGCGCAAAACAGTTCGAAAGAGGTTATGGTAGCACACAGACCGTACAGACCGCCATCTGTTGCTCCGACGTTCAAGTTATACAGTACACGTTCTCAAGTTCAGATTTAAGAACACCTTAAATAATAGGCAACTTCTCTAATATATAAGCTGAAACTCGCTTCAAATCGGTGACCCAACAACAGTGACGTCATGACACACTTTGAAATGAACACCCAGTAGTGTTTTCCCTTTGTGGTCTGACTCCAATTCGACTTATATGTTGACATATGTTAAGTCAACTGCCATTATACAAGGAGCGCACTCAATTGAGTTTCTTGGTGGTCGAGATTCCACATTAATATGTACTGTTGGGCGAAGAATCTACGTAAAGATTAATTTTTGGTCCTACAGAATATATTTGTTATGATAACAGTGGCTATTAGTGGTGAAAAGTTTGTTCCAGCGCCGGGGATCAAACCCAGATCCTTGGTTCTAACGTACAAAGTGATCTAAACACTGAGCTACGCCGAAGTTCAATCCAAAACACCGGATCGAATCCCTCTACTCTAGTGTTTTCCCTTTGTGGCCTGACTCCAAGTTCGACAATATATGTGGACATATATTAATTGCCATTATACAAGGAGCGCACTCAATTGAGTGACTTGATGGCCGGGATTCCACAGTATTATACACTGTTGTGTAACTATTGTTACCATAACAGATTTATTCTGTAGGACCAAAAATTAATCTGTACTTATCAGAGAGTTCCAGATAATAAAGTTAAATTATACAGAGTAATTCAAAATGTTTTTGTGAGATGCTAGATGGTGAAAGATGAGGCTATCTAGAACACAAAATAAAAATAACTTTTTCTTAATGCTGCAGCGTTTCGGAGGTACAATATTTTTAGTGTAATTTGGAATAGCGCTATTATGATGCGATTTCTATCACATGAGGTTGCTGTTAATTATGATTGTAACTAAATCAGAACGCCATTAAAATAACATTAAATACTTTGTTGTTATTAATTAGAAAATACTCGTTCGTACCAGCAGTAATGTATGAACTAGAGATGAACAACGAGCGAGAATACTGCTGCTTATGATTAGGTTTTCTCCGGAGCGGTTGTTTGTGCGCTTTCAATCGGAGACCTCCGGTTACCTCCGATTGATGCCGCGCAGATTGTATATGTGCTGTGGCGCAGACATACACTTTCCGCTGAGCATTCCTTTAATCGGATCAGGTAGTGATTGGAGTCCGCTGACGTCCGCGTATCTTTTAGAATAAGTATGTAATTTGTTGTTGTTTATTTTCTCTTTTTTATTTACCTCTCTCTCTCTCTTTCTGCGGCTCTTCTTTTTTTCTTGTTTTGCCTGAAGTACTATGTTAGCTGACAGATTTTTTTTTTCTAGTTTTGAAATTCATAGTATATGTGGAAAGGCGTATTAGTTTTATGTCATTGATCAAATTAATAACATTAAGATTAACTGAAAACTAACGCAGAAGTAAAGCTTTTCAGTAGCTAATGTAAACATTTATAATTTTCCTGGAAACACTCGTTTATTCACAAACAGTTTTTTCAATTATTATTTTAATCGGTTTAGTTTAACGTAAAATATATCAAGGGAGTTTCAGAATGGAAGAAAAGAAACGTGTGGTATCAATGGGTTAAACTTTACTGTCCAAATTAGTTTATTAAGATTCTTCACCAGACAGGATTGTGATCATTGTGTTAAAGGCTGTTAGTATTTGAACTGTCTCTTCTAAAACGCGTCACTCTTCCTCTGGAATAAAAAATATAAGCGGATATCAAGTTAAGGATAATTGTAATTATATTATTACCACACTTTTCTTTAGTTTCAGAATGAATCTCAATATTTTAATCTGATAAATCAAGTTGTCTTTTAAGTATTCCATAATTATGTATAATTTTTATTGCATCGATAGTTACGTTTTATAGAAATTTCAATACTTTTTTACTAGAATGTGGATGTTTGGAACAATAGCACTAAATCAGTTAAAAAAACTCTTATAAAATGTTTTGCGTAATTTCAAAACTACGAGAACGATGATATCACTAATTAATCGTCAATGTGTATCTGAATGGCAATAATTTATTTTTGACAGCAAGTACGAGTACCACAACAGCGGCTCTTAATGTTAGCCTGAACACTTATATACATTTTAAAATTTAGACCTACTCAGAGAATCTATCTAACCTGACACGCCATAGAGATTTCCAAATACGGACCCGTTAGCATCCTAGGAGCGTTTGGCTTTTCTGGCAACACAATCACCAACTCATGTTTCATTTCAAGTAAGCGGCTCATCACTGAAGTTTGGAGTTTCACCTAGTAACAATATGTTGGATCAATCTTAGAGGGTCCTTTTTTGCTGAAATTTTTCTGCTTTTCAGTTTTTCATTCGCAATGTTACTCAGTCTGCACACAAAACCACGAAATTATTTATTAGAAGTTTTATATATAAATCAAAGTAAACACGCTTTTTAGAAGAGTTCAAAAGTGTTTTGAATAGTTAAATTTACTTACTTACTTTCTTCAAATTCGCGATTGTGCGATCGCTTCAAATGGTCTAACAAATTCGAAGTACCTTCACCCTTAGAGTAAATTCGCCCACAAAGTTCACAGCGTGCGACTTTATTATCATCTCCAACTGAATTAAAGAATTTCCATGCGACGGATATACGATTTGGTACTATTTTATTCCACTCACAACTACCCTCAGTCCGTACGCGGTCGGTCGTCCTTGAGCTCTACGTCCTCCAACTTCGCTTCGCTCCGAACCACCGCATCCCTCCGTATATCCCCTGTTCCACTTACGGTAGTACCGGAGATCACCGGTGGAGAGCTTTATTCGGAATCTCCGATTCCTCCGCGGTAGTAGTCACTCCGATGAGCAGCACTAAGCGAGAATGCAAGACTAACAGCGCCCGCAAAGCCGAAAACCAGGACGACAATACTGTATTGCCTGTCGTTCTGTACGACGTAAGATGTACTCGCATATTTTAAAATCTTATATCCCTGTACACGCACGTATATAATTCTACAGAAATAGACGTAACAATAAACAAAGAATATTACCGCCAAACATTGGGCATGTTCTTTACAGTAATATCGGGGAATAGACACAGTATTTGGCATTGGAGAATAATACCTTATTTACGTTCTAAGTTTATTTCTTGTGTGTAACGTTTGCCTGTTATAACATAGAGCAAAATGGTTTACTCGAACAATACTTTTTTTCTAATTTACAACTATGATTAGGGTTATGATTAAATCTTGGATTTCTAAGCAAAATGAATAGTTTTTTCCACACTTTCAAAGGTAAGCAGAAAGGTTATACTTCGTAAGACACACCTAGATAAGCAGTTTTAACTATGTTAGTGCTTATAAATGCTTATTTCGCAGGAAAACATTTTTGATTAGGCCTACTTATTTTACGATTTTTTATTAAAACAGCATATTTTACCCAAAATTGTAATTTTAAAAGTGCATATTTCACTCCTAGCCGTCATTTATCATTGATTCCCTTTTTTCTATTGGCTAATAAAATATTAAACTCAGTCGAATGCGTAAGAAAGCAATGCTAGAGTATGACCCAAGATATTGTGAAATAATACTGCGTACCTACGTAGTTATGAGGAGAGAACCTTGGGATTCCCCGCCAAAACACTGTCTCAAATTTCTAAAAAGCTTTCTGGTGAAGAAACAGAAATTCTATTTCTCTTCGAAATCTTGAACTCTTCCTCATACTCATCCTCTTTCACAACAGCCCTGCCAAGACTCTGGAATTCGCTACCTGCTAGCATCAGGGACTGTCGAAATAAAATTGAATTCAAACGCAAACTTACTAGGCACTTGGTCAGTAATTGATTTCTTGTAAATAGTTTTCTTAATCTATCACAAAATATTTCAATATCCAGTAATTTCATCACTATACAATTTTGTTATTCTAGGTTTAATTTGTAATTCAGTAAATATAAAATATGCTTTGTTTTTCTATGATAAATTATCGAGCTTTAATTAGTCAGGTAATCTTTTCGTACTTCGATTTTTATTGTAATTGTAATTGTAAATTTAATACTAATTGTAATTTTATTTGTAATTGTAATTGTAATTTTAATCTTCATATTATAGTTGGAATCTCCTGACAGCCTTATCTCTACCAGGTTAAATAAATACTAAATACTAAAATATTGAAGAGGAATTGACCGAAGAATAACTGTGGTGCTTTTCACATGCGCCTGTGACGTCATGCGACGTCGAAAGAATATTTTCATTGTACAAATAAATTTTCACTGGCAGACGCAGAAGCTTCACACAGGAAAATCTCAGGATGACCTTCCTTGTATACTGCAACAGCCTTTAATAAGGTAAGAGTTCTACGAAACAAATAATTTATCATTATATTACCGTGTATTCGTTTTTGCTTATCTTGATCCTTACTTTCACCATTTTCGTGCTTATTCGCTTGCTTATTTTACTGTTTCATTATGCTTAGAAATCCGGGCTTTAGTTATGATATAATAATTTGCGACTTATGATTTTAATAGGACATAGATTTCATAGTTGAATATTTTCCCTCAAACGTTTAATGATGAAGTGCACAAAACAAAATAGGCTCTCTTTCCGATACAGAAAACTGCTTGTTCATCGTGATTTCTGCAGGGATGTGCTGTTGGTTACTGTAGGGAAAGCAAACTTACCAAATTCATAGGAGTAAACCGAGATTGCAAGCTCTATACTGGATCCATACTTACCTGAAACAAGAGAGAAATTGAATTAGACTCATATTAGGCATTTTCTATTTCATTAAGATATATTCCTCTAAGAAATTCAATCTCGTTGTTCAATATCATTTAAATTATATAATATTTGTGAAATTATATTCTATGCCATAGGTGTCCAAACGCCTATAGAACCAGGAGATACTCCACGTCAAGCATGCTCTGCTAATGTCAATAACTTTCCATATAGAATAGGAAAAACGACCTTAAAGAATATGCTCTGCAGGTTGCTTACGCTAGGGGTTACCTCGTTCGAGTTACAATATTGGTCTATGTTCTGTGGAATATATTTTAGTGGTTATACACGTACCAATATTTTTACGAATATGGAGTGCTTTTTTTTTTCATCAAATTCAACTCCATTCTGACAGACTACATCTTGTTATACACTCCTACTATATGATCAGTAAGTTGCGCTAAAATGAATTAAACATTGTCAACATTATCATCATCGACATTATCATCATTAACATCACAATCGTCATAAAGTTGACCTTCGTTTTAAATTCTATCCTCATATTTGTAAGAATGTTATACAAATATGGGTTATGTGTAAGTAGAAAGATCACTCGTAACAAAAACTGTGGAATATTATAGCACTCTGCAGGACAAATACAAGGCAGCAATTAAATAACTAGTTACTTGGAAAGGTTTATAAAACTCAACTCCTGTCTTAAAGAAAATCGAACTTGTTGATTAAATATAGTAGGTTTCAACATTTGAACATTTTATTCAGTTACCGTTTCGAAAATTTGAATCTTCTGGTTAAAGCGTTCAAATAAAACTCAGATTCATACAGTAGCATCTCATTTAAAATGGAAACAACACATTAATTACTTTTGTAATAAATTACGTAAAATAATATATTATATTTGCGTTATTGAGGAATTACTTGTCAATAAGTTTATTACGCACAATATACTTAACTTTATATCGATCGGTAATTATGTACGGAATTATAGGATGGAGTAGCTCATTTAAATCCAATTTTAATCCACTTTATTTATCACATAAGAAAATAATTAAAATATGTCTTCATAAACCTATTGATTTTCCATCTCAAAAATTGGTTTTAGACTTTAATGTTCTTAACATAAGACAAATTTATTACCGTATATTGTATTAATAAAATTCATACATAAAAACCTAAATAACTTTGAATTCTCATAGTTATGGAACGAAAGGTATGAATTCTTTAAGATTGTTTGAATAAAATGCAACACTGGTACAGTATTTAATCATTGTAGTAATTTAGGCCCAAGAATATATAACAAATTTATATTTAAATATCCTAATCTTGCCAATTCTAATAGTTCTAGTATTAAATTTAAAAAGTTATGCATGGATTTTAAAAAATTGAAAAAATGTAAATTTAAATTTATATATTCTAATTGCATAGTAGAGATAAGACAAATTGTATTATATACTGATTAATTTCAATTCAGGAATCCGCCCCTAAACACGAGTTCTACTCTTTCAGGGGCGAGCTAAAGCTTTTCTGTATATATTATATTTTATGTTACAATTATTAGCAAAATAAATAAATGAATAAATAAATAAATAAATAAATAAATAAATAAATAAATAAATAAATAAATAAATAAATAAATAAATAAATAAATAAATCTAGGTGTTTGAAACCGCCTCTACGTAAAAATAAAGGTTAGATGTCATCGAATTTAATAATAATAATAATAATAATAATAATAATAATAATAATAATAATAATGATTCATTTTAGCTGGCAGAGTTAAGGCCGTAAGGCCTTCTCTTCCACACAACCAGCAAAAAGTGTATATACATATGCATGAACTTACAAAGAATTCAACAATTTGATTTAGATGAGAGTTACATGTATACAAGAGTTATTTACGAATTAAACAACAAAATACTATGAACTATTAATTAAACACTGAAATGAACTGGGTAGCAGAATTAAACTAAAATACATAGAATGTTAATATATTTCAAATTATATTAGATAATAGAAAAAGATTATTATGAGACAATTTTGAAAATGCAGCACAATCAGGATGATGTCTAAAGAAAAAAAGCAACAGTGTAGTCAGTAATATTTTAAATCAGTATGATTGGAGTGAAATGCTAATAAGGTTATCTTTTAAGCTGTTCTTAAAGGTGTTTGTTGTCTTGCAGCCCCTAATACTTTGTGACAAGGAATTCCATTGACGCGAGGTGGATATTGTAAAAGATGAGGAATAACAAGATGTTCTATGAAGAGGTATATTTAGCGTGCCACAGATAAGTGATCTGGTATTTACGTCGTGGTTAGAGTATAGATAAGAGAAACGAGACGAAAGGTAATTTGTCATCGTTGTAATCACAACAGAAATAATTTCGAAAGAAAGATCATATGAATTGGTTCACATTATAGAAAAGACACTCCTTTCACAGGTTTGGCAGAAAAGTTCTGTCTGCATGGCATAACAAGTACAAACCTACGTGAATGATAACGAAATATAAAATGGACAGGAACTTCTAAAAAGTTAAAATGTTTTATTAGGCTAACAATTTTTTTTTTCGTTTAGTTTCCCTTCCACATACTTTAACGTAAGGATATATATATATATATATATATATATATATATATATATATATATATATATATTCCCGAAGAGATTACATATAAATCACTAGTTCGTCCAGTAATGGAATATGGTACTGCATGTTGGGATCCTTACAGATTAAAACATATTAAGACACTGAAAAAGATTAAAAAACGGGCTCTCAAGTGTTGTCGTAATAATTCACCATTAAAATGGGACACACTCACGGACAGGAGAACGCGAATTCGATTATGCGCAATGTTCAAAACATACAGAGGTGAGCCTGCCTGGAGAGAAATAAAAAATAGGTTGCAGCCGCCAAATTACTCTTCAAGGAACGACCACTCATATAAATTGAGGGAAAGAAGACAGAGGACGGACACTGGAAAGCTTTCTTTTCTCAATCGTACCATCAGGGACTGGAATGCTTTACCCGCAAACTTACTAAAGGCTTTACCAATAACCAAAAATGTATTTAAAAATAGGCTTAAGGACTTTACTAATAGACGGTATTATATTATACATACTATTTAAAGGGTGTAATTGATATTTTGTTATCTGAAGTGTTGTATCAGTGAAAAAGTGTGTTGTGTCAGTGAAGTGTGTAGTGTCAGTGAAGTGTGTATGTGTCAATGAAGTTCTATAGTTCATAGTGGCTGTGCAAAGTATATGAACAGTGAAATGTTTTCGAAGTGTTAGTGAAATCAGGATAGAATCAGTGCAGTGAGGGAGTTGATAGCGAAATGAGTGTAATGTTGAAAGGTACTTGTGCAGGTATGAACCATCATACTCGTGGGTCTTAGTTCGAACTTTGGGTTACAAATCAGATTTACTTTAAATGTTATTTTAAGTGATCGTGCTTCATTTAATTTACAGTAGGATGTTCATCATTATTATCATTATTATTAAATATTGATGATTATTATTAGTATTATTATTAACTTATTATTAATTGTTTTTATTAGTTGTGTTTATTATTAACTGTCATTATTGAGTGTAATTAGTTACCACTGCCACTGGGTATATACCTATTTGCAGTGTGAATAAATACATACATAATATAGTCTCTTAATTAAATTATTATTATTATTATCATTATTATTATTATTTATGTACACCTCCTAAGAAAATGTTCAATGAAATGTTCACGCTTCACAGGAGATAACGGTATTGCACTTATTCCCTTTTTCCACCAAATATAGTCCAAGGCCTTTGTTACGGTACCATACATTTCAGTCTACGCCTGCTTTTAATTCGGAGAATATTACATCAATGGACAGAAAGTGAGAGAAGCCAAACGTTACAAAACACAAACCGCACGAATGACTTGCAATGAAACGACAATATTTAAGAGGAAAGGCATATCTGAAGCTTAAATCAATTTTTAAGGAAGAATTCATTATTAGTCACATAATCTACAGATGCTCTAGATAATCGCTATGTTTCCAAATCATGTTTTCAACAGTAATCTCACTAGAGGTTTTGATTTATCTAGAGAAAATCAAAACTCGAGTGGGATTTAATTGACTATTACACGATTAGAAGAAAGTATATACAGATTAGAAGTAACGAAGTACTCCAATACAATAAAATATTAATTGGCTTACGAAAATACAAGTGTCTTCAAATGTATTATTATACCATCTCAACATTACGCCAGATGGCAGTAGTGTTTTATGATTATGTTTTCTTCTTATCAGTTGAGCCACCTATGGAATCTTCATTGAACTCTGTGGACGGTTACTAGCAACGAGTTAAATACTAGTATCTGACTCGTTGGTTACTAGTCAAGAAAACTTAGTTGATTCAGTTTCATTTTTATTAAAACAGTTGCATTCCACTTCAATCATCCGGATCCCAGTAATCAACATAACTTGACAGATGATTTTCAATAAATCTTAGTATTAAACAATCTCTGATACGTGACTATCCATAATATCATATAACAGAAGCTATAACAAACATAACTTAATAATATAAACAAGTGTTAGAAAAGTTTTAATTAGGGATGATTAAATAAACAAGAAACGTTTTAATTAACGATATTGAAAAAAAAATAACATGAATAATTTTAAAAGAAACAATTATTGAAAGTACAATTTTCAAATTTAAATGTTTTAGTGGTTGGTGGTTCAGTTGATGTTATATTGGACGTGTGCGTAAAAGAAGTCGTAAAAGAAGTGAACTCGTTGATGTACATGGCGTATCCCTCAACTTATTCAGGATTTCCGAATGGTGCTCTTCATATATGACCAGTGATCTTTATTAATTCTTGTTCTTGAATGCCAATGCGAGTCATATTTGAAAGTGCTGGGCATCGACTGGAGTGGTTTGTAATTTTCTGTTTTTTTGACGTCCAGACCAGTGCAGTTTGAAATGTTGGCAAACAAAGAAACAAATGCTAGGGTAGTGATAAAAATAAACAAATGCTAGGGACGCGATAAAATTGTGCGATAAGCAGCCATAATTGGTTGAAAGACGTCCTTTCGTACCGTTTTATTGGTCAAAAGTAGTGTGACGTAGTAAAAGTGTAATAGTCATACTAAAAGTAGAAATTATGTAGAAATTTGTTCAAGATTCTGTAATTATTTTAATAATTTCCGTAATAATAAATTCATTTAATATCTATATTAATTTATAATTGTGCCTCTTCTCTTTCTTTGTTTTCTTTCACCTTCCACTTTCATACCGACTTACAATCCATTGTGGCAAAGATAGGTCTGTATTTATTTATCAATACTAGACAGACATAAATTGTGGATCTCTCTAGTCATATTCTCAGCACGGCGCAATCACCGCTGGGACAACACACAACAGCAGACAAACAACCAGTCCCGTGGAAGATAAGTCTCTTTCGCTCAGGCCGGGAATCGAACCATGGATCGCTTGGATGAGTCATTCATATACGAGAGATACTTCAATTTTAATATTAAGTCCGTCATCGGGTCCTATTCTCAGCAAGATTAATCCAGTCTCTACCATCATATCCCACTTCCCTCAAATCCATTTTATATTATCCTTCCATCTAGGTACGTCTCGGCTTCCCCAAAGGTCTTTTTCCCCACCGGCCTCCCAACTAACACTCTATATACATTTCTGGATTCGCCCATATGTGCCACATGCCCTGTCCATCCCAAACGTCTGGATTTAATGTTCCTAATTATGTCGGATGAAGAACACAATGCGTGCAGTTCTACGTTGTGTAATTTTCTCCATTCTCCTGTAACTTCATCCCTCTTAGCCCCAAATATTTCCAAAAGACCTTATTCTCAAACATCTTTAATCTCTGTTTCTCTCTCAAAGTGAGAGTCCAAGTTTTACAAGGATACAGAACAATTGGTAATATAACTGTTTTATAAATACACACAGATATTGTCGGAAATATCGTATGTATTGTCGGACCATCGGATCTGTGCCCCTTCAGCTCTGTCGTCGTTCTTGAAAAAGTTAACGCCTATATTCACTCCATTCCACCCGCTTTCCTCCCACCACGTCAAACAGCAGACCACGAACCTTGCCGAATAGGGATGTTGCCAAACTTCCGTCAAACCGTGTCATAAATAACTTGTCCTCCATGCTACAATATAATTTCTTTCCATCAAAATAAATCTTGTATTTCTACAATTTTTAAATCTAAATTCCATGTCTCGAATCACTTCCCGTAGCGTTTCTCTCCAACCTTGGAAATTATTGCTTCTCTCGCAACCTCCAGTAATTTCTTCAATGTCGGAGCTTCTTTCTGCACGGTATACAATTCTTGTATCTTTCTTCTTAAAATGTACATCGGTTCATATCATCTACAAGAATTAAAGGTTCCCTTGGTCTGTTCTTCCCTGGTGATTCTAGCTTTCCATCTCCTGCACAGCCTCCCTCTCTCCTGATTTTCTTTATTAGGCGATCTGACCTGCCTATATAAAATTACATAACATGTTGTATTAGTATTAGTTAAGTAAGTAATTCCAATACGTAGTCAATTGAAATAAAATAAGCCTCACCAGTGATCGCAGCTGCTCTTTTCGTTGCCTTATTTATAGGAAAGAGATACTGACCTGATTGTTTCTCTTCATCGCAAAATGCTATTACGTACTTGCTTAATAATATTTCTTTCGCCACTCCGTGCTACAGTGTTCATGTTGAGTTGACAACACTGGACTGCAAGTGCAAATAAACTGTCCCGCAAGAAGGCTCAAAATTATGAATAGTGGGGAAGAGAAAGGGAGAGGGATAGAAAAGAGAGAGATAGGAATTCAGGGAGAGAAATGAAATGCCGAAGCTAAGTAGGAATTAGGGTTCAGTTCGCATATCTTACGGGGGCACATTTCCGATGGTCCGACAATAGTATTATTTATATTTAAGTAGTTTTCAAAATCAGCAGAGATAACTGTAATTTTTTTACAATGTATTATTGTGTTTAGGATTGAAAACTAATTACAATATTGAAGTACACTCATTACTTCATATTGTTCTCGTGTCCACACCTGTGGAGTAACGGTCAGCGCGTCTGGCTGCGAAACCAGGTGGCCCGGGTTCGAATTCCGGTCGGGGCAAGTTATCTGGTTGAGATTTTTTCCGGGGGTTTCCCTCAACCCAATACGAGCAAATGCTGGGCAACTTTCGGTGCTGGACCCCGGACTCATATCACCGGCATTATCACCTTCATATCATTCAGACGCTAAATAACCTAGATGTTGATACAGCGTCGTAAAATAACCCAATAAAAATATATATTGTTCTCGTAATGATATGAACTTAAAATTTCTGTAAAATATAAGAATATATGCAACAATACGAAACGAAAGATCCTTTGTGACTCGTTACAACATAGTTTGACTTTGTACAAGACCCGTAACGAAAGAATGATAAACACTGCAGCGAATCTCGGATCGGAAGGCTGATGAAAACTGCCATGACCTACTCATGTCGCATTCTTTCTCGTATCAGAAGAAAATGCTAGTGCCATCTAAGAACCGTCGCGTCGGCCAAGGACAATGTTCCTAAACAAACTCTAAGACGCAATATAAATTCCTGCAAGCTCGGTGATCGAGTCATTACTAGGTTTGTCACGAGTTTAAACTCGGCCGAAGTAATTGAATATGAGTTCAATATGTTCTTAGTCGGGGTTTCTTCGTGAGGAATACGGAAATGGTGTTATTATTACGATTATGTTGCCTAAATTAAATTTGTTTCTGAATAAGAACGCTGAAAAGAAAATTAATGACTATACTTGTTTTTTTTTTTTTTAATATGGGACATGACAGAAGCGTTGCGATCGGAAAAACAACTGAATGTTACATAGCGTGGTAGACCTGTCGATTTTTGTATTGTTTTCTTACCTTCGCGTCAATTGTCAACGACAGTGTTGCCATATTTAGCGATAAGTCGCTAGGGAATTTTAAATCAGTCTCGGCGACAAATTTTGTAAAATACAATTAGCGACTTTTCTGCTGATTTTTATATTCTTCCACTTTTTCTTTCTTTTAAGTTAAAACGTTCAACTGAAGTCATGCACTTCTTAGTTTCAGAAGAGGCACGGGTGCATGACTGAGTAGTCTAATGATTCATACGTGAAAGCCCTGATCTCATATATTTGAGATCAGTGATCAGGGGTAAAAGATGCTGATTCAATGATTCTCACGGGTTAGGTCTCTCTCAATGCTACTGCTCCAACACCGAAAAACGGCGGCAGCTTTGACTGACACATGACGAGTCGTGAGCTCCAGCTAATTCTTGATTCTGCCCCGCAACGCGATTTTCCACTCCGAACCGACCCGAGGCAATTGAGTTTTGGAATTCTGCGCCCATAGTCCGTGTGAAGCAAATAAGATTGTAGGTTTTACTGGTTTTAAAATATTTTAATATGTAAGATTTAAAAAGTGTTAGATTTCACGAAAAAAAATGTGGTAAAACGCTTGGGTGAAAATTTCCACACTTACAATTTGCCAGAAAGTGTAGTGTCAATGATTGGATCATGTGCAGTGTATTCACAATCAGCTGTTCCCACCTCAACATCACAGTCGTCAACAACACAACCAGACTCCGCAGAAGAGGGTGACGACGAGGAAATTATATTTTTCTTCGCATATGTACAATATGTTGTTCTTATTTTTATTCAGTGATATTTATTATTAATTTTTAGCGACATTTCTGGGAATTTTTTTAACAAGCTTTGGACAGATTTAGCTACTTTTTTTTTAAACGTTAGCGAGATTGTAGGACGATATGTTGGCAACAGTGGTCAATGAATGTTTTAACGTCCGCCATCTTAACGTCAATTGCTGGCTTCCATCATGTGGTAGCGTGGTAGTTCATATTGGCAACATAGCACTGTAGTTTCAAGTTCGGCCGTTTAACTGTCATGTCCCATCTTTAAAAAAAACAAGTATAGGCGTCTCATTCTGTAGACATGTCTCTGTGGGCCAACAGTCTGGCATGTCTGTGGATTTATCTGTAGGATAAAGCTGTGCGACTAAGAAACATCAAATAGGCAAACAAGAAACAAAGAAAATACATAAAGGGCACAGATTAGCAACAATAAGTTATGACGAGCCTATACGAAATAATGTTTCTTTGTGAAGAAAAGTAAATATCAGGAACCTAAATAATACAGTCCGGGTCAGCTTACTTGATACCCTAAGGGTGAAACCTAACCATTCCTCCCCCCCCCCCATTACTACATATGCTTGTGGATTATGGTGATTTCCTACTTTGAATGTTGAATTTGCATTTTCCAATTTCTTTTCGAATATCGATACTGAGAAATACTACAACTGGCAGTAATTGTCTGTTATGTTGGCAGCAGTGACAGCAGATTCTGAAAATTAAAATTGTTCTGGATTTCTGAGCCGATTACTGGAAGGTAGTGAAATTTGAACGTGTTAATAATTAATTAATATCAGTATTATTAATATATAATAGTTACTTTATATGTTGAGGTTACAATTCAAGATTCAGATAAGAGTAAATAAATGTAAATTGGTAGTCGATAGAAATGCCATTTCATATTTTAATTAATTTCTTTCGTGTTTAGATTTTTATTACAATAATGTCAAAAAGAGGAAATAGCTTGGCAGTGACTCCTCCAAGAAAGAAAGCGTTTGCCGTTCGGAGTACGCTTAAGGAATCTATAGTTCATAAGAAACTGAAGAAAGAAGATAATGACGAAGGAATTATGCGCATGGAGGCAACAATAATAACTAGAATAGCAAAATTATTAGGAGTAAGTTTTCTTAAGCATACATTTCAAAGTGCCATTCGGTTTTCGAAGTTCGTACTAATCATTTCACGTGATCAAACAAAATAAATTTTTAGGTTAGGGCTCGTCAATCGTGAACTGTTTAGTCAAAGCAATGTATTTCATGTTGTCAGACAAAATATATTTTAATATTAGATCATATTAATCTACTAATTGTCAACATAATGTGAGAGAGGTCCAGGAGGAAAATAGATTCCTTAAAAAATTATTGAATCATTTAGAAAACGCCTCCCAACATAAAGATGAGATGTGGTAAATAAGTAAATAAGCAAGACGCCGTTATTGTTAATACTATATTATTATTATTATTATTATTATTATTATTATTATTATTATTATTATTATTACCAGGCTTAGGATCCGAGACAACTTAAGAATGAAGTGAAGTTAACAGTGCAATGGAGTATAGATGGAGTGAGGTGGCGCGGCGAGTTTTGTACAATCCGGTTCGTGATAAGAGGTATAGTATTCTTCCGTCTCTCCCTACGACATGAACTCAGACCATCACAGTGCATTTTCAATTCATAGTGAACAGTTTTTTTTTTCGAACTAGTTGCAAGTATGTACTGCATGGTTGTTCACTGTAACGCTAACGACTTCAATGTCGCCGAGGGACATTAAAACTTGTGAGATATGTATCCTATTTCATTTTCCACCGTCACTAGATTGTATTAGTAACAGCAGAATATAACGAAACCATATTGACATCGTTGTTTACATTCACAGTATGTCGTCTACACAGTGCTCTTGGCTATCCTAACCCGCCTCTAAGTCTATTATTCCAATTTAATGTCCCGTCCTAACATAACTACGGAACATCTTCTGTTTCCATATAGTAACCACAGCCAATTAAAGGCAGGATATTATCAGCGGTATGAATACAAAATAATGAGACACATAAAATTTCAGTCAGGCCTTAACGACTGCTGTAGGCTTAGTCGGGATGCGAAGACTCCATCCCATTAAGACGAACTAAACATATCGCAGAAGACTTCTCTATTATTCTCCATGTGGCGCAATACTATTACACGCGTTTGTTTCGGCACTAATCCTGCTAAAGCTCCTCAAACCAGCCACCACAAGCTCCGCCTGCCGCCCACGCGCTTAACAGCATGAACTGCGTAACTGTATACCGCCAGGAAGTATGTGCTTCCACTACAACCCCACATCACTGGGACTCTATACGCACTTTTCTCCACATAATATGTTTTCTAGTCGACTGAAGTGGTGATAACTTCAATTGTTTCTCTATAAAGGCCTGAATATGAAAGAACTTGGGATATACTACTGGGTTCAAAAAGTTCCCGGAATTTTACTACCATTTTTCGTATTAATATATAACAAGGGATATTATACATTTGTTTTGTTGGTAACATTTATGATGTCATTTCCTTAAAGTTTGTTGATAATGGCGATTGTTGGTTTTGAGTTGTAGGCAATTGTTTATCATAGTGTTTTGTTTGTTCGTCGCATTTTGTAATTATATCCACAGAGCAACGTACAAACATCAAGTTCTGTGTTTTGTTACACAAAACTCCTGCAGAGATTTCTTAAACAAAATTATTGCTGGTGATGAAACTTGGTGCTACTTGTACGATCCAGTCCCTAAACGACAGTCATCTGAGTGGAAATTGAAAACATCTCCTCGGAAGCAAAAATTTCCTAGGGACACTTCCAAAGGCAAAGTTATGTTGGAAGTTTTCTTCGACTCTCAGGGTCTCATCCACCATGAGTTCATTCCAGAAGGTCGTACTGTAATGAAAGAATTGTACGTAGAAATCCTCCTTCGCCTCCGGGACTCAGTGAGAAGGAAACGTCCAGAAAAGTGGGTAGAAAACAACTGGTTCCTTATGCATGATAATGCACCTGCTTATCGCGCAATTATTGTAAAGAATTTTCTTTCCAGCACAACATAACTGCTTTGGATCACTCACCAGACTCTCCTGATCTCTCACCACCTGATTACTTTCTGTTTCCCCGTCTGAAAAGTCATCTGAAAGGACGGAGATTCAATGCTGAAGAGGTTATCGCAAACGCGACGAGAGCACTAAGACGGGTTTCACAAAATGGCTTCCAGGCCTGCTTCCAGGAACTCTACACGCGTTGGCAAAAGTGTGTTGTTGCGGAAGGCAACTATTTTGAAAGGAATGCTGTAGAATAGTGTTTAAGGTACGTTGTTTCTATGATACTAGCAAATTTCGGGAACTTTTTGAACCTAGTATGTATAATACTTACACTCAGGGGCGGCTTTCGAAGAGGGGCTGCGGAACTGCAGCACCCCCAGACATTTGTGGCTCTTGTCTCGTTTTATGTTGTGAAAAACATTTATTATACAGTCTCTATTTAGAGGCTCGAATTTTTAAAAAAGTTTCGCTCTCAATGACATGGACGCAGTCGTTAGTGAAGTCGCTTCCTCCCCTGGTGCTGCCAGAGCGAAACCAGAGACAATGACTATGGGTGAAGCCACTTCCACCCCTGGAGCTGCCAGTCTCGTCTCGGATGCTTTGCGCGTTAGTTTTTACCCCTCCCCCTGCTATCCCTAGCCATGAATCCAGAGTTTACTGGCGCTGCAAAATTTGCAGCAGCTTGTCAGTAGCGCGCAGTTTTAAGTACATTTTCTTTAATGTTGTGAGTATAACAAGTGCAACAATGTTTAATTCTGTACAATACTTACAGTCTATTCAGTTCAGGAGAAATGTGAAATTAAGTGCCCATCAGTTGAATGTCGTAATGGAAAGAGCCGCTAAACAAAATAGCCTACAAAGCTCGCATATTTTTTGCTAATTTATCCAGTATCCCTGCTTTCTTCTCTCGATCTGTATTAGATTAATGTGTTTCAAAGACAATTCCATCAGCTGGGGCAACAAGATGGATTTAAAATAAGAACAGTAAATGTTGTTCATGAGAAGAAAGAGCCATTGCTATAATGTTTTCAAACCATAATGGAATCTGAAACATCTAACATCACAATAAATAAGGCAAGCGCCCTGGTGCGTACTCTTGAAGATCCCGAATTCAATTTCTGGCTCAGTTGCTTGGTTTATTTTTGTATGCAGCCCCCCTTAATTCAATACGCACGAGCCGCCACTGCTTACGCTTCATTCACGAGTGTGGAGCATTAATGTTTCAGTTACGGGCTACGTTTCTGGATTCATAACTTGTGAAGTTCATTATATACACTAGAGTTCAACAACGATCGAGAAATCAAGACTAACAGCGCCCGCAAAGCCGGAAATCCGCACGACAATATTGCCTACTACGTCGTTGACTGCTTGTGAGTGAGTCAAGCGATCAAGACTTCGGGACTGGTCAACTCTCGAACGTCAAGCAGCTTGAATCGTCACAGTTATTTATATCAGATTGAACTTTTGTCTGTTTTGGAAACTGTTATACACAGTACATTAATTCAGAAACTCACAAACGTCCAAAATGCTCTCCTCTTGCTTCCACACACGCTTGCACTCGTCGGATCATTCAAATTCTCCCAGGCGGTATCGACCTGTATCGATAACATCATTCGATTATATAACAAAATGAATATTATTATCGGTTACAAATTTAAGTTAAGTTGTCGAAACGCGTTGAATGTAAACTTTCATTGTTATGAGTTTCTGAATTGATTAAAGTTGCAACACTTGCTATCAAGCTGACAATATCTAACAGATGTTTCATTATGTTCTTTCATTAATAACTAAAAAACTAAGGATTTTCGGACATATGTTTATATGAACTTCTTTTCTTGTTTTATTGTGAGGAACATGCGCCCAAGGTTTCTCAAAGCATTTCTGAAACACCTTATATATTCTTTGGTCGGCGGGAAAAGACACGTAAGCAAAAAAAAAAAATGTATTTTTCTGTTGTACCTAATAACATAAGTCAAGTATTTTTTTCTAATTAAAAAAAAAAAATTTCTTGCATTTTAAATTGAAAAGGGTCTTACTTCAACCAACATACAAGAATTTCATTATTATACTCATATTAAGTTAAGAGTGAATTAAAAAGAAAGTCTTTCCTGAAAAATGCATTTTTTTTTTACTTCTTTGCGTTTTCACGCCGACCAATTATATTACTTATATATTTACAAATAATTATTATTCTACTACATTTTAAAGCTTAAAGTGTTTAGTGCAGCTAATAAGAGTGAGTTTATAATAGTTTTTTTTAACTTTGTTATTTAACGACGCCGTATCAACTACTAGGTTATTTAGCGTCGATGAAATTGGTGATAGCGACTATTTGGGGAGATGAGGCCGAGAATTCGCCACAGATTATCTGACATATGCCTTAGGTTGGAGAAAACCTTGGAAGAACCCAATCAGATATTCAGACCAATAGGGAATCGAACCCGTGCTCGAGTGCAACTCCGGATCATCAGGCAAACGCGCTACTAGCATCTGATCTTGGGGGACCAAAGCTGTAGTTAGAATACCTATGGTACTGAAATATAGGACTCTACGAAATGAATATTGACCTAGCCTCTATCTAGCGGGAAGGTGTCTGTTTTTGACACAAATCAGTTAAACAGTCAAGTCCTTTTCAACTGTAGAGACGTTACTAAAAGTCAGACTTAACAGATTCCTGCACAAAAGTGTGCAGCATATACTATTTATCTGTGCAGTGCATACTAAATGCCGATTTTGAAAAAATTGGACTTGACGGTTTTTCCACCGAGGTCTGATATGACTAATGGTGATATTAGCACATGAGTTATACTCCCACTGCTTTATAAATAGGTTATGAAACTGCTTTCATTTTGCTAAGACATAAATTTAAAAAATGTACAGAAATTTGAAAAAATATAAGTTAATAGTACATTATGCGACGAGCCTATAATGATAGTAATTAAGAATCGAGCATGGATATTTATGAAACGAGCGCAAGTGAGTTTCATAATTTTCATACGAGCTTCTTAATTACCATTATAGGCGAGTTTCATACGACTTTTTATGCTCGACCATATTTCTAACTTGAAATTACCGGTATTCAGATGTATACATTTTATTTGTATCTGACAAGATCGGAAGTGACCTTGTTCTAGGTCGTGAATTGTGAGATGTGCGGAGACGCGAAAGTATTGATTTTTTCCGAGGAACAATAATGTCATTGACCTTGACGTAGTCCCGTTAAACTTGATAATATTATAGTATTATAACCTTGATTATTGAATTCGACATTGAAAAACGAGATGACAAATTGAATTTATTTGAATATTATTTACAATTAACGCTAATTATTATAGTAACAGAGCATAACCTTCTGCGACAGTATTGGATTTCCAGCCTCCGTGGCTTTTCGCTAATTCTCTTTCGATTGCATATCCGAGAATAATCGATACTTGCGGTTTTATAACGATACAAAGCTGACTTGTCATTGGCTGAACACATGTAAGCTGAGTTATCATTGGCTGAAGACCTGTACTTTAATGAGTAGGTGTGCTTTAATGACATGCATTAAAGGACTGCTACCAGGTGTATAATTACTACATTTCGGCATGGTCGAGCATAAAGTAATTTTATATTACTATTCATTCATTCATTCATTCATTCATTCATTCATTCATTCGTTCATTCTAAAAATAATCACTGAATGGTTATACAGGTAACACATTCAAATTGTTCTTCTCAAAATTGTGAATGTCCCATATTAACCGAATCCTAAAACGTTAAGCATTTAGGCATTACAATCGACCAACACTTACGATGGAATACACATATTACATATTTATGCAATAGATTACGTAAAGCAATTTATGTCTTTGTTATACTTCGGTCATATTTACCAATTAATATTTTACGTCTCATTTCTTTAGCTTTATTTCAATTTATTCTCCAGTACGGAATTTTAGGATGGGGAAATGCTTGTAATTCTAATATCACTCCACTAATACTTATTCAGAAAAGAATTATTAAAATATGCCTTAATAAACCAATTGATTACTCATCCGAGCTTTTGTTTACTGATTTTAATGTTTTGAAAATTAAACAGATTTATTGTATTTCCTTATTAAACTTCATACATTAAAATCGTAATAAATTCTAATTGTATCATCATAAATATGGAACTAAAAGATCCGATTTTGTACGACTAGAGGAACCAAAGTGTTTCACAAACACAGCTCTTAGCCATGGTACCTACTTTGGTCCAAGGTTATATAAAAAAATGATTGAAAAATACCCAAATTTGGAAAATTTTGTCAGTAATTTAAAAAATAGCGTTAGGAATTTAATTTTTAAATAATATATGTTGATTTAATATGTATATGTATTTTTATGATTTAAAGTGTTAAAATTGAAATTTTATTTTTAAAGCCAATTTATTCCTATAATTTTTTTTCTTTACCCAGTTTGTGTCAAATAATTATCTTTGTGTTTATCTTTGTGTTTAGATAACTCCCTCAGCACGAGTTTTTACTCCTTCAGGGAAGAACTAAGACTGTATTTTTGTACATGTTATTTTACTAACAATAAACAATAAACATACAGTGATCTTGAAAATTAATAAACATACCAATAATATATATTAAAAAGTATTAGTATCTATCATTCTTCATTCACGAATATTCTGCAAAGCAATTGAATTACTTTGCTATCAATAATTAATGTAATGTTCTACAGACTCGAAGGTAATTTCCAGTACAGACATCATGAATATAGCACTTGAAATGCAATATTTGAACATGTGGCTTTTCCAGTGCAGTTTTATAGAATTCAAACAAAAAATTGAAACCGAAGGCATTGATATTACTCACTGTTAGTAAGCTAAACCAATTCTAAACATTATAAATGAAGTCAATTATATTTTCATCCACGTATACCTATATTTTTATATGCAAAGCTTTGGGTACATTATACATATTTAAACCTACTGTACGTACATACTATACGGAACGCGGCAGTAGGCTATTCAAGTTAGAGCAGAATACAATTTATTACAATGTCCTCATTATAAATGTATGCTTAAAACTGCAAAACAAAAAAATAGAAATAAAAGTGAAACGTCCATTATTACAACAATAATTATTATACACAACAAAAAACTGGAAACAATAAATATGAAAAAATTACTCAATGACCCATTAGTAATATTTACAAAATTGTTATAAATTAACTAGCGTAACATAGCTGAAATTAATATACTGTAGTTGACAAATTGAGCAATGAAGATAAAATGGCTATGGAATGTGCTAAGAATGAGATTTTTTTTACTAATTTCGGCACCGCAGCCCAAGACTTGCTGTACCTAGACCAGCTGTGGCGAAAATGTGATCGCGCGCCGAGCCACTGTGTAACCTGCAACGTGCATAGCACCTATGGAGGGAGGCGGACACCCGAAGGGGAAGTGAAGCAACTGTCTGACTTATTAACGGATTTTCATTTTCCTTACGTCAAGCACTTAAATATAATTTTATGCACTACAAGGTTACGAACTAATGTTTAGTACGTGTAACGAAGAAAGAAATGAACAAGAAAACATAGGACACATTATCACAACCTATTGACTGACTTCAGAATGTTTCTGCGACAGAGTTTAAAAATCAGGAATTATGTCACTGCCAGTCGTAGTTGATCACGAAGGTTTTCATTGTTGAAAATAATTTTTCACGAACGTAAGTTGTAGCGAACATGGCTTCAACAGAGCAAGCGAAAGAAAGGAGCCTTGGATATTTATTTTTTGGCAGAGATTTGAAAAGTTCAACATTCCTCAAGTCTGTACATCTAGCTTTCATTTAACATCACATTGTAAATATGTGAGTTTAAATTAAAGATCTAACCGCATTATTCGTATATTTGCTGAAAAAGGATCAACGTACAGAGATGATGATGATAGTTATGATGATGATGATGATAATAATAATAATAACAACAACAATAATAATAACAACAACACTTAACCTTTTAATGTTTCATGATGCCGTTTTATGTTATACAACCGTTTTCCTCGTAATACTTGTGAACAAATCATATAGTTAATATTATCATCAAAGTGGCAGCAATAAAATTCGTCCTTCCATCCTACTTGCAACTTTCGTTTTTGTAGAGGTACATTGTTTCGAGAGAGACATTGTGACGATACGCCACTCGTAGGTCAGAGACAAATACGAATGGCACGGAGTTTGACTCCAGGAATGAGAGGGTGGAGGTTGGGGGAGGTCGGAAGCAAGAGAAATGCACAGCTATCATTGCGAGCCACAATGTGCTAGTGAGTCACATTTTCGCCACGGCTGAACTAGACCCACAACTACTGAACACACGCACACACTGCAGGACGGGTGCATATTAGTTCAGTCACATCAGATAGACACCTGAAATATACAGTACTAGTTCGGTCCGTGGTTCAGAAAGGTACAGTACTATACTTGTTTTTTTGGAAGATGGGACATGACAGGAGCATTGCGATCGGAAAAACAACTGAATGTCACATAGCTTGGTAGGCCTGTTGCTATGGTAACAACGGTTGAGTTGCCAAACTTACAGTTTCCACAGGCAAGTGCTCAATAGCTCTCTTGGCTACATTTATTGTGAACACAATGTTAGCATTGGCACGTTTCATCTTTGATTCTCTGTCGATTTTTGTATTGTTTTCTTACCTTCGCATCAATTGTCAATGAATGTTTTAACGTCAGCCATCTTAACGACAATTGCTAGCTACCATCAGCTGGCAGCGTGGTAGTCCCTATTGGCAACATGGCACTGTAGTTCCAAGCTCGGCCGCTTAACTGTCATGTCCCATCTTTCAAAAAAACAAGTATAGTACACTACTAGTAGGCCTACTTTACACATCATAAATATTATTAGTCTATGTTCTATTTTAATAGTGTTTCTTACTAGTTTTTTTTACGTATGCCTTTACTACATTATTATTATTATTATTATTATTATTATACTTACTTACAAATGGCTTTTAAGGAACCCGAAGGTTCATTGCCGCCCTCACATAAGCCCGCCATCGGTCCCTATCCTGTGCAAAATTAATCCAGTCTCTATCATCATACCCCATCTCCCTCAAATCCATTTTAATATTATCCTCCCATCTACGTCTCGGCCTCCCTAAAGGTATTTTTCCCTCCGGTCTCCCAACTAACACTCTATATGCATTTCTGGATTCGCCCATACGTGCTACATGCCCTGCCCATCTCAAACGTCTGGATTTTAAGTTCCTAATTATGCCAGGTGAAGAATACAATGCGTGCAGTTCTGTGTTGTGTAACTTTCTCCATTCTCCTGTAACTTCATCCCGTTAGCCCCAAATATTTTCCTAAGCAACTTATTCTCAAACACCCTTAACCTATGTTCCTCTCTCAGAGTGAGAGATTATTATTATTATTATTATTATTATTATTATTATTATTATTATTATTATTATTATTGTTAAATATTTCCTGAAGCCTCTCATCTCTACATTGATTCATCACTGACGAAATAACTATAATCTCTAATAAAGAAAATATTTCTATTACGGAATTTTCTTATAGAGAATTAGGAAGATAAAGAATAGAAGTGTGGACAAAACTAAGGACCTAAAAACATACCATAATACTACAACCAGTTTGATCATTTTAAAGTATAATTCAGAAGGGGACATCGGTGAGAATAAATATAAAGGAAAACGGAAAAGGAAATTGTTAAGAACTTAGCTGCAGTCTGTAACATGAGAATTTAGAGAGAGAACGAGCGAAAAATAGATTCGGATTTCTACTCCACCTGCCAGGAATGGGGAAGAGGCCTTAAAGAGGATGGATTGAAAGAGCGCTGGATTTGCTTGCATAAGTTATGATCATTAACAAATAATGGAACGAGCGCGGAGGTTGTTAGGGAATGTAACGGATTATGGACACAGACTGCAAGAAAGTACGTGACTCAATGAAATTCTACTTTCCGGATGCGAAGAATACGTTAAAGGGGCTATAATACATTAATAACAACTTTCACGTCAATAATGCATTATTAATAATTAATGTACAATGTACAGGTCTTTGTTTATGATTTCCCTTCATTTTCACTACAGTCGTCATTATCCATCAAGCACTCCATAACCGCGTCTCTATCGGATGTACTATTACCGTGACAGTTCATTGGATGGCCACAAACACTTCATTCCAAATGGATACGATGAGCTACTCGAATAGTAATTATACCTACAGTTGAGAGAAAGTCGGCTTTACGTTGTTATAAATCAGGCCTGCACAAACAGCGCTCGACGAGCGCGCGCGATCCTTCGGAGCGGGAGAGCGCTGTTTACCGCTCGCCGAAACGGAGAGGAAGATAAGTCAGAAAGACATAGAGGAGAGGGAAACGACCACTCAGTTATCTAGTGGAGTGCAGTGTGTAGGCCTATTCTCAGTAACTGTTTCACGTTGCTTACCTACTGCTACAGTACAGTATGGAGGAATCTAAAAGACGAAACATAACATTTAACAGATTTACAGCTCGAACTTATTGATCTGCAATGTGACCTAAGGGCTAAAGATCGTTTTAATAATACTACTAGCCTGAGTTGAGTTTTACAAGACTAAACATTAGCAATAATATCCACGACTATACAGGTTGGCTGTGAAAATGATTGCTATGGTTGGCTCAACATTTACATTTGTGAGCAACTGTTTTCTATAATCAACTTTAATAAAGGCAGACATCGAACATCTGTAACTGATGTTTCATTACGATCAGTAGGCTACTGTTCCTTTCAACTGCCAACAGCATAAAACCTCATTTTGATGTACTGATAAATAAAAATGTAACAAAATGATATTGTACATTTAAGTAGCTATAGAATTTCTATTACTTCTGTAAAATAAATATTTCTTTATTAATTAATAATAGTCCACAAGATAGTTCTGCAGACACTGAACGGGAATTCATTTCATAAGCACTCGTAATAGTACTTCCTTTTGTGTATATTTTGTACGAGATCCACCCCTTATTCCAGTCCACCCTTATACAGAGCGCAGCTAATATCTGCATTCCGCTCATGAGCTGTGAGTCGGCTCGGAGAGCGCAAACCTTGTGCAGGCCTGGTATAAATCATGAAGAACGGTTACATTAATAATAATAATAATAATAATAATAATAATAATAATAATAATAATTTATTTATACTGGCAGAGTTAAGGCCATAGGGCCTTCTCTTACACTCAACCAGGTAACAAAGTACACAAACAGTTAAAATTAAATAAAAAGTTAAAGAACAGTATAAATATTACAAAAAAAAAAATAAATAATAATAATAATAATAATAATAATAGCATAATAAAATCGACACTAAACAACATGAAAATAATACCATAATAGAAAAAAGAAAGTAAAATACATTTGAATATAGTAAAAGCAACTCATTTAGTACAAATGGTTAATATGGAAACGTAAGGAAGAATATAACAAAATGGAATGTAATAAAATAATAATAAAAAGATAAGAAATACGAAAATTAAATGAAATTCACAATAAAAAGATTATGATAATAAATTCATCGGCTGATAAAGAGAACAAAAAGGGGAAAGGGAGGAAAGAAATATATAGCCTATATTTTTACAAAACTATCGCAGAGAAAAGGGCTTATAACTGAAAGGAATCTGAATTGAAAAAGTGCAATTTTAATTTGTTTTTGAAAGTAGACAATGTCCGACAGTCTCTGACATGTTGTGATAGAGTTCCAGAGATGAGCTGGAGAGACGGTGAAAGATGAAGAGTAGAAGGATGCTCTGTGTTTAGGAATGGAGAGTGTGATATGGTGTTGTGAGCGAGTATCTATTTCGTAATATGAGGACAAATGTTGAAAACGAGAAGCTAGGTAGCTAGGGTTAGAGGTTTGAAGAATACTGAAGAGTAAATTGAGAGAGTGTATAGTTCTTCGCTCTTTGAGACGAACCCAGGACAGCATATTGGCGGTACGTATTCTTGTATAAGCTTAGGCCTATAGATTTTTAATAAGAGTAGAAATATTTTTAGTAGGTTATTTTACGACGCTTTATCAACATCTAGGTTATTTAGCGTCTGAATGAGATAAGGTAATAATGCCGGTGAAATGAGTCCGGGGTCCAACACCGAAAGTTACCCAGCATTTGCTCATATTGGGTTGAGGGAAAACCCCGGAAAAAGCCTCAACCAGCTAACTTGTCCCGACCGGGAATCGAACCCGGGCCACCTGGTTTCGCGGCTAGACGTGCTAACCGTTACTCCACAGGCGTGGACGCGAGTAGAAATAGTAAACAAAACAAAAATCGTGTACACTTTCTGTACTTATAAATCTTTGCAAAAACGTTCTTAACCCTTAAGTAGTCGTGAGGGTATTATCAACACCTCAGTCACATATACGAAGCTATTAACTACATATTGAATAAGTTTGTACTTATGAAACTTTCAGTACCTTTCTTAGAATTGGCAACGCAACAATAACCGTAAACATGTTTGAAATCGGAATTCGTATACTCGAGATAATAACGGTTTATTAGTAATATGGGGTGACGAAGCGTTGCAACAATACTCCTATAGTCGCGTCGCTGTTATTTCAGGCGTGATTCCTCCTCAGTGTTGCCAACCGTACGATCTGGATCGTAAAATTGCGATAATTTGGTCCCATGTATGATAGTGGCGGGGAGCGGCGGTGAAAGGTCATTAGAGATGAACAAAGATCGAAAAAGCAAGACTAACTGCGCCCCAAAGCCGAAAACCCGCACGACAGTGTTGTATACGTCGCGTCATTGACGTAAAGACTGCTTGTGAGTGTTTTGAGACGTCGAGATTGATCACTCCCGAAGTCCCGAACGTCAAGCAGCCTCGAACCGCCAATATAATGTCAATATTCAGAGATATTTCGAAGCCCAGTATCTATGGTTATCTTGGCATGCATTTAATATACTGTAATGAACTATAAATTATGATTGGTTTCTCGTCATTTACGAGATCAAAGGACAACTACAGAAACCGCCAACGAGGATAAAGAGGGGAAATAGGAGAACGAGGAGAAAGAGGCGGAAGGAAGGGAAAAGAGGAGAAAAATAGACGAAGAGGAGAAAAGGTATTGAAAACGAGATGAAGAGAATATATAAAAATGAACGGGAAGGATAATAAGGAGAAACTAGGACAGCAAGAAGAAAGAAAATGTGGAAGAAAGGGAACAAAACAGTAACGATATGGAGACTGAAGACAAGAAAAAAATAGTAAGTGGAGTAAAAGAGAAGGATGAAGAGGAAGAGAAGGGAACCAAGGAGAAGAATGGAAAAGTTATAATTATGTAATAGCTGTGACACAGTTACTAAGAATACGGTTTGTCTCACGTCGTGGTATAGAATTTCAGTGCCACAGAAGCGTGCAAATGGTAATCATACACATTCTCCGTAACTGGTCCAGCTCTTCAACCCAGAAATGCAACAAGCAAAACCAACACAATCCGTATCTTGTTGCCTTGAAACTATAACGCTACTCCAGACTGGTTCTGGCAACTATACGCTCAAGGAATACATATGAATATTTCAGAGATTACTTTCTCATGTCGGGTTAAGTTCCGTCAAGTTAACCTTTTACATATCCGGCAACAGTATTGACGCTATAAATTCATAACGTGAAGCACTGCAAATGGTGATTCTGTAACTCAGCATTTGAGAACATCTCACATACGCCTACGTAACTGCACAGATTGAAGGGTACAATGAAATATACTTTTGTGCAAGATCGTGCGTATTTGCTTGGTTTCCGCACAAAACCAATCCGCGGTAAGTCTAAAATTCCACATTCAGTATTCCCAACCTAACACACCTAACAATTTCCCTCTTCTTACCGCTTAAGTGACATATTGATTTTACTTCTTTAGGCTTTTAACATATTATTTTTAGAGACGTTCAATATAGTAATAATTATAAATTGGAAACTTACCACTGCACTTTCACCTAAATTGCACTGTTAATTATTGTTTTTAAATATTTGCAATAATTAAGTAAACTCTACAACTCCACTAAAGTTACTGCATTCGTGATGCAAGTAACATTAAGGAAGCCGCGAAAAAATCAACAAGATTCCAGATGCCGATGTTATTACTGCAATATGTTATATAAATGATATTGTTAAAATATTAAAATGCAAAATAAATCATTACATAACCTTACCGTTTGTTTTATGTTCGCAATTATAGACTGGGGAAAAAAAGACAGACGAATATCATGGCCTGCTGGAGTATAGTAAACACAGAAAACATTTTAAAGCAACAATGTTGAAGATAGATATTTTTGTTTTGCAAATTTGCCGTCATTGAACAGAAACCAAGATGGAGATTTCAATACAACTAATTAGAAATTCCTCTTTCAGGTATGTAATAAACCATCTTCGCACAAAATAATGTACGATACACGAGGGGTATGTTTTCTTTCAATTCTCGGAAATTAAAAAAGCTCAACTACGTTTCGTTTTTTCAAACTTTTCCTCGAACATGAAAACGTCAACATACCGCTCTTGTAACGCATATTACTATTAAAAAATACAAAACCTATTACGCGTTTTGTAATTAAGTGCACGGTTAATTAGAAAATTAGGCTGAAAGTCTGTATAGTTTGGCAACAGCGCGTCGCCCAGTTACGTACGAAAAAACGCAGGCAATCGCTTTGAACAGCCGAGTTCCGTCCCTTAAACACTCTTGTAGGTTTCCCTGACTTCCTAATGTAGGAAATAACGATACGTTTTAAGCTTTCCATTTAATTTGCAAGAAAACTGTCCATTTTGTTAAAAAAAAACTGTAAAGGGATAAATCATTCCTTATCAGGGAAGAGTACTTATCGATAAAAACTCTTAACATTTAGAAGAAAATTATTATTATTATCATTATTATTAATATTATTGTAACATGGTTAATTAAGACGCTATATCAACTACTAAGTTATTTAGCGTCGATGGGATTGGTGTTAGCGAAACCAGACGAGAATTCGCCATAGATTACCTGGCATTCGCCTTACGGTTGGGGAAAACCTCGGAAAAATCCGACCAGATAATCAACCCGAAGGGAGATCGAATCCGCGACCTAGCGCAACTCCGATCCGGCAGGCAAGCGCCTTAGCCGACTGACCTACACCAGTGGCTATTATCATTATTATTATTATTATTATTATTATTATTATTATTATTATTATTATTATTATTTTCCCTGAGGAAAGTATTCATTGGGACTAATATGGTATTATAATTTGTGTTGTATTTTTTCCAAAGAAAAAGCTGTAAAAATATCTCGCCATCGTTAAATGGCCTTCCGAGTGATATAATATTATTGTTTCAGAGAAGGCCTTTCACTTGCCGTTATTCACCCCGAGTCTACGAACATGTTCATTAGGGTTATGACTTTTTTATTTTTTGTAAAATCATTGATTTACTGTATCATAAATCTATGAACTTTTGCTTAAAAAATGAGAAAGGTTTCAATTCTGTTTAGTTATTTAAAAAATGTCACCCCAAAACATGAATTTTCTAAAATTGTATATAAGTATTACAAGCAAGTAGAAGCACAAAGCCACAGAATATTAAACTTAACCCTTAAATTGGCAAAACTTCATTTCTCACACTAATTTATTAAACCGTGTCGGACTGTAAAGAAAACAACTCTCGCAATATCCATATTTTACACTAGCCGTACCCGTGCGCTCCGCTGCACCTGTTAGAAATAAATATAAAGTAATTACATAATTAAAATAGGACGTTTGATCCAGGGAACAACTTTTACAAGAGCGCAAGATAATCTGTTTCACTCATTATCCATTTTTTTTTGCATTGCATTTATTGCATATATATTTTATGTATTTTAACACGATTCAATTGAGCATAGTTAAAATTTGAATTATAAAATAATGAATTGCTAAGCTAACATACTATTACTGCATACTAAATCAATACACTCTCGTTGTTCGTTAATTCTCTGAGATTAAAATGAGTGTACATAAATATTATTTTAAGAAATACAGAAAACGAATATACAAAATAGCCTATCAGATTTTCTGTGCATAAGAAGCTATTTTCATCTTACCTGTTCTCGATTTACTCAGACGTTACTGTAATAACATTATAGAATTATGTCCATCTAGAGAAACTACACTTTCCAATGGTGAAATAATAATTAATTATACAAATCGGTTAATTTAGCTTCTGATATTACTTCATACAAACACAGAAACATTCTCTATAGGCTATGTTTAATAGCTTTCGATTGTTGATGTCCAAGGCCCCTGTTTCGACTGTTGTTGTCCAAGGCCCCTTATAGACGAAGTCATTTGTTCTTAATTCATTGCACCATCTTAGATGGCGTTATTTTAATTTTAAAACTCCTTTATATCATTAAATATCAGTCCTATCAAAATTTTGTAAGGAATAAAACTTACCGGAAATCATTTTTAAAGAAACTTTTGTTATGTAACATTTTTCATAAAAATCATTAATAAGCGAGATATTCCGATTTATTTAATTCAGGCCCCCTTATAACCCCCCCTTTTAAATAAAGTATTTTGAATGCCATATAGCCTAAAATCTAAGTTACAACGAACTTAATTTATATTCTAATTTTCATATAAATCGGTTCCGCCATTATCGCGTGAAAAGGTAACAAACATACAGACAGACATACAAACAAAAATTTCAAAAATGCGATTTTCGGTTACAGGGTGGTTAATTATATATGTTAGGACCAATTATTTTTGGAAAATCGAAAATTACCACAAAAATTTCGGCTACAGATTTATTATTAGTATAGATTATGTCGTACAATATGTCGTATTGTCAATTTTTAATTTTCCTACCTATTTTTTTCTATTGTACTATTAAAATTATAGCATATAGCCCATTAAGTGTTGTATCCTATAGGATACTTTGCGAATTTAAGGGTTAAAGGAGAAATGAAGAAAACACTACCGGTACACTTAGAAAACTGACCCTTGCATTTTGATGGTAAGCGTATTGAAGGCCAAGAATATCAAGTTCTAATGTTGAACATTGAACAAAAAGAAGTTACTTACTTACTTACTTACTTACTTACTTACTTACTTATTGGCTTTTAAGCAATCCGGAGGTTCATTGCCGCCCTCACATAAGCCCGCCACTGGTCCCTATCCTGAGCAAGATTAATCCAGTCTCTATCATCATATCTCACCTCCCTCAAATCCATTTTAATATTATCTTCCCATCTACGTCTCGGCCTCCCTAAAGGTCTTTTTTCCCTCCGGCCTCCCAACTAACAGTCTATATGCATTTCTGGATTCGCCCATACGTGCTACATGCCCTACCCATCTCAAACGTCTGGATTTAATGTTCCTAATTATGTCAGGTGAACAATACAATGCGTGCAGTTCTGCGTTGTGTAACTTTCTCCATTCTCCTGTAACTTCATCCCTCTTAGCCCCAAATATTTTCCTAAGCACCTTATTCTCAAACACCCTTAACCTATGTTCCTCTCTCAAAGTTTCACAACCATAAAGAACAACCGGTAATATAACTGTTTTATAAATTCTAACTTTCAGATTTTTTGACAGCAGACTCGATGATAACAGTTTCTCAACCGAATAATAACAGGCATTTTCCGTATTTATTCTGTGTTTAATTTCTTCCCGAGTGTCATTTATATTTGTTACTGTTGCTCCCAGATATTTGAATTTCTCCACTTCTTCAAAAGATAAATTTCCAATTTTTATATTTCCATTTCGTACAATATTCTCGTCACGAGACATAATCATATACTTTGTCTTTTCGGGATTTACTTCCAAACCTATCTCTTTACTTGCTTCAAGTAAAATTTCCGTGAACAAAAAGAAGTTAGGTAAATTAAATGCACTAGATTTACCAAACGGAAAAGTAGATACTAGGCCTATTGTTCTCGATGAATACAATTTATGGAAGAGTATAAAGATGATTGTTACGTCACTACAAAATATGTGAACACAGGAAGAAAGAAGGCGATTGTAATTCAGTTACAAAGATTGTTTACTGAAAGAAACTGGAAGAACTACAATTCATAGGTCGTCAACATCATGTTCTTGACCGACTGATTCCCATAATAATAGATTATGAATTTGGAGGAAGCAACAAATCGCCCAATATCGAATATCCATTTATTCCGGAACTTTTAGCGAACTACGAACAGCTCAAGATGAATTTAAAAAATGTTAAAAAAAGAGATTACTGAAAAAGCAGGATGGCGTGGTGATAAGAGATTTCTATTTCATTTTACTCGAGTTTTCCGCTTTTTTGAAGGAATTGGAAGACTTACGCAAGTGAAGTTTCAGAAAATGCAAGAAGGGATTCCCGAGCAATACTAGCTCTTTTGGCATTTATTCTTATACCAGACAGAAGAGACTCACTACTTGAAATTTGTAGATTCATCTCTTACAGATGGGTTGACCACTAGTTTGCTGACAAAACGTACAATGCAGCTGATTATCAGAAGCTATGTAGTAGCTTGCAGGTTCTTGAAAAGGCACTGAAGTACTGGAAATTCCCAAAACAAATCAGTGTGCAGAACGGGCAATCAAGTGCCTTCAAGATCTTTATGACGTCTGTAAAAAGAAGGAGAAACTTCAGCTTAGATTTATTTTGTCTAACAAAACATAATAGTTGTATATTATGTTGTAATTATGCTAAATACTCCAAAATGTTTTTTGTTACATAGCTATCAGCACTTGTAGAATTATTCACATGTGAGTTTGTAATTTTGTTCGTTTTTTTTTTAAATTCCTTATGCCATGCTACAGCAATAAACTGTGCTATCAATAAACAGTGCATCAAAAACTGAATACATACTACATAATTAGGCCCAAATCATTAGAATTGAAAAATAACGCTTTTAAAATATTTTGATTTTCTTACCCTATAAGAGTAGATACGGTAACATAAAATTTTCGGTTTGGGGGTGACCTTTTTCATCATCATCATCATCATCATCATCATCATCATCATCATCATCATCATCATCATCATCAACCTTCAAGTATTAGACCCCAGTGGATCTGTTACGATCTCTTGCCAGCGTTTCCTAGGTCTTCCTAAATTTCTTCGACCTCTTGGGACATCTAGAGCGATCCATCGTCTTGACATATGTCTGCCACTGAAGCCTGTATTACTGCAGATAATGGATAATAGATAAAAAAAAAGGTAAAGGTATCCCCGTAGCATGCCATGAAGGCATTTGGAGGGGCATGGAGGTAGAGCCCCATGCTTTTCATGACCTCGGCACTAGAATGAGGTGGTGTGATCGGCACCATGCTCTGACCGCCTTTTACCACCGGGAAAGACCCGGTACTCAATTTTATAGGAGGCTGAGTGAACCTCGGGGCCGTTCTGAAAGTTTGTCACCACCTGGGATCGAACCCCGGACCTTTCAGTCCGTAGCCAGCTGCTCTACCAACTGAGCTACCCGGCCGCCAATGGATAATAAGAGTCAATTTTTAATTCCTTCAGAATATCTACGTTCCGATGATGGTCGAGAAGAGAGTGACCTTTTTCAGAAACTCAAATTAATACCTTTTTCATCACTTATGAGCAAAAGTTCATCGATTTATGACACAGGAATATGGGCAAATCTAATCTTTCAGATAAAGCTTCCTGTAAAGCAGATTTGAATAATTTCAAGGGAAAAATTGTTCCGGGGCCGGGTATCGATCCCGGGACCTCTGGCTGAACGTACCAGCGCTCTGCCAACTGAGCTACCCGGGAACTCCACCCGACACCGTCTCAACTTTTCCCCTTATATCCACACAACTCGCAACGCCAGAGACCCACATCGAGTGCACACAAACTCTGTGTGACTTGAAATTGTGGTTTTCTGTTAACGTACACAGTGACGTATATATTATGCAAATCTAATCTTTCAGGTAAAGCTTCCTGTAAAGCAGATTTCAATAATTTCAAAGGAAAAATAACAATTTTTCCCTTGAAATTATTCACAGGAATATGGGGTTACAAAAAAGTCATAACCTTACTGTTCATAGATAGTGCTAGTGAATAGATTGCTGCATCTACGTTGCGCTCGTAATGCATGATGATGATGGTGATGATAATGAAGACGATGATGATGATGATGATGATGATGACGACGAATTCTTGGAAATTCACAGGGAAACCGTACTACACGGAGAAATCCTTTGAAGATGTAAACCTCATGCATTTTGTCAAGACATTCGCGATGTGCAGTACGGGGAAAACGTTTCTGTGAAGGGGGTAGGAGTAGAAGGGAAGGTCGGGCGTGGGTCTACCGAGTTCAAGGCAAAAGCTAACCCATTCTCCTATAATTCATAAGTAGACTCATCCGATCTCGTGCGCAGCTCTGTATGAGAGTGGGGGAGTGTCTTGACAAAATGCATGAGCTGTAGTAGTGTACTCAAACTCAGTCGTCTATTTCATTCTCTACATCATTTTAAACTAATCTGAATCATTTTCTTCTGTATGAACGCAAGAATAATTTATTCGCTAACTGAAGACTGGACATAAAAACTGTAAGTGCGAAAGAGATAAATCGCAGAAAACAGATCTTTTTCGTGCAGCTAGTAATGTAATATACATTTTGCACATCTCTGGACAAGCTAGGTTCTAAATAAAATTAGAATGCGACTTACCATTTTTCTTAGTGGGTTGAGCCAAAGACAAAGACTCTTAAAAATAATATTCAAAGATATTGCCACTTGCAGCCTTCTTTATGTCCAGTCTTCAATTCTTAATAACTAATTCACAATTTCTTTACTCTTAATCTATGGACGAATCTAGAAATGCATATTCAATTCAATTTATTTGGCCATTAGACATACAGTTTTAGGCTTCGTCAGAATACATTGAAAAAACATATAAATACATTTCAAAAACACTAATAATAGAAACAGTAAAATTTAAGTAATACAATGAAAACATGAAATTATTTTAAACTTTTAAATTGAAAAAAAACTGACTAAATTGCAATTAAACTTATTTATTAAAATACAATTTCATACACATTTGTGTTGAAAAACTCAGCAACAGAATAATGATTGTAACTAATCTAAATAACTTTATTTATTAAAAAACAATTTCATGTGAATTTATGTTAAGAAACTCATCTACAGAGTAGAAAGGATTAATTAAAAGCCAATTATAAAATCTAGCTTTGAAACTATTGGTTGGTAACTTATAATATTGACTGGGAAGCTTATTATATAATTTCATCCCCATGACAGAAAAATTTGTACTAGTTTTATGTAATCTACAGTATGGAATATTAATTTGTTCACTATTTCTAATTTCATGATCATGTATATTGGCTATTAATGAGTAATTGTCTATATTTTGTCAAGTGTAAAGGACTAGGTCGTATATAGGCCTATACAAATTTATCTGTGATTGTTTGAAAAGAGGTCGACAATGTTCAAGATAGTTTGATTGACACAGAATTCTAATGGCTTTCTTTTGCAAAATCAAGACGCTCCCAATTTTGCTACCGTTTCCCCAGAAAATTAAGACATACCTAATTATCCACTGAAAGAACGAAAAGTAGGCACATCTTATAGTGTGTTAGTTGAGAGGCCGGAGGGAAAATGACTTTTGGGAAGGCCGAGATGTAGACGAGAGAATAATATACAAATAGATTTGAGGGAGGTGGGTTACCCTTCCCTATAAAGTTCCCAATTCCTGATAAAACAACGTAAATGCCCTGGTTCAGCTTCCATAAAGTACCCGTTATACGGGCGAGGTTACTCGTCTTTAGTCGCATTGCGAAAGGACAGAGAACCTTTCAATTTGCAAATCAGAATTAGCGGTGTCTCTTCTGACGGCCTTCACTTGGCTTAGTCATCGAACAGCAAACGAATGAGTCTTCTCGACTCCATCTGCACTGCGAAATGATGAAATTCCTTTCAATGTGCAGACTTACACCTTCCGCCATTTCTTCTTCGCCCTGTCCTCTGATCACTTGATCACATTCCCCTCCCCCCGCGTATGTGGTACCTAAGAAGTTACGTCCATTTTCGGCTTTCCGCCTTCAAAGTTTTCTAGAGCTCCTTCAGTGGAGCAGCGTAATCCAGGTTGAGACAAGTGGCCAACAGACTTGGAGCTCACATATTCAGTTTTTTTCAGCCCCGAACCATTTGCGAGACCTTTGCGTAACTTTTAAATTTCTCCTCCCAATTCTACTCTTTCAATTCAATTAAAAAAGAGATGGGATAAGACGGTAGAGACCGGATTAATCTTACTCAGAATAGGGTTCGATGGCGGGCTTATGTGACGGTGAAAATAAACGTCTGGGTCCTTAAAAGCCATTAAGTTAGTAAAGTAATCGCCAATATTATCATCCCCTTTACAGTTAATATTATTCCACATTTGCCCCATGTTAAACTTATTACTCTTATTTTTTACCACAACCACCATTCGGTGATAATATTTGACCTTATTTCAGTAAAGATTTTCGTGAAAAAAATATAAATGCTAATCAAGAAGTAAGGCGCAAGACCAAATCGCACATTTTATCCATGAACTGTAAATTAAACCATCAGTATGTTCTGGTGTAAATGAAATTTTTACTGCATGTTCTTAAGTCTCTTTCTTTATTGCTTTTGACTGTCAATGTCAGGAACCTTAGACATTAAAATAAGGAATAGCAATGAATTAAAAACTCTAAACGGATGAACATGGACTGTGTAAAGATCAACTATTACGTCGCTATGTCACAATGAGTGATGTTAAGGGCAAATGTGACCACTAAATTAATTAAACGACGCGTGAACAGCTTGTCTTCAACATAAGTTATCCAGTTAAAACATGCAGAAGGAATTTTTATTGTCGTCTTTTACAACTTTAGCGATACATAACATTTGTAAACAAAGCACTACGTGTTAAATCATTAAAAATAAACACTACACATTACAACACGTCATTTTTTGCAATATTTACGAGAATATTTTCAGCTCTTCGTAGTATGCACAATTCGAAGGGTCTAAGTGATAGTCCTGATCACATATTATCGGATTGGCGTCCACACTTGTGGAAGAAAGGTTAGCGAGTCTGGCCGCGAAACCAGGTGGCCCGGGTTCGATTCCCGGTAGGGGCAAGTTACCTGGTTGAGGTTTTTTCCGGGGTTTTCCCTCAACCCAATATGAAAAAATGCTGGGTAACTTTCGGTGCTGGACCCGGACTCATTTCACCGGCATTATCACCTTCATCTCATTCAGACGCTAAATAACCTTAGATGTTGATAAAGCGTCGTAAAATAACCTACTAAAATCAGATTGGCCATTCCCTTGTTATGAAGTGAAAACATGTAAAATAGAACCACTGCCAGAATCTCCACTGTCAAAAATGAAGTTCTTGGTAACGACCGCTAGATGGAAGTATTGTTGCAAGCTATTACTCCATGCAATTTCATCATCAGGGTATAACGTTACTTGTTTTGCAGTCGCTAGATGGCAGCATAATGAAATTGATAATAATTGTTGTCTTGAAAGTGCATTAGACTGAATCATCATCTATCAGTGTGTTATATGCTGATAGCCTGTAACATGCTTATCCATGTCACAGATGCCCACAAAGTTTACAGTACGTGTAGTACAATATATTATCGCCGCGCTCTCATGGTTAACATTCGGCAGGTCTTTGAGCGGCCTCGTCCATAACATTCGGCAGGTCTTTGAAATTTAATTGCATTATTGTTTTCAATTTGTTATGTCGCCGCTCCAATCACTCGCCTCAATTTCAATATTGCAACCAATAAGCTGCTTCCATTATTAAATGACACCTACTTGTCTAATCCACGTGGACTAAAACCGAGGTTCCAATGTCTTGTACTGAGGACGAACATTAAGGTATGTGATTAAAAATTATTAGTAAAGAGTTATTATTAAGAGTTAAGAATGTCGTATATATAATAATAATAATAATAATAATAATAATAATAATACTTACTTACAAATGGCTTTTAAGGAACCCGAAGGTTCATTTCCGCCCTCACATAAGCCCGCCAGCGGTCCCTATCCTGTGCAAGATTAATCCAGTCTCTATCATCACACCCCACCGCCCTCAAATCCACTTTAATATTATCCTCCCATCTAGGTCTCGGCCTCCCTAAAGGTCTTTTTCCCTCCGGACTCCCAACTAACACTCTATATGCATTTCTGGATTCGCCCATACGTGCTACATGCTCTGCCCATCTCAAACGTCTGGATTTAATGTTCCTAATTATGTCAGGTGAAGAATACAATGCGTGCAGTTCTGTGTTGTGTAACTTTCTCCATTCTCCTGTAACTTCATCCCGCTTAGCCCCAAATATTTTCCTAAGCACCTTATTCTCAAACACCCTTAACCTATTTTCCTCTCTCAGAGTGAGAGTCCAAGTTTCACAACCATACAGAAGAACCGTTAATATAACTGTTTTATAGATTCTAACTTTCATATTTTTGGACAGCAGACTGGATGATAAGAACTTCTCAACCGAATAATAACACGCATTTCCCATATTTATTCTGCGTTTAATTTCCTCCCGCGTGTCATTTATAGCCTATTTGTTACTGTTGCTCCAAGATATTTGAATTTTTCCAACTCTTCGAAGGATAAATCTCCAATTTTTATATTTCCATTTCGTACAACATAACATTAATAATAATAATAATAATAATAATAATAATAATAGCCATTTAACAATATAACAAACTAGTGCTTATTCTTATCGAAGAAGTGAACGTGACAACGTGACGCTTAGAGTGAAACCTACAGAACAACAATCCATCGGCAAAATTGTTTTCAAAGCATACCACACGTTATTGTATGTTGCCGACATGTTAAGCATGAGGCCACGGCGATAATACAGAAACGTTGCTGTTTAGTAAACTGTCCGAAGACAGGTCTGAAGCTCACAAGTGATACCAAAAAGGCACCACTTATGAGGCAACTAGGCGAGGTGATAATGGGGTAGAATGACCAATTCTTTTCCCTTTCCACTGCATATATACCCGATTAGCTACATATTACACTAATCAGACTACATATGCATACAAACAATAAATTGTTCTTCCTCTGACACGAATCAAGTGAGATGTACTGCTTGATAATTAATGTACATATCAGCCAGAACCTCAATCAGAGGAGACAGAAAAATGTATGGATTTTAATTTCAACTGTGGATCTTGACAGGTTGTAACATCAAGAACAGAATGAAATTCCAAAATAATTCACTTCACATACAAGCAATTATTGAAAGTACCCAAGTTACGGGACATCCGTCTTCTTCCATCTAGTGCAAGGTTAACAAGTGTCCAGATTTATACTGGAAGATGTAAGAAGAAGAAAATACTACCGAAGGAATTTACTTCGCAAACTAGCAATTCTTGAAAGACACTCAACTCACAACAGACCTGCTCACCATTCATGTGGTGTAAGATTGAAAAAGAGTCCATATTTGGAATTTGGTTATAGCTCTTCAAGGAATGTAGCGCCAATATAAGAAAATAAAACTCAATACAATATGCTTTTCCTACCAGCAACTGTTAAACGAAACAAACATGCAAATAATGCAAACGATTGCTTAACTATGATGACATGTATTGGATTACTACATAGCGACAAAATTCTGCAAGACCTGAGAGTAGCCGTATGTCGCCAACACTTGAAAATATATTCTATCCTTTCAATATGACACTTGCCTACATAAACTGGCATTGCATAATTACCGAACTAAGTTGCGCGAGTTTCATACTAACATCTTCGTAAATGAACTTCACTTTCTAGCACACAAGAGTGGAATGAAGAGAGTTCCAATAAATGTTTTCAAAACGGTTGGGTAATATTCCACCCTAGACTCATTATTGGAAAGTTGTAATCTTCGCAAATATAACAATTTACTTATTTACAATAAGTTATTTCTTTCGCTATTTTAGTAGCTCAGTTCGCAGAGCACTGGCTTATGATGACTGCGAACCTGATTTCGAATCTTATTGACTATGGAGTGTCATTCTCCATTCCAATATTAATTATAGTCATAACCACATAACTGTGAGAACCTTCCTCATTCCCTAAGATCACTATCTTTAGTAGTGGTACCGTCCTCCACTTTCTAATATCGCTATCTTTAGTCGTGGTACCTTTCTCACATCCTGAGGTCGCTATCTTTACTCGTGGTATCTTCCACACTTCTTAATATCGCTATCTTTAGTCGTGGTACTTTCCACACTTCTTAATATCGCTATCTTTAGTCGCGGTACTTTCCACACTTCTTAATATCGCTATCTTTAGTCGCGGTATCTTCCACACTTCCTAAAGATCGCTATCTTTAGTCGCGGTACTTTCCACACTTCTTAATATCGCTATCTTTAGTCGTGGTACTTTCCACACTTCTTAATATCGCTATCTTTAGTCGCGGTACTTTCCTCACTTCCTAATATCACTATCTTTATTCGTGGCACCTTCAACATTTCCTAAAGATCGCTATCTTTAGTTGTGGTACATTCCTCACTTCCTAATATCGCTATCTTTAGTCGCGGTACCTTCCACACTTCCTAAAGATCGCTATCTTTAGTCGTGGTACCTTCCACACTTCCTAAGAATGCTATCTTTAGTCGTGGTACCTTCCACACTCCCTAAGATCGCTATCTTTAGTCGTGGTACCTTCCTCACTTCCTAATATCGCTATCTTTAGTCATGGTACCTTCCACACTTCCTAAGATCGCTATCTTTAATCGTGGTACCTTCCTCACTTCCTAATATCACTATCTTTAGTCATGGTACCTTCCACACTTCCTAAAATCGCTATCTTTAGTCATGGTACCTTCCACACTTCCTAAGATCTCTATCTTTAGTCGTGGTGCCTTCCATACTCCCTAAGATTGCTATCTTTAGTCGTGGTACCTTCCACACTCCCTAAGATCGCTATCTTTAGTCGTGGTACCTTCCTCACATCCTAAGATCGCTTAATAGCCTATCTACCTCTATAAAAGGTTTTTTTTTGGGGGGGGGGTCCTTGACTTTGAATCTTTCACCTAAACATCCCCATCCATGAGCGACATGCAAATGCTCTAATTCTTTTTACGGCCGTTGCGTGCACCACGAGATGGACCAACGAAAACATAACACTGTATGAGAGGATGATTATGGCTAATTGAGCAATAGCGGAATGTCGTTAGGGAGAAGGACAGTATCCTGTGAAAATTTACCATAAACCACCGTCATTCATTTATTGTGTTCTCCCCAAGGACAGGTCTTTCACTTCACCAGCATTATCCAATCGTTCCTATTTTATGAATTCCTCTTTGTCTCCGCATATGATCATAATGTCGTCTATCATCTGATATCTTCTTCTGCCCGGAACTCTTTTCCCGTTCACTATTCCTTCCAATGCATCCCTCAGAAGACAAGTTTTTTCTCAACAGTGACCCAGCCAATTCCTTTTTCTCTTTTTGATCAGTTTCAGCATCATTCTTTCTTCACCCACTCTTTCCCAGCTTCATTTCTTATACTGTCTCTCCATTTTACACTCTTCATTCTTCTCCACATCCACATTTCAAATGCTTTTATTCGCTTCACTTCACTTCGTCGTAATGCTCATGTTTCTGCCTCATACAATGCTACATTCCACACAAAGCACTTCACTTCTTTCTCCAAAGATCCGCAGAAGATGCTCCTTTTTCTATTAAAAGCTTCCTTTGCCATTGTTATTCTCCTTTTTACTTCCTGGTAGCAGCTCATGTTATTGCTTATAGTACACCACAAGTATCTGAAGCTGAACACTTGTTCTACTGCCTCATTTAGAATTCGCAAATTCAACTTCTTTACTTTTCTATGACCATGGTCTTCGTATTGTTTGCATTTATCTTCATTCCATACTGCTCATAGTTGTTATTTAGCTCCAGTAGCATATCTCTTAGTATCATCTCCTCTTGTACGTAACAAATTCCAGTTGGACCCCCGGAATTCCAACCGGGGTTGCCAAGCGGAAAGCACGTTCGGCTAACAGTGCATTAACAAATTTAAAATTGGTTTCGTTTTAGTCCTAGCACGAAGTAGCTATTAATATGTAAATATTTTATTTTTTAATCACTATAATTATGATAATCATTTAGTTCGATGAGAGCTCTATAGTGTTCTTTTGATCTTCTATAGGGCTTTAATTTAATTTGTATTATTTTCATCAGTGTTTGTATTTCTATTTTGTATTTATATGTGCTATCTGGTAGGATGGAAGAGAAGGCCTTTTGGCCTTAATCCTGTCAGATTAAATACATAAATAAATAAATTTACGTAACATCTTTATTAGTGTCCACACCTGTGGAGTAACGGTCAGCGCGTCTGACCGCGAAACCAGGTGGCCCGGGTGCGAATCCCGGTCGGGGAAAGTTACCTGGTTGAGGTTTTTTCCTGGGTTTTCCCTCAACCCAATATGAGCAAATGCTGGGTAACTTTCAGTGTTGGACCCCGGACTCATTTCACCGGCATTATCACCTTCATATCATTCAGACGCTAAATAACCTGAGATCTTGATACAGCGTCGTAAAATAACCCAATAAAATAAAATAAATATTACTTACTTACTTAATTACTTACTTACTTACTGGCTTTTAAGGAACCCGGAGGTTCATTGCTGCCCTCACATAAGCCCGCCATTGGTCCCTATCCTGAGCAAGATTAATCCATTCTCTATCATCATATCCCACCTCCCTCAAATCCATTTTAATATTATCTTCCCATCTACGTCTCGGCCTCCCTAAAGGTCTTTTTCCCTCCGGCCTCCTAACTAACACCCTATATGCATTTCTGGATTCGCCCATATGTGCTACATGCCCTGCCCATCTCAAACGTCTGGATTTAATGGTCCTAATTATGTCAGGTGAAGAATACAATTCGTGCAGTTCTGTGTTGTGTAACTTTCTCCATTCTCCTGTAACTTCATCCCTCTTAGCCCCAAATATATTCCTAAGCACCTTATTCTCAAACACCCTTAACCTATGTTCCTCTCTCAAAGTGAGAGTCCAAGTTTCACAACCATACAGAACAACCGGTAATATAACTGTTTTATAAATTATAACTTTCAGATTTTTCGACAGCAGACTGGATAATAAAACCTTCGCAACCGAATAATAACAGGCATTTCCCATATTTATTCTGTGTTTAATTTCCTCCCGAGTATCATTTATATTTGTTACTGTTGCTCCCAGATATTTGGGCTTCTCCACCTCTTCAAAAGATAAATTTCCAATTTTTATATTTCCATTTCGTACAAAATTCTCGTCACGAGACATAATCATATACTTTGTCTTTTCGGGATTTACTTCCAAACCTACCTCTTTACTTGCTTCCAGTAAAATTTCCGTGTTTTCCCTAATCGTTTGTGGATTTCCTCCTAAATATTCACGTCATCCGCATAGACAAGCAGCTGATGTAACCCGTTCAATTCCAAACCCTCTCTGTTATCCTGGACTTTCCTAATGGCATACTCTAGAGCAAAGTTAAAAAGTAAAGGTGATAGTGCATCTCCTTGCTTTAGCCCACAGTGAATTGGAAAAGCATTTGACAGAAACTGACCTATACGAACTCTGCTGTATGTTTCACTGAGACACATTTTAATTAATCAAACTAGTTTCTTGGGAATACCAAATTCAATAAGAATATCATATAAAACTTCTCTCTTAACCGAGTCATACTCCTTTTTGAAATCTATGAATAACTGATGCACTGTACCTTTATACTCCCATTTTTTCTCCATTATCCGTCGAATACAAAATATCTGGTCAATAGTTGATCTATTACGCCTAAAACCACACTGATGATCCCCAATAATTTCATCTACATATGGAGTTAATCTTCTCAAAAGAATATTGGACAAAATTTTGTACGACGTCAACAAAAGTGATATTCGTCGAAAGTTACTACAGTTAGTCTTGTCCCCCTTCTTAAAGATAGGTACGATTATGGACTCCTTCCATTGTTCTGGTACAATTTCAAATTACATATTTAAATATTAATTATATTAAATATATTAATTATATAAATAATATTAAATATATATTATATATTTAAATCTTTATTAGTGATGAAAAATATAATTACTAATTCCCAAATGAAAAGAATATGACCTCCAATATTTAAAAAACTGGCTGAAGGAAATGCTTAAATAACCACCAACGTCGTCAGAAAATTCCTCACCGATGACAGACTGCAAATTTCTCATTCCCCTCTCGGCGTGAAGCATTCACTGCATCAGCGCCTCTCTTGGATCTGGCACTTGCTCGCCTTCTGTACACTTTCCCCTGGATCGTGCTGGTCGTCCTTGCATTGTTTTTCAAGGTTTTGTGAACCTTTGTGGGACAGCGCTAGTTTTTCTTTTTACATAATTTCTTTGCTGACTTCGGATTTTATCATGTATACGGTTTCCCACAATAAGCCCACCCTCGTAACACCGATACTATACAGAAGGCACCGGAAAAATTTAATCGCGATCACTAGCAATAGTGACGTAGCAGGGGCAGCGCAGTAAACTGTCTTTGCTTCATCCCCTCCCTTCCATCCAACTTCCCTACTACTCCACTACATTTGCATCTGTCAGTGAAATGTTAGTACCTGCACCCATTTTCATTAAGCATAAAAAGCCTTGTAATCAACATATAGAAAACGCATAATCAACTTTACAATATACATAGAAGAAAGGTTAATCATTGTAATACATACTTAAACCTACACCACGACAATTTTATCGTAATATTACGGAGTTAGTTCACGTACAAATATGATATAATTTTAATTCTTTTAATTCTTCACGTCATAACCTAAAAAAAACCGTGTATTTTGCAAATTATACAAGAGCGTCATGATAGCACATGCATCAAATTTCATTCAACATAAAAAGGCTTGAAATCAACTTATAGAAGACGAATAATCTATTTTACAATATACATAGAAGATATTAAGTTAATCATTGTATCACATAAACATATACCACGACATTTTATCGTAATATTACTGAGTTAGTTTATGTATGTATGCAAAGATGATAAATCATTGCATTGGTAAAGTTTATATGAATTAACCTATGTCACATTTTAACACAATATCATATAGTTATTTCAGTACATAGTTCGTCAAATGTCTTTGAAATTTTAAATTTTGCAAAAAAACACATGTAACGTTAAACATTCGTAACACGAGTTTTATGTATAGATACATCGTTTCATGCACTAATAGGATATGATAATTATTTCCAAATGTAAATTTATTGCAATCAGATATTAACATAATCTTTTTCACTTAATACTCAAGTACGTATACAAAAAATTGAATTAATATTACTCATTATTATTGCATATAAATCATTAGTTAGTCCAGTAATGGATTATGGCGCTGCATGTTGGGATCCTTACAGATTAGAACATATTAAGACACTAGAAAAGATTCAAAAACGGGCTCTTAAGCGTTGTCGTAATAATTCAACATTGAAATGGGACACACTCACGGACAGAAGAACGCGAATTCGATTATGCGCAATGTTCAAAACATACAGAGGTGAGCCTGCCTGGAGAGAAATAAAAAATAGGTTGCAGCAGCCAAATTACTTTTCAAGGAACGACCACTCATATAAATTGAGGGAAAGAAGACAGAGGACGGACACTGGAAAGTTTTCTTTTCTCAATCGTACTATCAGGGACTGGAATGCTTTACCTGCAGACTTACTAAAGGCTTTACCAATAACCAAAAATGTATTTAAAAATAGGCTTAAGGACTTTACTAATAGACAGCAGCATATTATACATACTATTTAAAGGGTGTAAATGATATTTTGTTATTTGAAGTGTTGTATCAGTGAAGAAGTGTGTTGTGTCAGTGAGGTGTGAAGGTGTTGTGTCAGTGAAGTGTGTTGTATAAGTGAAGTGTGTTTCTGTCAGTGAAGTTTTATAGTTTATAGTGGCAGTGCAAAGTAATTGAACAGTGTAATGTTTTTGAGGTGTTAGTGAAATCAGTATTGAATCAGTGAAATGTGTCGTAGTTCCAGTTCAGAGAGTGAGTTGACAGCGAAATGAGTGTAGTGCTGAAAGGTACTTGTGCAGGTGTGAACATATCATACTCGTGGGTTTTAGTTGGAAATCAGGGTTAAGATAGAAATTAGATTTACAGTACTTTAAATGTTATTTTAAGTGATAGTACTTCATTTAATTTTAGGATGCTCCTTGTATTATTATTATTATTATTATTATTATTATTATTATTATTATTATTATTATTATTAATTTGTTTATTATTAATTGTCATTATTGAGTGTAATTAGTTACCACTGCCACCGGTATATACCCATTTGCAGTGTGAACACATATATACATACATACATACATACATACATACATACATACATACATACATACATACATACATACATACATAATCAAATTTGATGGTTGATTATAAGGACAAAAGATTCCACTATGTGACTTAATAATTTAGATATCGTAAAAACAAAATTTGTATCTGATGATGCCATATAATAGGCGAAAACATTAATACATTTTTAATAAATGTTAGGTATTAGCAAATGTTAATATTATATTAATGATTAAGTCATAAGATTAATAAACCAAACATTTATATTACTTAGTAACTGACTTATCAGAAAAACGAAACATGAATGGTAAATAGGATCATATGCGGAGACTAAGAGGAAGGCAGAAAATAGGAAAGATTGGAGAATGCATGGGCAGAACACTTATGTATGTATGTATGTATGAAACCTCCAAATGCCAATGCGAGCTATTAATGGTTTCTCTTTTCCATTTTCACTTCTTTCACTGCGTTGTTATTGTTTCGAGAAGGCAGTAGAAAATGAGGAAGAGGAAAAAATCGAAGAGCAATAACATAAATTAAAATAATTCTAAATTAATTGTTTCGCGCGTTAGGAAACGTATTCTTGAAACAAACGTGTTTGACAGATGAAATAATTGAATCCGTCTACTATAAGAACTAGCACCGTTAATAAACGAATGTTTTAAAATCACGAGTTTACAAACACGAAATTCTATCCTCGACAGAAAGAAACAGCAATTTGTACAGTCAGATTCGAGTGTGACCAGCACTCAATGCAAAAAACAGTATACATACAATGAAGGCAAAAAAAACACTTAACGTTATATAAATACCCACAGAGACTCGTTGGCAATGAAACTCTATCAGCTGACCGAACCATGTCTCTCTTTCTCTCAGGCAATTATCTCTCACACAATGTTTTACTTTCTAAAGTGTTGCCTCACGTGCCACTTTTACATGAAAAGTATCATTTGCATGTGAGCAACTGCTGGCAGCTTATAAGCAACAGGTGACGTAATTGTGTAATATTCATAGGCTTTGTTGTGTCTGAGGCCTTCGCCCATAGATTCATTACTATAATAATTCCAAAACAGACGTGTTTAAAAAGGACAGGTAACAGCTTACTTCCCTTGCCCTCCTGTTTCTCAGGTTCTGATTTTCAATCTATTAATTAAGAAATAACACAAAAATTATGAAGACTATTTCGTTTCTATGATGTCATTCCATTTTCGACCAATGAAGTGTAATGAAATTTTGAATTCCAACCAATCACAGTCACATTTTGCGATAAATTTTGCAGATACATTTATCGTTATCAATTTATCGCATGTTCGTTCTTTTGTTTAGTCGTTGTCGCCAACTGTTTCCCCGTAAATTGATGACCTTGAATACATTAAGATGCAACTACACGGTTAAACTTTTCTTTCAACTTTAAAGCAATGAATGCAAGATTGATATTTAATATTAATTAATATATTTACGCAGTGAAGACGACGTTCAAAACGGCGCACCATATAGACACAAAATCTTCATGCATCTTAATTGAACGTACCTTTTAAACTTGATTCTTTCAATATTCTTCCCAGATTGCACGCATACGCGATGGAATATTAAACTGTGTAGATGCAGCTTTAGTTTCGTTACACACTACAGCGAGAATGCGTTTGTAGAGCTATAAAAAATGCTTTCGTGTAGCACTGATTGTAAGTAACGGTCGAAACAAGGCACAGCTGACATTGGTCTTGCTCCCACAGGTAACGTAACCTATAAGGCTACAAAATTGTTTTTTTTTTTTGTGAAGGAAATCAAACAATTAATAGAAAGTCAGATGTTCAAATTTATGTAACATCATCGCATATCAAACCTAAAGACCTTGCATAGTAATAATAAGGTCTTTGATCAAACTGCCTTCCGTATGACGTAATAAAAGTCGTGTTTTAATCAGGCCTATCTATACAGAGATGGCTGTGAATACATAAGCATTGGTATATAGCTGTCCCCACTGTTACTGTTAAATTAAATTCTGATTTCAGCAGATAATGAAAATGTATTTATGTTATAATAATAAGAGAAAAGTGCAGTACATGTAATTAACATTGTTAAACCTGTATTTCGCTTTTCGCAATTGGCATTACTGAATAATAACATCGAATTTCTTTATTGCAGTAATCGATATTCATCTACGAGTATTTCACCTTCACAATGTCTGAATAGGTTAAGTATTTGTTAATATACAATTATTAACATTTTGTGTTCGAATTTTAGGAATATATTATTTACATTTTTATTTTATTCACGAAATAGTCCTAATAAATGTCACTCGAGGTCTGAGATTTATCGGCAAATCTCAGACCTCTCGTGGCATTACTACAGATAAATAAACTTATATTTTCAAGATATAAAAAAAAAATCAGAAAAACAGTGCTGTAACACTCATTTTTCTTACAAAACATAACGATGCATGCCTTGAGGCAATATGCTAAAGGGTAAAGGTTGGTAAAATCGTGATATGAGTAATATCGTGACAGTCCCTTTCAGAATTTATTCCGATTTTACTGAGCGAGAGAAAGATCGGCCTTTTTCATAAACAAATTAAGGGACTGTTCCTGGACAAGTTGCTGCACAAAACCGGTTCTTCTTTCGCTCAGTAAAACCGTGATAAGCTCTCGAACATAGTGTCACGATACTACTCGTATCACGGTTTACCAACCTTTACCCTAATCGCAACTCTAAAGAAACGGCTCTGGCCTATTGAAACTGTCGCTCAAAATATTTTCTGAAATTGCCCAACTATAGGTGTGTCCCTATCACCACGGCACGGCGCGTCCTCAGGTTGCGGATCGAGAGACGGCCTCCAGATATGGAGGGTAGCTGTGAATACATTGAATAAGCAGTCGCGGACAGCCGATGAGGGGTGATCCTCCAGCTTGGGGGTTGGGCGAAGGGCTAACAACCCATCACCGTAAAAAACAGCTTGTTACGAATCCTTCAAATAAGCCTCGGAATGGGACTGATTCTCTGGCACGACCACAGCAAAGGAAGCACGTATGGGCGAATCCAGAAATGCATATAGAGTGTTAGTTGGGAGGCCGGAGGGGAAAAGACCTTTAGGGAGGCCGAGACGTAGATGGGAAGATAATATTAAAATGGATTTGAGGGAGGTGAGATATGATGGTAGAGACTGGATTAATCTTGCTCAGGATAGGGACCAATGCCGGGCTTATGTGAGGGCGGCAATGAACTTCCGGGTTCCTTAAAAGCCAGTAAGTAAGTAAGTAAGTAAGTAAGTAATAGGGTGTAAGTGAAATACTTTTTCAAAATTTGGAAGAATGTAGAGGGTAATATGGTGAAAATGTTTAACCAGAAGTCTATGACCGTAAATAATGTCATTAATTTGAGTATGTTATTCTTTGAGATACTGTATTTCAAAAAAAAAAAGTTTTATACAATTTAGTTCGCATTTACTTCCTTTTCGAGATAAAAATTGTTTTATATGAAATATTTCACAGCGGGTTTTGGGAAAGTCTTTAATTTAATGCCCAATATGCTCAGTCAGTACAAGAAATGTCTGTTACTATTCAGTCGAGAAGCTTTTGTTATGCAGTCTGTTCTCAAAAAATCTGAAACTTAGAATTTATATAACAGTTATATTACCGGTTGTTCTATATGGTTGTGATACTTGGACTCTCACTTTGAGAGAGGAATAGAGTTAAGGGTGTTTTAGAATAAGGTACTTAGGAAAATATTTCTTCGTAATTCTTCCATGACACTTATTTTACCACCTTCAAATTGTGAGGAAAGGTCGTTGACGAAGAAACTGTGAGACTATTAAAACGAATAAGATAGGACCTATAATATAGACCTATGATCAGTGCTGTCATGGAGGCCGTACGAGGCCATACATCGTATGGGAACCTACATTTTTTTTAATTAATCGTAAGGGGAAAAGAAAATTTTGTCTGTATGGAGCCATACGGCATATGTGTGCCTAGTTTTGCACGCAGAGATCTGTACAGATCTTAGATCATCTCTTGCTGTTCCTAATGTATTTTGTTAGATGTTCATAAACAAAGACTGTCCATCTCTGCAGTACTGGAATACAGAATTATATAAAATAATGGTTGAAAAACTAGGAGTGCTGCAAATACACACTCCAAGATTCATCCAGACAAGTGTGCATGTACGGTGGTGCTACATGGTGTATTCTTTAAATCAAGCTTGTTGTAGAATGAAAGTGTAAAGCAAAACAATTTCTTTACTTCTTCTTTAATATTAAAAAAATCATTAAATGACAATCGGAAAGACAGAGAGAGGAGAAAACAAGGGGCGGAGCGTATGGCCAAGAAAAAAATTACCATGACAGCACTGCCTATGATCATATCTTTCATGAAATAAAAATTAAATCCAGTACAGTTGCACTACACTAAGCAAAAGACAGGCGTCGCCACGAATTAATTTCCGCTTCAGTCGTACAAAGTAGAAGAAATAATATTCATGAACGACAAAACAGAAGATACCCACCTTAATCAAGTACCATCAATTTTTTTTTTTTTTCAAAATTTTTATGTTTACATAATCATTATAGAAATAATTTCAAAGGCATGTTGGGTCCGATAAGTATAATAATAAAATTTCAAATATGTATGGATTTATTACCGTCAGAATTACAGTTAATAATAAAGACATTTAATAATAACAAACACATGAACGCCACAGAGGATTATTATATAGCTACATATTCTAATAATAGTAATACGCATTTACTTCATGAACAATTCCCCAATTTAAATAGCCCGCTTTACAAAATTGTAAAGAAGTAAATTCTCGGTAATCCACTAGGTATGCCAGGTGCATAGTTTTCTTTAAATGCTAACGTATTTCTGTAAAGCTCAGTCGTGTTGTTACAACATTGCGGTTAGGTCAGCTTCTCCTCAACCAAATTTGTAAGTATTAAAAACCACGATTCTAAATTCAACATTCCCTTTTTAACTTTCAATTTCAAAATTTTTACACTTCCCCATTATATTTTACAGGACTTTGGTTTCATACACCGCTCAAACAGCAGCACGAGCAAGCCATATACCATAGCATGATCTACTATTTTGTGATTTATGACCACCTGTAATTGAAGATTGTCAAATTATTTTATCTCGTTGTACATTTAACCATCAGCACATTGTTTGTTTTTTCTATACTTTGAATGGTTTTAAATTTTATGTTACACGTATGTTCTCAATTGCATATGCTTACACCGCCTATCATATTAACTTTTTCAAACATTGTTAACGATTGTATTTAAACCAGAAATTATAAGTGTTCATTACGTGTCATTGCTTCGATGAGACCTGAGGATGCCATATTCATGGCGAAAACGTTCGTCGGTCATTATGTACCATTTCATGTAATAATATAATGGTTTAATGTTTGATTATTGATAAGTAATTCTGACGGTAATAAATCCATACATATTTCAAATTTTATTATAGAAATAGCCTACTCTCAAAATTAATTAATTATAAGGATCTTCTCTACTTAAGGAGGAATAAAAACGAAACAGGTAGAGATTGTGGCGATGATGGATCATTTGAATGATCGAAGTCAAGATAAAATAAACATCATAAAATCATGTCCCTTATAATTGCAGATAAAGCACTCTTTCGTTTTACTAAAAATCTTAAAGAGTCTTCCGAAAATCGAACTCAGTTCCGATTGATCAGAGATCACCTACTTGAAACATTACTTAACGATGCTGGCAACGCTGCTATCGGAGATGAAATCATAAGAGTCCGTACCGATTTCTCTAGGATGTCCTTTCTTAGGCTGCAGTGTCCAGTCACGCATGCCACTGCAAGGACAACTTCCAAATCTTGTAAATGTATTCGAAATGCATGTGTGACGACATGAGGTTGTGCGATGTTTGGGCAACCGTCTGAAATGTGCACGATGAGTATTAATTCTTGATGAAGCGCGAGGTGAAATCTTAATGACTAACTACAGCAAACAAATTGAGTTACACGAAGGTCGGCCTCAACATCGGTTTATTTAATTTATCTCGTATTTGCTCAGGACATGGCTTCTTTCGAAACATTAGCCAATGTTCCTTACAACTGCAAGGTCTTGCAACTTTTTTCATTAAATATGCAGCAATCCCGAAAGTAGGACCGCTATGCGAAAAGTCTGGCTAACATGGTTTTGGCAATAGAAGATTTCTTCAGTCTGTCATTCGTCCAATAACTTTTTTTACTCGTTTATACAGGGAATCTCTCAAGAGGAATGTAAAATAATTCAGGATAATGTAGTTTGGGTTAAACAATTGGATATACACCCGTGGCAGTGATATATATTATAAAATAATACGATTATAGGGGAGAGTCGGGTAGTATCGGACATCGGGTAATATCGGACAGTTCGTTTCTTTCATCTACCACCATATGGTAGTACCTGAATGACATGGTTACGTTTCTCTATGCGACATCACAGAAACGTAACCATGTCAATCAGGTACTATCATCGTGTGGTAGATGAAAGAAACTCACTGTCCGATATTACCCGATGTCCGATACTACCCGACTCTCCCCTAATTCTACAATAATTACAGCAATAAAAGAAAAATAAAAAATAAAATAAAATAAACGTAAATTTATTTCTAACTATAAATAAATAGATCCAATAAACCTAGGACTATAAATAAAAACTATATCTATAATAACGCCTACAATAAGCAAAAGTAAACCTAACTTATAGGTACTTCTATTTCATCCAAGAATTACCAATTTAAGTAATTACATATCACTTTAATTAATTACAAATCAACTTAATTAAATAACCTCTTAATTAATTACATATCACCTTAATTTATTTACATATCAACTAAATTACATACCATCTTAATTAATTACATATCAACTAAATTACTTACTTACTTACTTGCTTTTAAGGATCCCGGAGGTTCATTGCCGCCCTCACATAAGCCCGCCATTGGCCCCTATCTTGAGCAAGATTAATCCATTCTCTATCATCATATCGCACCTCCCTCAAATCCATTTTAATATTATCTTCCCATCTACGTCTCGGTCTCCCTAAAGGTCTTTTTCCCTCCGGCCTCTTAACTAACACTCTATATGCATTTCTGGTTTCGCCCATACGTGCTACATGCCCTGCCCATCTCAAACGTCTGGATTTAATGTTTCTAATTATGTCAGGTCAAGAATACAATGCGTGCAGTTCTGTGTTGTGTAATTTTCTCAATTATCCTGTAACTTCATCAACTTAATTAATTACATGACACAACTCAGATATTTACACTGCACTTACAATTACATTTTCAGTCTAATCTTCTCAACTTTCCTTAAATGTATTGATTTTGAGAGGACCACCCTGAAAGATTGCCGCAGGTAAGCTGTTCCAGTCTACTAGGTACCGAAGTACATATGATATTTCCGTGCAGAAATTCTGCGTCATCATATGATGAAAGGTGATTGGAACGGAGAAAAATTCTCTCGGAACCGGGATTTGAACCCGGGTTTTCAGCTCTACGAGCTACGCTCTATCCACTAAGCCACACCGCATTCGCATCCCCATGTCGGATCGAATCCTCTCAGTTGAAGGTCCACCTCTTGGGTTCCCTCTAGTGGCCTACCCTCATGCACTGTGGCATAGATGTATGACAGTGGCACAATGTCCACATATGTGCACAGATGCACTCGTTAAGAGTGACTAAGTGGCCGGGATCCGAAGGAAAAAGCGCCGTCTTAAAAAACTAATCACAGGAAGCCTTAAACATCATATGTCCTTGGATATAGAGGGAAAAATTGGATCGGTGTCTGGTAGAGTTCCCGGGTAGCTCAGTTGGTAGAGCGTTGGTACGTTAAACCAAAGGTCCCGGGTTCGATACCTGGCCCCGGAACAGTTTTTCCCTCGAAATTATTCAATTATATTTGTTCATTGAGGAGCCCAATCTAGGCTGCCCTCAATTCAGTGTCATGTATTGTATTGTATTTATATTTTATTTACAAATTATCTGTATAACGCTAAATGCGCTGATCGATCAATAAATTATAAAAAAAAAATTGAGCATTCACAATTAACTACATTTTAACATTATTTCCGTTCTCGTTCTCGTTTTTCGTTCCCGGTTTATTGTGAACCAGCCTTAACACGTAGAAAAGCAGCCGTTAATTTTACTTGCCATTTTTTTACTTTTTATCCTTTCGTTAATTAGGTACAGAAAACACAATTTCGTATTTTGAACTCATTCGCTATTATTTTTGTAACTCTGTACGCATGTAACATTTTTCCTTGTAAGCACCACTAGGAGCTCATTCTACAACATAAGGAAATTACATTTATTTAATGTGTATCTCCACTAACGCCTCTGGCTACACACCTAGCGGCTGTGTAGAACCATTAAACTACAACACGCCCTCTCGCCATATGTGGAATATATCACAAAAACTGAAAAATTTTCTTCCACACACCATGCTATTAAAACATCGTTTCCTGTTGCTATGGTTACGTCGATTATGCATTTCGGGTTATTGCACTCTCTTGCCAGGAATAAAGCGAAAAAAAAAGTGCACATGCAAACACAGCAACTTGATGCTGATGAAGATACATCCGCTGCAAGTGTCATCAATCCCGAAACATTTTATCATATCAACAGCCATCTATCATCCACAGATATCATTAAATTCCACTAACAGCATTATTAGCATTAGGCTGTGTGTGACAGCAACGTCATGTGCAATTCAGAAAGGTGAGAGCAGAGAAACACTGGGTTTGTCATTATAATAATAAATGGGTCTAATTATAATAAACGTGATGAATTATTTGAATTTCGAATTCATTTTTATGTGTATTTCAACAAGTCATATAATGATAATACAAAAATGTGAAGTTTTGATAGTTCAGTCTTTGACTTATTTATTACAGCAATATATCAAAAAAGTTATTTTGTGCGAGATCTTGCGTATTTGCTTGGTTTCCGCACAAAACCAATCCGCGGAAAGTCTAAAATTTCACATTCAGTATTCCCAACCTAACACACATAACAATTTCCCTCCCTCTTCTTACCGCTTAAGTGACATATTGATTTTACTGCTTTAGGCTTTTAACATATTATTTTTAGAGACGTTCACTATAGTAATAATTATAAATTGGAAACTTACCACTGCAATTTCACCTAAATTGCACTGTTAATTACTGTTTTTAAATATTTGCAAAAATTAAGTAAACTCTACAACTCCACTAAAGTTACTGCATTCGTGATGCAAGTAACATTAAGGAAGCCGTGAAAAAATCAACAAGATTCCATAGACTGGGGAGGGGAAAAAAAGACAGAAGTATATCACAGCCTGCTGGAGTATAGTAAACACAGAAAACATTTTAAAGCAACAATGTTGAAGATGATATATATATATATATATATATATATATATATATATATATATATATATTTGCAAATTTGCCGTCATTGAACAGAAACCAAATTTGAGATTTCATTGCAACTAATTAGAAATTCCTCTTTCAGGTATGTAATAAACGATCTTCGCACAAAATAATGTACGATACACGAGCGGTATGTTTTCTTTCAATTCTCGGAAATTAAAAAAGCTCAACTACGTTTCGCTTTTTCAAGCTTTTCCTCGAACATGAAAACTTCAACATACCGCTCTTGTAACGCATATTACTATTCGCTAATTACATATTAGTGAACGTTTTCGCCCTTATTATGGGCATCATCAGGCTAATAAATAAATATCTATAAAAAGTAAGTAAATCCATATTAAACATACTGCAAAAACCAAGTGCATAGAGTTTAAAAACACAATCATCAAATTATGAAATAAATGATTAAGAATAATTAACAAGAAATACATGTAAAATTTATTTGAAATTATGCATATTTAATAAAAACGTACTAAAAATTGTCTATATGAGATAAGAAATTTTACGAAATACATGCTTTTCTATCTTCACTATGTTGGTCATGAGTAGATTATTACTTTACGCAGTAATTGTATGAATGTGAGTAAAAACCTGTAAGTAACCACTTGTTTATCTTGTTTATTTGGCAATGGAGAAAAAAATGAAATAGGTTATGCATACTTTTTTACAATAATAATAATAAATTTAGCTTCCCTTATGAAAAGGTTGCCGGATTTGACAAAGCGTATTACATATAATTTGGAAACACACCCAAAAGGTAAAATGATATACATTTGAAACGGTTAGGGAATCGAATATGCAAAATGTCAGAAAAATTTACACCTAAGAAGCGTTTGTGTTCATTTACAGTTAAGAAAGGGGGGGATATCATCAGATAGGTTAGAATGATTTGAATGCCATATACCGCGAGAAAAATAATAGTACGGATTGATTGGCATTGATATCTAAACCAATCAACAGCCATCGGATAAGATAACTTGAAATTTCCATTATCACTCCCATACAATTGATTTCTCAATATCTGAACTGATCCTTTGAGGGCACTAATGACTATTTCCTTCACAATGCTGTGTGTTAGCCCCAGGTTTTTACATTTGTTGGCAAAGAAGGAGGGTATAGTACCTCGTGCTCCCACCATCAGACCTATCACATCAATGTGGGCTATACTTATCTTTATAGAATGGGATTGTTGGTTCATAGATCCGTTTCTTTTCACTGTCCACCTCATGCGGTTGATCTGCATGTGTCTCAAATCTGATGGTGCGATCGAGAATGTATGCCGAGTTGTTCTTAATGGCAATGATATCAATTCGCCGAAGACTTCCTTGCGTGGCTACAATATTATTTTAATGGCAGAATTCTTTTACAGACATCTGTTTGTTTATTATTTATTTATTTCTTTATTATTTATCATTTATTCCTTCAAATAAAATGGTTTTACGCCTCGTACCAATGCGTATTAACTGAAACTTGTCACATTTTCAAAGTAATATTATATTCATAAATGTCCGAAAACTTTTCTCGGATATATGAAAATTTTAATTTCGGTAAATTACTGTCTTCTGCAAGTTTGTACATAATTTTAGATTCCATTTTCTGTAGGATTTATATTCGAGTATTGTTAAGATTATGCATGTGGATATAAATATATTTACACATTGAACAAAGACAAATTAAAAATTATGCAAGATCTGACATTTATTATTCAAAACAGTAACAGAGTTTCAAAAGCAACTGAAAAAGAAACATTTTATTTCCTTACATTACAAAATAAGAGACTGTTTATAGAACAGTTCAATCCTAACAGGTGTTCACCTATAAACTAAACCATGGAGACATTAGTATTCTATATTGTGATCTGACTAGGAAATGTGCAGTTTCAAGTTCCCTGCTGAGCTCTGGACATGATTAGCTGGACAAAGACCTGCACCGGGTCGTTATTAACAGTGAATTATACTGCATGCTGTGTAAACAAATAGAAGTGATGGACTCAAGCATATTGCTTAGATACATTATCCTAGCTGGAAATTATTCAGAGAGTGACCCATTTAGAGAGTCAAAAGGTCAAGTGGATAGATGAAATTAAATTCAATGTACGGTATCCATAATTGGAAATACTGTACGGGTAGAAATACACATAGGCCTCTAATAACCTTCGGGTAACGCAGTACTACCGATCCTGATGGAAAAACTTGAGATACATTTAACGCCTAAAATTTATGCTAATTTTAGTTCTATCCTCCGTTTTATGTTTCTTGTTGTTTCCTAATGCCAGGCGTTTGACAAAGTCATTTGACCTCTTGGACTTCAATATTTTTCAAAGATATTGTCATGGTCAGCCACTGAAGCACAGATTTTGAGGTGTTCCGAATCCATTTCTTGATTTGAGTTGCACAATGGGCAGTTAGGGGACTGATATATTCCAATTCTATGCAGATGCTTGGCCAAACAGTCATGGCCTGTTACCAATCTAAATGCAGCTGCAGACGATTTGCGTGGTATATCGGGAATTAACTGTGGATTATGATGCAGAGAGTTTAATTTTTTCCTTTGAGATTGTGTTATCAAATTTTGTTTGTTGAAGTCTAAGTATGTAGATTGTAGCATGTTTTATGTTTGTAAATATTCCTAACGAACCAGATATTTAAAATTAATTGATTACATAATTCTTTTCGAGAACTATACGTAGGCCCTAACATTTGATACTGAATGAACGAGTAAATGTTTAATATGAAGGAAGGGAACTAATCGCATACGACACCGTCAAGTGTTCGAGTCAACCTGTCGATTCCACTACCAATTTTTTTTCGTTCCAAATATTGGTAAGATGGATGCCGAAGATTTACTTCTATATAGATGATGATGATGATAATGATGATAATAATAATAATAATAATACTTACTTACTTACTGGCTTTTAAGGAACCCGGAGGTTCATTGCTGCCCTCACATAAGTCCGCCATTGGTCCCTATCCTGAGCAAGATTAATCCATTCTCTATCATCATATCCCACCTCCCTCAAATCCATTTTAATATTATCTTCCCATCTACGTCTCGGCCTCTCCAAAGGTCTTTTTCCCTCCGGCCTCCCAACTAACACTCTATATGCATTTCTGGATTCGCTCATACGTGCTACATGTCCTGCCCATCTCAAATGTCTGGATTTAATGTTCCTAATTATGTTAGGTGAAGAATACAATGCGTGCAGTTCTAATAATAATAATAATAATAATAATAATAATAATAATAATAATAATAATAATAATAATAACAACAACAATAATAATACTAATAATAATAGTAATAATGTTAACGTTTGTCTTACTTACTTACGACTTTTAAGGAACCCGGAGGTTCATTGCCGCCATCACATAAGCCCGCCATCGGTCTCTATTCTGAGCAAGATTAATCCAGTCACTACCATTATATCCCACCTCCCTCAAAATAATGTTTGTCTAATAACAATAATTAATTATCACTAGGGTTGTCAACACGGATGTACACTTGACCTTCTTGGATTAATTTTATTCCCAACTAACAGAAGAGGAGCATAATTACTGCTTCTTTCAACTAGATGGAATATGTACACTATCGGTCAAAAGTTTTCGAACCGCTATGAAAACAACTATAGGCTATGCTTTATTTCAATGTACAAACACATCGGAGAAACTAAATAGACCAACAAAATAAATATTTTCCCTCTCTAGCACAGGGGTCGTCAGCACTAGGGTGCACTCCGTAGCTGCTAGCGGGTATGCTCTCTATCTCTCCCTGTTACACGACAGTGCACACGGGACAGCACCGCGTACCCTTTGCACATTTCAGCGAGTGCTGACGACCACTGCTCTAGCATTATGATATGATAGAATATTCAAAACGAAATCCCTGTTTTAACCACAAATCCATAGTTGTAATAGGTGATCGAAAACTTCTGACGGTAATGTATGTATGTATGTATGTATGTATGTATGTATGTATGTATGTATGTATGTATGTATGTATGTATGTATGTATGTATGTATGTATGTATTCAAATTTCAAATTTATTTACAATTTACATTTGAATTGAATACGTACGTACGTATGTATGTATGTATGTATGTATGTATGTATGTTTTTTATACTGTATGCTCCGTTACATCATAACACTACATACAATTCTTCAACTACTTTAAACTATTTGAATTACAATTAGGAGTATGTATGTATGTATGCATGCATGCATGTATGTATGTATGTATGTATGTATGTATGTATGTATGTATGTATGTATGTATGTATGTATGTATGTATGTATGTATGTATGTATGTATGTATGTATGTATGTATGTATGTATGTAGCCAATGCCTACCCGTTTCACATATTTTATTACAGTGTGTCGAATTGGAACATGTACGGAGAAAATATCTACAACCCTCGATGCTAAGTCAGAATAGGAGTTCGCTTGCCTGCCTTGACCTCATGGGGAATAGAGAATACGAACAAAAGATTGGCTTGTTCCTCTTGAAGGCGAGAAAGATTAGAACTTCAGCTGTTGAAGTTTGTGACACGAACTGGTTAAGGGATAATAGTAGCTATCTACCCAACTATACAGTTTTATGTCTGTTTTAGGTTAGGATATATTATATAATATGTTTTGTGTGCCATTTTCATTTTAATACGTGTGTTCTTTTAGAGAGTAGTGGATGTAATCATAGGTGGGGGGGTGGTGAAACCTACAAAGTAGGACTTGTTTTAGGACAAAGCACGTACGGTCAGAAGACCCGTGCATTGGAGTTTAGAGAAAATTATGATAATATAAAAATCTGTATGTATAATATTACTCAATAAATCTGCCTGCCTGCCTGCCTGCCTGCCTATCTATATTACGTGATTATGTGATGCAGATAGGTGGCAGGACTGTGATTCCATTCATGTAAAAAAAAAATGTTTCAAATCAAAGGAGATGAAACTGGTCTTTTTTATCTACCCAACAGTGTATTATAAAGATATCGTACAAAAGTGTCATAGTTTAGGCCTACTTGTATTGAAATGTCCTGGCGTTCAGCAACAGTTCTGGAATTTAATCGAAAAAGATACAAAGGGGTCATTTTTAATAAAAAGAATAATCATAAATCTGATTCTAACTGAAGAAAAACTCCAATGACATAGACAATAGAAGAGTATCTCACTAAATCACTTTGAACACTTGTAACTTGTCAGCAATCCTACTTGAAAAATAATTAATTTCATAATAAATTGTTAATGTCACTAATACCCGTGTTTTTTTTTTTCGATGTCGCGTAGCTCCTACACGAGGCATCGAATATCATGGGTTATTTTACGAAAAACGATCCTTATTGCGAGATCTATCCATCCCCAGAGTTTGTTGCAGAAGTCCTGACTTACCCTGTATATTGTGTTTAGATATGCAGATTAGTCTATACATAACGAGTGCAATGACGAGACAGTTTTCGACTTCGTTAATGTTATTCATTATCCGCACACCTGGCCAAGTCCAGACCTCAGGAGAGCAGCCAGCCGACAGACAATTTGTAGAATTAGAAGACCGGAGGCATGAATAACCAGTCCATCGCTGCCGACCAGGAGATGAAAGTATGACGTAATGACGGTGAAGCAGCAGATGATATAGTCAGTTAAGGTATATGAACTTTTGAAAGGAGGAGTGCACTTTTAAGTGTTGCTGGCAAATGAGTAAGTACAATACGTACTGGTTTAAACAAGTGGAAGAGAAGTTCTTTGAGACAATACATTTTAACCAAATACACATACGTGACAAAGTCAATAACACAATACATAGGACTATTATAATGCAGGGCCTGAATTTTAACAAGCCATTTCTTCTGGCTTACAGAGTTTTCTTTTGTTCATTTTTTAAGGAGCGGATTTCTATGGAATTAAATATTATTTTTGCGCGTGATAAAACACAATTAACAAAGTTAAAAATTCCGAACATGAAGTTTCAAGTTTAAAACCCGAATTGTATTTCACATAAAAAACACATATTTTCACAAAAAAAAATATTATGTAAATACATATTTTCAGGAAATCTATTATAAACACATAAATCTTGGAGTTATTTTACTTAAGTAATTTTTACAAGAACTTTTAAACGTTTTAAAACGAAATCAATTATGTTACTCAGAAGTACGTTATCTTTTTAAGATGCGTACGTTATCTTGGTTGTTTCGTGTTTCTAACCGCTGTGTGGTTTATCCGTGATCCATTTTTGTAATAGTATTAGAGTTGGGTCGATTCGTGAACGAATCGTTCATTCGAACGACTAATAATAAAGAATCGTAAGAATCGATTCGTGATATCAACGAATCGTCGTTCAAAACAATCGTAACGAATCGTCGTTCAAAAGAATAGTAACGAATTGACATGGTATCGTAACCCACGATTCTATTTACTTGTTTGATGTAACCTGTCAACGGACATTTCCGAATCGTGCCGAATACTCCCGAGCGAGAGTGAAATGAAAATACTGCATTTGTTAAGTATGGAAAATAATGAACACAAACCTGAAATGTGCATAGTTAAATAGAGATGTAATGCAAAAATGTACTTCGTAATAAGGTTCAGTTCATAAATTATAATTTAGAAACATTATCTTGGGTAATTTTGTAGATTAATGGAGGTCATGCTGAATGGTTCCAGCCAATGAGAAAGAGGCAATCCAATGTCTCGCCTCTTATGCCATCTATGCGAGAGATGTAGAACGTTTTTGTTCTACGCGTGGTTTGCAATGGAAAGTGTCCTGTAAGTCGTTCGTTGACGAATCGTTGGAATCGCAGAGTAGGAAGAATCGTGAACTCGTTGACGATTCAAAAGAATAGTTGGAATCGCAGACTGAGAAGAATCGTGAACGAATCGTTAGAATCGATTCGTAATGTATGATTGAATCGTTGGAATCGACTTCTGAAAAAGAATCGTGTTGCCCAACTCTAAATAGTATCGCCTCAAGTTCTGAGAACTGCTAGGCAGCATATCAGTGTTATTATTAGAGAATAAATTCACATGGACAAGAAGGAGAGATCTTGCAACACATAATTAGGAATGTTTGTTGTTGCTGAAGATGATTTCATTCCACTCTTTGTTTGTGAAACACAACAGATAAGAGCTCGGGTATGAACATTATTTAATTTAAACAAATCTCTCGCCTCTCGCTCATGTCCATCAAGTAAGGCAATACGTCTTGTTGTGATTCCTTGTTATCGGGCTTCGTCAATCGATATCCTTCAAGATATTCAGAAAGATGGTTGTTTAAAAAACGATTTGGCTTTCCTATTAGCAATTCTAAGCTTTTTTTTGTGACACCATAAAAAAAAACTCGAAACATCCAAAAACCTGTTGTCTGAAACAGGGAGGTGCGTGACGTGGAAATTAAACTAGACTCGCTACCAGGTTCAGAAGTACAAGTACTAAGGGATAAATTCCAGAATGTGTTTGGGAAAAACAGTGGATATAAAAAAAATGTGTATAGTTGCTCAGGAGGATGTGCCTGTAGGTGAAACTGACGGTGTTTGTGTTTGTGTATGTGACATTCCTCTCTTTAAATATGCACGTCTGACGTCCTGTGATGTGGAAAGATCGTTTTCACAATATAAGTCGTTGTTCAGAGATAATCGGCATGCATTTGTGAAGAAGAATTTGGAGATGACCTTTGTTGTTCACTGCAATTCCCGGCCAACTACTAGCACTCAAGTGTGGTTGGTGAGTACTTAGTAACACTTTTTTTTCCAAGCTAAGTAAGGTATTTTTGTCATATTAAATTTTTTTTTATTTTTAGCAAATATTTTCGTACTTTTTAGCACATACAAATAAACATATTTACATTTTTAGCACATAAAAATCCGCTCCCTAGTTATTATTCGAGATCACTTAGGATGAAACTAATAGATTTTCGTGTGACTTCTGACGCAACTCCTTGTTTGAATGCTAGTGAACTTGTATTAGACTTTTTTTGTTTGAAATGTCTGAAAGAATAACCCCTTGCAATTAATGACATTACTTAAGGTTCACCCTGTATATTTAAAATTGATATTGCATATACATAGAAATATACAATAAACTCAAATGACAGAGATTCCAATATCTTAATCATAAAGGCCACGAATTAAATCAAACATACACTCGGTTATAAAAGGGTTTATATATTATTATTTAATGCGCCATTCCAGCGTTTCCTTCTATGTTCCACATTTCTCCGTCCTGTAGTCTGCAATTATACAACTTATGTGGAAATTTATATGGCTGTATCATTAAAACATGCCCTCTCCTATAATTATAGAAATTAAGCTTTCCAACCGAAGCTCATATCCTAGTTGTGTTTCTGTTCTCTTTATAATATAGCCAGTTATATTATAACATGGAAATTCTATTTCGGTTCTGCCATTTTATTTTAGTTGTGTTGTTGACGTCCAATCTCAAAACGTATAATTACTAATGGAATTATCCACTATTTTTAGAAACACTATTTCAGAATTGAAAATAACCTTGTGGAATGTAAAAAATATAATTAGAGATTGCAGTATATACGGCGTATTTGTTGTATCTTCGCTTTCCAGAGGGTCCCTATCTCCGTAACACGATATTTAAAACGCTAATAAATAATATTGTTTTAAGTGGCAAGAAAGCAACGGTACATTTCAGTTCATTAAGATCATTATGTCGTGTCAGATGAGTGGGATCATCAGCAAAATCCACAGAAATGAATTGTTACACATCAAACAATAGTTATCCAAGCGCCAAAAGCCAGTTTCGAGATATTGGCCATTGAAATAAATGTTTTTAAATAAAACATTTTATGCAAGAAGTATTATAACATTCGTGACATTACAAAAAATAGCACAAATAATAACAAAAAAGGCTAACCAATAAGAGAGCAGCAGTTGAATTAATATTTCAAAGCAAAATAAATAAATGAATTTTATGCAATAAATGAATTTTTGCTTATAAATAGCAGCAAAATCCAGATATCGCATTCTTGATTTGTTTCCAAGTTAAATTAGCCTGTAATCAACAAATCTGTGCAAATATCTAATTTTTTTCGAAATGTCGGTTGGTCTATTATTGCGAAACTCCGTCCAATTAACTATCTTCTTCTTTCTCTTCTTGTCACTTATTTATTGACGTCGTATTCAGTTTAATATTAAACTACGTATTGAGCTTCGTGACTTTACATACTAGACTGTGATATAGCGTGATAATCGATGAGGTCCAGTTCTACAATCGATACTTAGCGCGCGTTTCGGATGCAATCAGTGTTGCCAACTTCACGGAAATTCCGTCAAAAGTAACGGAATTTCAATGTATCGGACGGAAAAAAAATGGCTTTGACGGGTGACGAATTTTCTGGTGGAAATTACGATTTACATCGTCTTTTGACTTTTTTAGCTGCTGTCGTTTCCAATTTTTTTTTAATTTTTGGGGTAGTGTAGACTAACCCAGCACATCAACTGCAGAACTAGAAGCAGATGATGTGGATGAATTATTATTTTAATCAAGGTTGGTAATATTTTCTTTTATTTATATAGATATATTGGATAGCTTATATATATATATATATATATATATATATATATATATATACTTTTTTTTAATTTTGACGGATTCTGACGGAGTTCTAAGTATTACACTGACGGGGATACAATTTATGTGTTGGCAACACTGGATGCAATAGAGAACCTCAGTTATTCTATTATCTTTCGTAATGAAGTAATGACGAAATTATGACGTACGGTAGGTGTGTAACAGTTGTATTGTTATACAGGGACATCATTTTATTTTTACTTCAATTTTTATTGTACCTGAGTTTTGGAATGTTCTTCACTCCCACCCCTTCTACTAGTAAACTTCCAACCGTTCACGACACAGAGCCGAGGGCGCGTAAGCAGTACTGAGTTACTGAGTATAGTACGTTTCAGAAATATGTTCGCGTTTTCCAGTGACGAAAGAGCTTTCAATATTGAATCATATATTCGTACGGGTATTGTCGTCCGTTTCCCTATGTCGCATCCCGGTTTCCCCCACCTGCTTCTGTTCGCCCCTTTGTAAAGTCTAGTAGCTGGGATATCTTAGCTCTTTTCTGAAAACAATAATTTCTGTTAGGAATTGGACGTCTAAGTAATATTATTCAAGTGTTTAAAATAACTTAGATAAAAGGGCCTCCTTAAGTAATTAACTGTCGTGTGATTTCCCCTCCCCCCTTTCTACAACCCTGCGACAAAACCACTTGAACGGACAGTAGATAGCATTTCTGAGTAATTTTATCTTTTCGGATCGGGCAGAAGTGAAGATTGAATTTACAGTACGTAAGGTACTCTTTTATAGAGTAGGTACAGAATTATTTCAACATGAGTTACTCGTACGAAGGACGAAACTGGTAATTGGAATTAGGTACAATAGTTTCTAGTGCGATAATATGCACAAAAGAACTGATGCCTGTATCGAAATGAACGGCCACCATTTTCTAAAATGTATTTAAATATCCATATTATAATTATTTTTCAATTTAACTTCATTCTCTATATAGTACGCTAATGTGCTGTAACAGTACAATATACACTAAGTGTTAATACAGTACTGTATTTTGATTAAACAAAAACCTAATGAAAATTATCAAACTCAAAATTGCGATATTTCCTAGTTTACATAAATGGATGAACCACTTTTCTTCCCTCCTATACCTAGTAGGAGTGATTTGTATTTTACGCCAGTATCATCGAACTCCGTCGTGGAAAGGGTAGCAAACGGTGTTTCCTGTTTCAATCGTTAATAGAAAGGTATAGCCAGGTTAATATTAAAAATGTTAGTAAAAATAAAATGATGTCTCTGTACATGACGTATGTAGTGATATTAGTAAGGAATTTATACACGGCTTATAAACGAGTTATTCATTGTGTAAGTATAAGACAATTAAACGTCTATGTATAAAAGTTTTTATTATTAAGACCGTAAATATCTCAGACAATTGATACTTGCATATTTTCCATTCGTACCTATTGGTGTACATAATTGTATATTTTTTTATTTGTACTTTTACTTGTTTCTTATTCGTTTCTTTTCTCTGGATTTGTTTTATGTATTTGTGTTTCTGGCGGTACGCTAGACAAGGTCAAATGGCCTTAACTCCACTGAATAAAGAAATAATAATTGGGACCACACAATGAGGATGAAAAGGTAAGTTTCCAACTGGAATGCTTGGGATACTCAACAGCCTAAAAAGTTAATGTTGTCAGAAGAAAAAAGTAGAACTTAATTGCTGTGAGGAAATGCCGACTTCACAGACTTAAGTATGGTGGAAAACAGATATTAAAGAGAAGTCATTTATAAGAGCGTACCTCCCCTAGGTCCAGTAATTTCACTAGTTGGTTAACTGTCCATCAAAATTCCATTTCCTCGCCAGATAATTCATATCCACGCACCCTGCCATCCACATCCGCCGAGAAATCATTTCCGCGATGGTTAATTTAGTTTTGCGCTTGTTGGCACATTACTAAACGTGCAACACGTCATCTTTTCTCCTGCACTTTATTGTCGGCGACACTTCTGGCTAATGTCCCACTAGCCAGTTAGCTTTCGCTCTTGTTTCATTTATCAAGCAATTTTCCTCTTGACCTTCCATTCAAAACAAGGTCGAGTGTATGATGAATTATATGAAATTGTTCAAAGTATAGCTTAGTGGACCAGCGATTCGCCTCAGGCCACTTTTATATCCCGTCGTGAACGCCTGGAAATGGTACAGAAGCGAATGACACTTTTATATAACCGACATAAAACTTTCATAGTCCACTTAGTCATTTGCTTTATTCCAACGTCGTTCATTGACTGTAATAAAGGTTGCATTTTCAATCTACGCTTGTGTATCGACCCAGAATTCTGCTTCTTTCTTTAGTCTTCTACAAAAAAATCTATGAGCTACCTGGAACAAATTAGAAGGCAAATTCCGATAACTAACGAAATTTTCTCATCCGTTAATATTAATTTTTCAAAAGAAACTTCACGTGGTCAATAAAAGTAGGAACATTATTAGTAGGGAAAGGATTTTTATGTGATGAAAGAGTAACGGAACGGAGAAAAACTCTCTCCGGCGCCGGGATTTGAACCCGGGTTTTCAGCTCTACGTGCTGATGCTTTATCCACTAAGCCACACCGGATACCCACCCTGGCGTCGGACAGAATCGTCTCAGATTAAGTTCCAACTCTTGGGTTCCCTCTAGTGGCCGCCCTCTGCACTACGTTATAGATGTCTATGAACGTAGGACTGAAGTCCACACACGTGCTGAGGTGCACTCGTTATGAGTGACTAGTTGGCCGGGATCCGACGAAATAAGCGCCGTCTTAAATCACGAAGTGATTTACGCATATCATATATATTATTTTAATGTACCGAAGTACATATGATATTTCCATGCAGATATTCTGCGTCATCATACGATGAAAGAGTAATGGAAAGGATAAAAACTCTCTCCGGCGCCGGGATTTGAACCCGGGTTTTCAGCTCTTCGCGGTGATGCTTTAAATATATTTATTTTTATGTGCTAAAAAGTACGCAAGTATTTGCTAAAAATAATTTTTTTAATATGACAAAAATACCTTATTTAGCTTGAAAAAAAATGTTACTAGGTACTCACCAATCACACTTTAGTATCAGTTGCTATAGTCCCGTCGCTCTTATTTCCGGCAGCCAATCACCTTGCAGGTCGGCTACATTTAAACGTGTGCGTCTTGTCATTCGCTGCTGATTATGTAATTCTCTTCCTAAGACTCGATAAATACTTAAAATAATCACCCGCCATTTTGGCTCTTTCGTTGGCGTTCGCAGAAACCACACGAGGATGTTATTTGCCGCTCAATTATTTGCTGAATTACAGTGAGTTTGATTTATTATCATAGGAGATACGACAAGATAATGTTTAACGGTGGGGAAAATTGATTCCTCGTCTGGTAGCTCGGCAACGAAAGAACAAAAATGGCGAACGATACTACCTACCTAGACTTTATAGAGCTTTCACTTCCTAAGACATAGCAAAGAGGAGGAGTCACGCCGGGAATAACAGCGTCACGACTATAGTAGTTGTCCGAGAATTGCAGTGAACAACAAAGGTCATTTCCAAATTCTCCATCACAAATGCATGCCCATTATCTCTGAACAACGACTTATACTGTGAAAACGATCTTTCCACATCACAGGACGTCAGACGTGCATATTTAAAGAGAGGAATGTCACTAACACCTACATTGTCAATTTCACCTACAGGCACACCTTCCAATACTTGAGCAACTTTACACATTTTTTTTTTATATCCACTGTTTTGCCGTGAATGCACACGTGAAGCAGCTGCAATGTGCTTGTTTCCAGACAAATGTTGGGTTACCTGAGAGCTCTGATCTGCACTTACTGATTTACCACATGGTTGGCAAAATAGTCGGTAGTAAAAATATTTTTAAATTCATCTACATATTGCTGTAGACGCGATCATAAACTCGATTTGATTTTAGGCATCTTAAGAGGCTAATATACACACGTCTTAACGTAAAAAAAAGTGTTTCTAGCTAATGACTGACAATGTCGGAGGAAAGCTTCCTATAGCGACGCCACCACGTCTACACTACGCAGCTTATGCAACACCACACCATGAAAGTCTCCATAACGATTAAGACGCTTCTGCCACCGGAATGGGAAAATTAAAAATGTATGTGTGTATGCACAGTGTTCTGCCCAAGAGCAGGTCTTTAACTGCAAACCCAGCATTTCCCTTTCATGCTTTCCTCTTAATCTCCCCATATAATACTTTAATGCTGTCTATCAACTGAAATCTTTTACCCCGAACTCTTGTCCCGTTCACTATTCCTTAAGCATCCCAAATTAACAAATTAGGTCTACACCAAAATAATTAAAACAAAAAAAATAAAGTAAAAAATAAAATAAAATAAATAAAAAGCCAATCAGCGCACTCACACACCTACTGGCACTTATGCCAGAAATAGTGTCATACACAGTATGTAAATATATATTTATTGTTATTTATGTACAATGGCTGGAGAGGGCGTCCTGCGCATATAAGACCCTAAAACGGCCTCTGGCTCAAAGCCAGTAAAGTCAATAAACATCACGCTTATGCATATGGTCCGATAACGGGGAATCACAACAAGATGTATTTCCTCACTTCATAGGCATGAGCGAGAGGCGAGAGATTTGTTTAAATTAAATAATGTTTATACCCGAGCTCTTATCCGTTGTGTTTCACAAACAAAGAGCGGAATGAAATCATCTTCAGCAACAATACACATTCCTAATAATGTGTTGCAAAATCTCTCCTTCTTGTCCATGTTAAATAGAAGGCTAAAAGAACATGTGTGCAGCGTAGAAGTATGAAGATAACAGTTAAAATGGGTAAAATGTTGCAGAAGTCATCACGACGCAAAAAAAAATTTAGAAATTGTGTTAAAATTTGTATATTTAATGTATAAGATTTTAAATTGTATATATAGATATATATTAGTTTTAATTATTATGTATATATACTTTTCTGTGAACTTATAATAATAAACCCATTAACAACAAAAATCCATTAATTCATTATTGTTATTATTAGGGAACGGAATTTGGAGTAGTAAAAGCTAGTATTGGCATCTACACAGTCATTTGTTTACAACCCTTTATACCAAGTCCTACCCTCCATGACATACTCGCAAGTCTCTACACGTCAACAACAGGTGAACGGGACAGTTGTCGCATAAGAACGTCAACATGCAGGTTTGCAGTTCAGAGTGGTGAAGTGCAGGTACAATGCCGATAGTGAAACCAACTAACAATACAGTATTGAAAGACTGTATTTGTAAAACCTCCAGATCAAGTATCAAAATTCAGGAAACAATTCCCTAAATTGTCGCTTCCCCCATGTCCAGTTCCTACGAGATGGGGGTCATGGTTAGAAGCTTGCAATTATTACGCACGTCACCTCCAATCTGTGAAGAAAGTGGTCCAGTCTTTCGATACCGATGACGCGGCTGCGATTCAAATACGCCAGGAACTGCTAAATGATGAAACAATCGAGAAAGAAGTCACGGATATTAAGTCAAATTTTGGATATTTACCGGATGTCATTATTCAATTAGGAAAGTCAGGAGTAGAACTAGTTGAGCAAATAAATATTATGAGGACTATTGTAAATAAACTGAGTGCAGTAGAAGGTGAAATAGGAAAACGTGTTGGTGAAAAAATGAACAAAGTTTTGATTAAAAATGATGGATACGATATTCTTAGTCGGATTTCAGATGTACTAACAAAGACGTTTCCCAATGACGTTATTCAACATGTGAATTTAATTGACGTATCTTGTTTCAAGTACTCTCTAATTGTCTCTGCAGATGTTACAAAATTTCCTTCCTTGCAACAGAGCAAAGTTGTATTTTGAAAATTTGAAAATAATATTTACAATTTATTATAACAAGGCATAACAAGGCATAGCATTAATTGAAAATGCCATTTCGTTTGGATCTACATATTCAGAGGCGAGTTCCATACAGAAGACAAATGTCTATCAATATCAATATTTCCACTGATACGCGAAGATGCAGAGGTTCATATTTAATTATGTATATTTGTAATGTTGTTTATTGGTGTCTTGTGCGTTGCGAAGAAAAGCACATGTAGTTCATAAAGAAATGCAGATTATGTATGTAGGTCACTATATGTCATTAATTATTCCATTTGTTTATTCTGAAATATATTTACAAACGTTGCGTGTAAGTTTGTATGAAGTGGACTGTACTCTTCCATGCGCCGTGACGCAGCTCGCTTGACAGTCACTGAACTACGAATATCTATACTACGTTTCACCATTCTTTATAATACTCCAAATCCCTTTTCCTGGTTATTATATTATTATTTATTCTTATTATTATAGACCTATTATTATTAATATGCATAGTGATTGAGTAGATAGCAGTAATATGAGTGGTATCGTGTTGGTATGGGTGGTGTTAGTATGTTTATGTTACAGTGTGGTGGTGGTGGTGGTGGTGGTGGTGGTGGTGGTGGTGGTGGTGGCGGCGGCGGCGGCGGTAGTAGTAGTAATAGTAGTAGCCAACTGAAGTACGAAAGCAGCTAGAAAAACGGGGTAGAATGAATAGGTTAAGATTTGCGACATTTTTCTTTCAATAAAATCCAAACATTAAAATGACACACGTTGCCCGAGAAATAAATGGATGGTATAAAGACGTAACTTGCGAAAGCTTTGTTCTTGATAATTTAATGATGATAACGGTGTTGATCATAATAAAATATAGAATCATAAATATGCTTAACCTCTTAATGATTCCAAGTAAGGAATCTACGAAATAGGATAGTTTTGATTAAATCTGTAGAGTTTGGACGCTATCCCACTACATTCTTATTGTAAGACCTTTTCCGAAAACCTTTGGCAGGACGGGATACAGATTTCTAATTTATTACCACGAGTCCCTGGAGCCTCATGAACCATTCAACTGACCAGTGAACATAAAACACAGTCGTAAGTGTGGGTGGGAATTGTTAGTGACACAAAGAAGGTCCGTGAAATAGAGCAAGTGAGAAGAGTATTAAAATGGAAATGCGTTGTAAACTACCTGATAATAGAACACTAAACTGGGCACTTACAGATAAAACTAATGAATGAGTAATATCAATTATAGTCAACGACCTCAGTAAACAAGAAATTAGCTATTGCTTGTGTCCCACTTCCAGGATGAATTTACACTTAAAGAAATTAGTTTATATACACATATTTCGCTCTATTGCCAGGATATACAACGTGTCCATAAATTATCTTTGTGCGAGATCGTGCGTATTTGCTTGGTTTCCGCACGAAACCAATCCGCGGAAAGTCTAAAATTCCACATTCAGTATTCCCAACCTAACACACATAACAATTTCCCTCTTCTTACCGCTTAAGCGCCATATTCATTTTACTGCTTTAGGCTTTTAACATATTATTTTTAGAGACGTTCAATATAGTAATAATTATAAATTGGAAACTTACCACTGCAATTTCACCTAAATTGCACTGTTAATTATTGTTTTAGATATTTGCAAAAATTAAGTAAACTCTACAACTCCACTAAAGTCACTACTTTCGTGATGCAAGTAACATCAAGAAAGCCGTGAAAAAATCAACAAGATTCCAGATGCCGATGTTATTACTGCAATATGTTATATAAATAATATTATTAAAATATTAAAATGAAAAATAAATCATTACATAACCTTACCGTTTGTTTTAAGTTCGCATTTATAGACTGGGGGAAAAAAAAGACAGACGTATATCACGGCCTGCTGGAGTATAGTAAACACAGAAAACTTTTTAAAGCAACAATGTTGAAGATATATATATATATATATATATATATATATATATATATATATATATATATATTGCAAATTTGCCGTCATTGAACAGAAACCAAGATGGAGATTTCATTGCAACTAATTAGAAATTCCTCTTTCAGGTATGTAATAAACAATCTTCGCACAAAATAATGTACGATACACGAACGGTATGTTTTATTTCAATTCTCGGAAATTAAAAAAGCTCAACTACGTTTCGCTTTTTCAAATTTTTCCTCGAACATGAAAACTTCAACATACCGCTCTTGTAACGCATATTACTATTACAACTTCAGATGTAAATAACTAAATAATGAAACGAGGTATCTCAGTTCTGTTTTTTTATGTGAAAGAGAATCTCTCAAAATTTTGTTTTTACCATCTCAATGCACTTCTATATGTGCCCCCTTGTCGGTTTTAGGATATCAAGGCAATAAGCAATTTTCTGCCATGTCAGCTGTAGTACCTCCACAGTAACTAATGCGATGGCGTCTTGAATTCTTTGTCGTAAGACTTGAATATTGGGAACTGGTGTCTGGTACACAATATCCGTTACAGAACCCCACAAAAAGAAATCCAAAGGGATTATGTCGGGTGATCGTGATGGCAAAAGGAGTGGACCATCCCATGCAATCCATCACCTAGGAAAATGGTTATCTAAGAACGTGCGTACCTTAAGAGCCCAGTGAGGTGGTGAACCATCCTGTTGAAAAAATATACCTTGTTGGAGATGCTCTAGTTGCGGGAAAACAAATTCCTCCAGCATACCCAGGTAAGTATTGGTGTTAACAGTCTCTTCAGCGAAGAAAAAGGGACCAATGATTTTACTGTGCATGAGACTGCACCACACATTAGCCTTTGGACTATGGCGATCGATTTATCTAATCTCGCGAAGCTTTTCAGACCCCCAAATCCGATACGATGGATTGGGAGGGATGGCTCACTCGCTTGGCCACCACGATCACCCGACATCACCACTTTGGATTTTTTTTGTGGGGTTATACAAAGGATTTTGTGTACCAGACGCCAGTTCTCAATATTCAAGTCCTACGACAAATAATTCAAGACGCCATCGCATCAGTTACTGTGGGAGTACTACAGCGGACATGGCAGGAAATCGATTATTGCCTTGATATCCTAAGGGCGACAAGGGGGGGGGGCACAAATATAAGTGCATTGAGGTGGTAAAAACAAAATTTTGAGACATTCTCTTTCACATAAAAAAAGAAAACAGATCTGAGATACCTCGTTTCATTATTTAGTTATTTACATCTGAAGTTGTAAAGATAATTTATGGACACGGTGTATGTAATTATGTGTTCCATTTCATTTACTCTATTGGAAAACCGAGCTAGTGTAATTAATTCCACTCAAATGTTTGTAAATAACTCTCCTTATTTTGGTAACTACTCCGTAAATATGATGTATGATCAAACGTAATCCTTTCAAAATTTGTCTGAGATACATAAATAGTATGACATAGAAATAAGTTCTATAAATGTTTGAGGACATCTCAATACAGTACGTTTCTTAAGAGTCGTTTCTATGGTCATTATTGAATGGGGAAGAGTTGATAACGTTAGCAAAAAAAAAAAAAAAAAACTCCGGCGATGGACTCTGGGGCCTGTTTCACAATGTTTACAAGCTTTGTAAATTGTAAACTTCTGTTTCACAATCTTTGTTTGTAATGTTGAACTTTACAAGGGAAATCAAATCTTTACAAATTAAATTTTGCTCACTTTACAAGTATTCTGTTTCACAATGAAGAGCAATTTTACAAACGTGTAAATTTTACTTGTAAAATTAGCACATTTTCTACAATACCTCTTAGATGTGTTAAGTTTGATATTGCAACAAATTATGAATAAATACAATAAAGAAATACTTATTAAATTAATTTTTGAGTAACTGGATAATATTAAGAATTAAATTAAAGCAGTTTTGATGTTATTAAGGAGTTCTAATGACTCAGACGAAGATATTGAATTTAGGCCTAATCAAACGAAGACGAATGCGTAAAATTCTCCGGCCAAGAATTAATAACACGTTCGTATCATTGTATAAATTTAATGAAAGGTTTCGAATGAGTCCCGCATTATACTTCAGAATACCGCGTATGTATTTATATACGAAGACTGTATTTAAAAAATACTCGCACTTAATGAAGAAGTTCCCTGCACCAAAAATAAATAATTCAATAATGCAATAGCGACATTACTTACGCGGTATTCTGAAGTCGTTTCGAGTCCCGTTTCGCTGGAATCTCCCCTGCAAGATATGGGACATCATATCCAACATTCAAAAGAGAAAAATGATGCACAACCTCAAAGCGAGAACTGTATTGTTTTGCATTGGATGCATACTAGCTGTCAGTTCCGCGGGTTAGCAGATAAGCACGGAATTTCTAAGATATCAGTGTGCAAAAGTGCCCACAGGGTAGTTGATGTTGTTAAGAGTTAAATTCGGGGCAGGTTTTTAATCACCAAAATGTTATTTACTATAGCCCAGAATTTTTATGCTGCTGATGAGATCACTAATGTTCGTGAGGTTATGGATGCAACATTAATAAATACTGATGGATCAACACAAAAAATTAACCTGATTTTGTGGTTAGACATCGTAATTATTTTATCAATTGCATATTTGTACGTGGACCAAATCTGTTATTTACTTATTTGACTGAATTTTGTGCTAACTTTGGTCCTTTAAGTAATAGACCAATCACATCACATGAAACTCCATTGTTGCCAATATATAAAAATCTAAATACTTTTATTTTTTTTTAAACAATACATTATATTTTCTGTTGGTGAAATATGAATCAGCAAGCTTAGAATAATCTATTTTAGTACAAAATATAAACATATGTATCGACAGTAGTAAAAATACAGCGACTTTAACTCTGCTCCTTAGCGATTTTTGTAAACTGTCGTTGGCGATATTGTGTAACCAATAATGCGTATTTGTAAATTTCTTTAGCTGATTTTGTAAAGTTTGTCAGACTTTACAAACTAATAAAATAGCATTTTGAAACACAATTTACAAGCATTTGTAATCTTTTACTTGTTATTTGTAAATTGTTACTTTGTAATTTGAAACGATTGTGAAAGGGGCCTCTGGACTCATTTCGCATGCATTATTACCTAAATTTCATTCAGACGCTAGATAACCATCGCAGTTGATAAAACCTTATAAACTAAACCAATTAAAAGACGCATACAGGCATACATGGATATGCAATATCATCATCATCATCATCATTATCATCATCTTCTAGGCTTAGGCCGATAGTCTGTTCCGCCTCCAGGATTTTATCCTCAATTGGTCTCTCCAACGTCTCTTTGGTCTTCCCACTCGTCTTCTTCGTGCAGGTCTGTAACACCATGTTCTAAAAGGTATCCTATCGTTAGGCATTCTTGTTATATGGTCGTATATACCAATTATTTCTATATTTTTCAATTATCACTGTTATACTCTCGATATTCAGTTCTTGACGTATATCTTCATTTCTCTTATGGTCCTGTAGTCTAAATCCAACTAGTGGCCTTAAGATTCTCATCTCGGCGGCCTCAATTCTTCTCTATTGAGCTCTAATCAGAATCTACGTTTCTGAAACATATAACAATGTCGGAATTGCCAGTGTCTTGTAAAATTTGAGCACGGTTTTTCTGCCGACTTTATTTATGAGTGTACGTTTAATTGTACCAATAAGTCTTAAAAATTTATTTAACTTGTTTTCTACGTATGTGGAGGATCTGTAAGAGAGATCACATCCAAGGTAAGTAAAAGTATTTGCTTGTTCAATCATCTTATCCAATACTACAATTTTAGTTCTTAGTGTATTATTTCCGCAGAAACCAAATAGGCCTACTTTAGTTTTCCTGTGTGATATTTTTAGATTGTAGTACATAATATAATAATTTCGAGAAACTCCTGAAAGCTGGAAAAATTGCTATAACTAGGAAATAAGACGAAATCGGACAAACATTTATGAATCACATTTACAGCTTTGAGTACTCAATAAATTTTATATGAATCTCACGAATGAGTTACAGTCTATATTAGAAACATGTTTCGCAATTATTCGGGTTTGTTTTGAAAAGTAATAACTTAGACTTTAGAGCAAATTTCATGTTTATATTTCATTACGTAATTCCTAAAAATAACGTAATGTTAGTTATTTTGAATATATTCCTACGGGCACCTTTTACTCTTCATTATATAAAATTATTTAACAATAACATTTACGTACACGCAAACTGTTTATATTTACATTGCACTATGCATCATAGTCGCCAGGGCAATTATAACCCGAATTAAATTCAAAATGCATGTTGCAACTAATATTCTGAAACACACACAATGCTATCAGTTATATTTTGAAAAGAACCTGTGTCTATTAATTTAGATAGGCCTGAGCAGTCGATCATGGGGTCTGCGTACAGTCACTCAGTTTAACGTTCGGCCACATGGTTCATTTCAAGAGTTCCCATATTTTGAGAATGTAAAATATGAGTTACGTGAGAAAAAAAACAAACTACTTGGGAGGTTTAAATCTACTATACAATAAAGCCATGTTTCATAAGATTAAGATACAACTATTGTATTGAATCATTAATTAGCAGACAGTGTATGCGGAATTACTTAAGGAAAAGTGAAGTTGTTTCGTATCAGAGTATATGGCACGTGCCGCGCCGTCCGTCTTTTCTGTACCTGGCGAGTACAGCAACGTACAGAACGAAGGAACCCCGGTTCGTTTATAGTAATATTGTAACGCAACATGTGCAATTGTGTTATCCTGCTCAAGTATTTAGTACGCGTTGAATAGTATTGTGCTGATCCATTCATAATGTCGAAGGCAAAACGTTAAATTCGCTCAGGGATATAAAATGCAATTAAGAAGTATGAGAGTGACATTTTATGTATTAACGAAGACAATATCCTGTGTAATGTACGAAAATTGAAATAAAAACCAGAACAACTCAGGCTATGGAGAAACATTGCAACAGTACATAGCACAGGAAATGCGTTCAAATTAAATCTGAGGAAACATCTACATCATCATCATTTAGTTGTGCGGGTCTAAACGACATGTACAACATGATGCTCAGTGCAAATATTCCTCTAATGAAATTGAGTGATCCCATTTCAGAGGTTTCCTTCAGAAATTCTCTCCATACAAAAACTGTTTAAGCGATAAGCGAAGACGATTCAGCTTCGACAACTTACGAGAATATATCATCGTTTACTGCAACGCTGGTAATTGCATCAATGATGACGAGGACTGAACTTGCAAGGTATGTGCTACACTACTACAGTACGTTATTTTTCTTTTCCTTCTGACTGTACGGAGATACAGCAGCATGTTGACGTCGTCTGTTTACGTTTAAAACCTGTTAAGCCAATGGTCTGAATGAAAAAAATGTAACATAGAGTAAATGTGCACTTATATCCAACGATAAGTCATCCCGCATCCACTGTCTATTAATTAGTTTACCACTACTGAAAAATCATGTCATTTTAATGTCCGGTCACTACCCACTACAGTAGGTAGAGTATTTGTTTGTATTCCTACGCACTGTCACTGTGGAGGGTTGACGTATGGTAGATCTCTAAAATGGTCAACATTCCGCGCAGTGCAGTTGGTGACATCATTAGATTGTTCCAGAATGAAGACCGGATTGACTTACGGCGTAGTACATGGCAACCAAAGAAGCTTACGCAGAGGGAAAGACGTCTGAATATCACTCTGTCACCACATATTGCCAAATTTTAACTAAACACAGAAGAACAAGAAGAAGAAGAAAAGTATTGTGAATTTAAAAATATACAACCTATCACAGCTTCAAAATAATCTACAAGTTTACTGTAAATCTGGCCACTAGAACTCTTCAAAGTCTTCTATGCTTGCATAACTTACTGTAATGACTACAGATGCGGGCTGACTTAAGAAAAAGTGAAGTTGTTTCGTATCAGAGTATATGGCACGTGCCGCGCCGTCCGTCTTTTGTGTACCTGGCGAGTACAGCAGCGTACAAAACGAATGAACCCCCGATCTGTTCATAGTAACATTGCAACGCAATGTGTGCAGTTGTGTTATCCTGCTCAAGTATTTAGTACGCGTTGAATATGTTGTGCTGATCCATTCATAATGGCAAAACGTTAAATTCGCTCAGAGATACGAAATGCAATTAAGAAATATGAGACTGACATTTTATGTATTAACGAAGACAATATCGTGTGTAATGTATGTAAAATTGAAATAAAAACCAGAACAACTCAGGCTATAGAGAAACATTGCAACAGTACATCGCGCAGGAAAATGCGTTGAAATAAAATCATCATTTAGTTGTGCGGTTCTAACGACACGTGCAACATGACGCTCAGTACAAATATTCCTCTAAAGAAATTGAGTGATCCCCATTTTAGAGGTTTTCTTCAGAAATTCTCTCGATACAATAACTGTTTGAGCGATAGGCGAAGACGATTCAGCTTCGACAACTTACGAGAATATATCGTCGTTTATTGCAACGCTGGTAATAGCATTAAGTTAGTTAGTGGAGTTTAAAAAGGGCGCGTCAGCTACTATGGCTATTTGCGCCCTTATCTAAAATTCTTCACAAAACACAGACACAGTACAATAATCTCAATGCTTAAAAGAACTAAAAACAATTGTATCAATGATGACGAGGACTAAACCTTGCAAGGTATGTACTACAGTACGTTATTTTTCTTTTCCTTTTGACTGTACGGAGATACAGTAGCATGTTGACGTCGTCTGTTTACGTTTAAAACCTGTTCAGTCAATGGTCTGAATGAAAAAAAATTGTAACATATAGTAAATGTGCGCCTACATTCAATGATAAGTCATCCCGCATCCACTGTCTAGTACTGACTGTACCCAGAGAGGACATTTCTTCCATTAGTCGGCCACCAGCGATGTTGAATTTTAATCGTGATGAAGTTTTGTAGCGAGAATGCATCATTCGAGGATCACCTGTACCGCTCGCCACGCAAACAGAATTAGGGTGTCAGCTTCGTGTGTGAGAGTGCGTGAGTGCGGGTACGTATAATCATTTTCAATGCCGAAAGCTTTTTGACTCCATATTTCAAAACAGATGTTCAATTGTAACAGTCCCAACATCCTTCGATTCCGAAGAATTTAATATTGCAAAATCCTTAATCAGAATCAACGTTCAATTTCACTATACATATTATAAAGATTCGTACAACATTTTTCGTTCTTTCAACACCCATAAAACAACCTGTCAGTTTTAACCAATATATATTACGTATTCTACAGTCGTATATAAATGTTAGCGTCAACTCAGACTATATTTTAATACCCCCCCCTCCACCTTCTCTAATGTTACAGACAAGGCGTTAACGTCATAGTCGTCTAAGTTAAATGACATTTTTAAGGCGTTTCCTCCATATTTTTCTCATATGCTCTAATAGACTTTACTTCTTTCATTTCTTGTTCATGTTTTTCTTCTTAGTTTCCTTCTTTAAGTTTCTAGCCACGGAGTAGATCAGTAGAGAGTTGAACTCATAATCCGAAGCATATACAGTATATAACAGTCCTGTTCGTACAGCCCTTATTTTTGTGATAATGTCCGTTTTAACTGTCAAATAAGATAACAATTTTGTTTTCTTCTTCACATATATAACTGTGTGCAGTTTATTCATAATATTCGCTATTAGATTTAATTATAATGTATCTTTAAAACATTTGTTGTTATTTTAAAAAGAAATCTTCATTATTCGTTGTGTTCGATATACAACTTTTCTGTTCGTACACTTACAAGCCTTGCCCTATCTCACTGTTCCAAAATACGCTGACCGGTTCGTGCTTGCTACTGCTGAGTGGTGGCTTCCCTTGTTTACATTTTTACCTTGCATGCATGACAGTAGTGTACGAGATGGCGAGATGCCGAAGATAAGATGAAAGTTATTGTTCAACTTGCCCTTAAAGGCAAGTCTTTAAGGGAAATAAGTAACATTGTTGGACATACACATTCAACAGTTCAGAAGATTCTAACAAATTTAAATATGAAGGGTCTTGGAAGAAATTTAGGCGAAAACCAAAAGAAAGAAAATTAAATGAAAGGGACGAAAGATACATTGTACAACGAATTCGTTGTTACCCCAGGTTAAGTGTTGAAAAACTGCGTTCACAAGTACAAAACACTATAGGAGAACAAATTTCTAACCAGACCATTCGTCGTGTACTGTGAAAACACGGATATCATGGCAGGGTTCCACGTAAGAAAACTTTTATTATTGATTCAAATAGACTAAAACGACTTCTATTTGAAAACGAACACGTTTCTAAAGAGGAGAACTATTGGGATAGTAATATGGTCCGACGAGACGAAGATAAATCTTTTGGGCTAATATGGTTGCAACAGAGTGTGAAGGAAGGCAAACTCTGCCTTCAGGAAAGAAAATACCATTCCTACTGTAAAACACGGAGCTGCTTCCATCATGATATTGGCCTGTATGTCTTCCTCTAGAGTCGGAAACGTACACTTCATTGATGGAACTATGAATAAAATGACGTACAAGAGTATTATTGTTAGAAATTTGAAAGAAAGCACTTAAAAAATCTACTTCCAGGGTAGTTCATTATAGCGACTCTAACACACTGCCGAAATCGTCAAAACCTGGCTCATTTGGAATGTTCCCCATCAATTCAAAATCCCACCTCAATCAACGGATTTAAATTCTATCGAACATTTGTGGCCAATTTTGAAAAGGAGGGTGCGAAATAGCAAGGAACATCCATTCCGAGGCTCAAAAGATTGGTGGCAGAAGAATGGCAGAATATCAGCCCAGAGGTTTGCAAGAAACTTGTCTCTTCAATGAAAAGAAAATGTGAGGAGATTATTAAAGCCAAAGAATATGTTGTAAAATATTAATTTTGTGTAATAGTTGGCAATTAACACTTTGAAAAGTATAAAGTGATTAGATGTACGAAGAGAAAAGTTGCATTAAATGTGTACTTTTTTTATTTTGTATGTTTATTTATACTGATTTGAAAAATTTGGCGAAGCTTATTTTATATCGTGAAAAGAAGATATTGTTTTTTTCATATTTTAATTTAACCCATTAAAATAAATTATATTTTCGTTAACAAAATTACATATGTTTAATAACAATAATACTGTACGAACAAGATTGTTACATACTGTAGCTCAACTGCACCCGAGCACGAACTTTGCTCCTTCGGGTGTACTAATTTTATACGTCATAATTTTCAATCAAACAGAAATAAATTATTATTATTATTATTATTATTATTATTATTATTATTATTATTATTATTATTATTAATGTGATTTTATCATTTAAAAATATTGTAATATTTTTTATTTGCCATAATGTTACATCATTGTTCTTGCACTACTGTTAATGTACATTTTATAATCTTATTTATTTATTTATTTATTTATTATACTAATTTTATGTTCAGTAAAGGTTGGTAATATTGTGATAGTTCTTTTTGAGAATCTATTACAATTTTACTGAGCGAGAGAAGAACGTGTTTTGTGCAGAAACTTGTCCATGAACATTCTCTTAATATGTTGACACAGAAAACTGATCTTTCTCTCGCTCAGTAAAATTGTAATAAATTCTCAAAAAGAAGTATCACAATATTACTCATAACATAATATTACCAACCTTTATCCTATTAAATTATTTCTTATATATTATTACTAAATTAAGTATGTGTCATTCACATACGCCTACAGGGTGAATATGAACTATAGGGACAAATTTCAGGAAAAAGCGTAGTAAGTCCGGAATACAACACAATTACACTAAATTCCATTGCAAGACACTAGCCATTTAATTTCTGACAATTTTAGAGTAGGTGTTTGCGCCCCATGAGCCTCAATACTAGCGACCAGGCGTCACATCATGATTTGATTGATTCGAATGTTTCGGCCTGTATTCGAATAGTGCCACAGGGTGCACTGGCACATTGTTCAAGCGTCTGCACATCAAGAACTGGCTCCATACAAGACACTTTTCAGATGCCACCACAGGTAAAATGAAGTGGGTTTAAGTCCGGTGACCGGGAGGGCCATGCAACAGGACCTCCTCGAAGGATGGGTGAAGCGGAAAAAAATTCCCTCCGGCAGCGGGACTCGAACCCGGGTTTTCAGCTCTACGTGCTGACGCTTTATCCACTAAGTCACACCGGATTCCAGTTCCGATGCCGGATTGAATCCTCCAAGTTTAAGTTACTTACAAATGACTTTTAGAGAATCCGGAGATTCATTGCCGCCCTCACATAAGCCCGAAGAAGATTAGTACAACAAGACGCTGTGGATGACATCCGTCGTCTCCCTGAGGTGTGGAGGCGGGTTCTTCATTTTGCAGGAGGTTACTTTTGTGCGAGATCGTGCGTATTTGCTTGTTTTCCGCACAGAACCAATACGCGGTAAGTGTGAAATACCACATTCAGTATTCCCAACGTAACACACATAACAATTTACCTCTTCTTACCGCTTAAGCGCGACATTCATTTTACTGCTTTAGGCTTTTAACATATTTTTAGAGACGTTTGACATAGTAATAATTATAAATTGGAAACTTACCACTGCAATTTCACCTAATTTGCAATGTTAATTATCGTTTTTAAATATTTGCAAAAAATAAGTAAAGTCTACTACTCCACGAAACTTACTGCATCCCTGATACAAGTAACATTAAGGAAGCCGTGAAAAAATCAACAAGATTCCAGATGCCGATGTTATTACTGCAAAATGTTACATAAATAATATTGTTAAAATATTAAAATGAAAAATAAATCATTACATAACCTTACCGTTTGTTTTAAGTTGGCATTTATAGACTGGGGGGGGGGGGGAAGACAGACGTATATCACGGCCTGCTGGAGTATAGTAAACACAGAAAACATTTTATAACAGCAATGTTGGAGAAAGATATTAAGTTTTCCGAAGTTGCAGTCATTAAACAGAAATCAAGATGGAGATTTCATTGCAACTAATTAGAAATTCGTCTTTCACGTATGTAATAAACGATCTTCGCACAAAATAATGTACGATACACGAGCGGTATGTTTGTTTTCATGTTCTCGGAAATTAAAAAAGCTCAACTACGTTTCGCTTTTACAATCTTTTCCTCGACCATGAAAACGTCAACATACCGCTCTTGTAGCGTATATTACTATTGAGCACTGCAACAATGTGACTGTTCCAAAAATATTTTCTTTGTTATTAATTCAAATTTCGCCACTAATTATTGAATAACCCATATATATGCACAATAAAATCTGGACCTTTGGTTACAAATAACTTGAAATGAATTTATATAATGGTAGCATATGATTTGCAGCTAAGGAATAAAACATACGAATATGCTAAAATCCGGCCCATAGTAACAAGTTAATAACTAAAGAATCCATACTTACACGAACTAGTTATCGATTACTATCGATTAGTATGGGTCAGGTATCTTTGAACGCTATGTACAAACAAACGAGACAGGCATTAACAAACACTCGAGACAGTCTTAAAATCTAGAACGAGACTTTCCCATTCTGCTTTTATGATGGAGGTTTTCGAATAACGGTGTACATGAAAGTACACTGTCGCCATGTTGTTAGATTACACTAAATAAAATGTAAATCCTGTAACTGTTTCAATGCCCGAGTTTCTTCTGTATTCCATTTTTCCGATTTTCCGTATTCTTAAACATGGTTTAAGAACCACATTGCTTAAAAAAATAACGAAATAGGCTTTTATGTACGCTAAAAGATTAAATATGCATTAGCCTTTTAAATACGCATATACAGGGACATCATTTTATTTTTACTTCAATTTTTATTGTACCTGAGTTTTTGAATGTACTTCACTCCCACCCCTTCTACTAAGGAAGTGCCAACTCCACACAGAACCAAGACCGCAGATAGTAAGCAGTACTGAGTTACTGGGTATAGTACGTTCCAGAAATATGTTCGCGTTTTCCAGTGACGAAAGAGCTTTCAATATTGAATCATATTTTCGCACAGGTACTGTCCGTTTGCCTACGTCGTATCCCGATTTCCCCCACCTGCTTCTGCTCGCCCCTCTGTAATAGCTGGGCTGTCTTAGCTCTTTTCTGAAAACATTAATTTCTCTTAGGAATTGGAAGTTACGTAATATTATATAGCTGTTTAATGTAACTTAAATAAAAGGGCCTCGTTAAGTAATTAACTGTCACGTGATTTCCTCCCTTTCTACAATCCTGCGGCATAACCACTTGGACGGACAGTGGATAGCATGTCTGAGTAATTTTATATTTTCGGGTCTGGCAGAAGTGAAGATTGAATTTACAGTACGTAGAGTAGGTACAGAATTATTTCAACATGAGTTACTAGTACGAAGGACGAAACTAGCAATTGAAATTAGATGCAATAGTCTATAGTGCGATAATATGCACAAAAGAACTGAAGCCTGTATCGAAATGAACGGCCACCATTTTCAAAATTGTGTTTAAATATTCATATTATGATTATTTTTCAATTTAACTTCTTTCTCTATATTGTACGCTAATGTCCTGTAGACAGTATAATATACACTGCATAATGAATACGTTCGCATGGATAACTCACTTCGTGAGTAAAAACACTTATTCTTAATACAGTACTGTACTTTGATTAAAGAAAAACCTAATGAAAATGATCAAACTCAAAATCGCGATATTTCCTAGTTTACGTAAACGGATGAACTACTTTTCTTCCTTCCTATACCTAGTAGAGTGATTTGTGTTTTACGCCAGTATCATCGAACTCCAGTCTTGGAGGGGGGAGCAAGCGGTGTTTCCGGTTCTCTAAAGGTATAGACAGGTTAATATTAAAAATGTTAGTAAAAATAGAATGATGTCCCTGTATATGCACTATAAAATCTGGACATTTGATTACAAATAACTTGAAATTCATTTATATAATGATAGCATATGATTTGCAACTAAGGAATAAAACATACAAATCTGATAAAATCCGTCCCCTAGTAATAAGTTAATAAGTACAGAAGCCACACTTACACGAACAAATTATCGATCACTATCGATTAGTAAGGGTTAAGTACCTTTGAACACCAGTGTACAATAAAGGAGACAGGAGTTCACAAACAAACATGACAGTCTTAAAATCTAGAACGAGACTTTTCGAATAAAATAAACACAATCCCATTTTGCTTTTATGATGCGCGTTTTGGAATAACAGTGTAAATGTAATCGCTCCACGATGTTCATGGTGCAGAACATATTATTAACGCATGGTACGATTGCACTGATTGGAACAGATGTCTGGATTTTCTATCTCTACATGTACGAGTAATATTTAAGTGTCTATCCAGTTCTATTCTTATCCATTACCATATCCTCAGCCAAACTTCTGTGTAATTGCAAGCCTTCTCGTTCGCCTATTTTATTCCATCAAAATCAGATGCATCATGTTGTAATATCCACGTATCATGTCTCTTTTAGGAATCGAAAACACAGCATCACCGAACCACAATGTCAGCCTTTAATGCTTTGATACATAATGTGGAAGTCTGTTTATGACAGCTACTTTGTTGTTATTAGCGTCAATCACAATGGAACCTATGATGGACAGACTAACGGCGAACTTCACAACGCAATCATGACACATACGAGCACTGATGCTACTTGCTTAATAGACTCGATAGTCAGTCGAGGATTAATCTGTTTTCTAGGAAGTAAAACATATGTAGCTAGAGCTAGTTTTCATTTTATTACAATAGCGTTTTCATTCTCTGCTAATTATACATATTAATAATGTTAGAGGGGAACAGAAGGTTTAGAGAAACCGTGCAAATCAGTTATTCTTCGTCTGTCCCTGACTTACTTACGGTGTTAGTCATAGACGAGACTCTGGACCAAAGTTGACTTTGGAAAGTACAAAGTCACCATTTTCCTATTCACAGTCGACACTTTGACGAAAGTAAACTTCAATCATGACTTTACTTCGAAGTCGCTGAAAATCTAGACTTTGACTTTGACTTTCGTTCGTGGACATAAGGAAAATGACTGATATTTGGGAAATTGTTGAATTTTGCGAGAATATTGAAGACATCCAGGAGATTATTAAAGCTGCTCATGTCCCTTAGCGTATTACTATACATTATAAATTAATAGACTTAGTGGAATTGCCACGAGAATCGTAGGGTTTACTGCGCACGCGGTATAGACTGTATGAGAAAGGGGCGTGCAAAGAATGGAGTATGTCTCTGATGTAAACACTGAGAAGTATACTGCAGTTACAATAAAACCTGTATCCTGCATTTAAGAAATATTATGAATGATCATTGAAGTAGAAATGTCTAAACATGTAAATACACAATTATTTTATAGTGAGATATATTAACTCTTAAAATTTAATGTAAGGTACTCACATCATCCTTGAATATGTGCATTGCAGTAAAGAGTTACGTACATTTTGAGCGACTGCAAAGTGAACCTCTTCCGATGGTCACTTAAACAGTTTTTATATTGGGAAAATGTATATTCGACATCACACGATGTAATAGGTGCATATTTAAAGAACGGAAAGTCACTACTTTTTAGTACACTAACTTCAGACGTCTTGTCGTGACCTGATAGTACATCATTTATAATACGAAGTTGTGAATAGGCAGAATTTTTAGCAATAATGTTTCTCAAATTACATTTCACTTTTTCTGAAATTAGTGAATTGTTACTTTCGATAACGGTTTGTGATACTATAAGGACTTCTGAGAGTGTAGTTTAGACGATTCTAACAGGGTGATGCTTTTGGACACTATTTTAAAATCAGAATCAATGAACAGAATATCTTCCAATAGCTGTTCAGAAGGCAATGATTTTACAGCTGCAACAGTGGAACTGTCTGTGCTATCCAATGCATCAATCACCCCCATTATTTTGCCGTAATGTTCTGCATAAAATTTAACAGCATCCAACCACGTTTACCAAACGGGTCAAGACTGGCTGCGGGGGTAAGTGTATTCCAGGGGCAATTGTTTGAAACAGCAACACTCTCATTGTAGCATGTTTGATTGAATTCTTGTCTGCACTGAACAAATGTTAAGCTTTGACTATTCCAACCACAGTAATACAAAAACAAGTGCTTACATAGGTATACATTAGCTGTAGCTGCTCTATCTATTTGGACATGAGCTGCTTATACTACGAGACCGGGAGGTCGCCCACCTCCTCTATACTACCGTACGTCGGCAACCTGATTGCATGGTGCGTGTGGCAATTCAACGAAGTCTATAAATTAAAATCAAGGTAGAGATTTGATAAACAGACAGTAATAAATACCTCGTCATGTTTTAACTTTCACTGATGAATAATCAAACAGGATTGTCTGTTCCACCAATAAATAATACAATGTATTTCATCGCGATTTTACGCTACAGGTACCGGTAAGGATTGATAGCTTAATATTGATTTTGACTATATAATTCTATAAAGAATAGGTTATACAGTTGGATATGCAGTTAATTTATAACCCTGCTATCGTTATAATAATGTTTTCTGCATATTGATTTCAAATAATTTTCAAGTAGTTTCTGCAGACATGCAGGGAATAACTATGCCAACTGACAGCAGGATAATATGTCTCTTTCATAGTCTGTCATTGGTGGCATCTTATTATCTTCTATATCTTCAGAATAAAATTATTTTACAATGAAATAATTTGAGGGCTTAATGTGAAACTAATGTAATGTAACTACAATCGATGTTTCATTCACAACAAAATTATTAACAGGCAATACTATTTCATATGAAGTCTACCATCATGTTTTGTAGTTACGAATTGTGTTATCTTCAGTAACAAGACTGTTCAAACTGAGTTACGATTTTTTATGGCTAAGTAGAAGAACAAATTATTATCGATTGGTGTAAAAACCTAAAATTGTCAATTTTTTTACTTACGTTAGTTTTACAATAAGCCCTCGATTAATTTATTATTCATGTAAAACTGCAAGAACGGTTAACAATCGTTTAACATGTACCGATGTTCAGTTGTTTAATTGATTTGTGACCAACCCCAGGCCATAAGCTGAAAACGGTGGAACCAAAAAGGTGTACTAGTATGGCCGTCAAATTACCCATAGTTCATCTCTTTTTCCGGTGTGTTTATCAGCTGTTTTGTTCAAATATTTACGATTACAAATTGTTTCGTGTTGTTGTGAATATTTTAAAAGTGTAGTGAAGTTCAGCAGGTGTTATTTTTTTATAAATAAGCTAATATTCTGTTCGGCTCAACTGCAGAATATGTCCGTTTATATGTCCCCCTGTACTTTAACATATGAAGGAGTGCCAACATCCTTCTTGATAAGAGAAATAATTTGGAAATGAAGTGTTCAGTCCATGTCACAACCATAACACTTTTAATAAATACATAGTGAAACATATATTGATATAATAATCTGCTAGTAGTCCTGTTACCTCCACATCCATTCTAATCCGTTTACGTATGACCAAAACCGACAGTAGCAATTTAATATTTGACAATTGGCGGTATTTCGCGGTGGATTATGGGGTGAAAAAGGTGTAGTTTGACGTCATATCCGTCGCTCCGATTTCAAGTATATTTGCCTTGGTGTACTCCCTCCTTTCTTTTTATTCTCTCAGTTTGTGACTCAAAAGATGGCTTTGATTGTGGCAATGCCTACTCTATTTCAACTATCTATAAATGTAAATCGTTTAGAAGGCAGTGATTTTGATTGCCAACATTAGAACACGATCGTCAGATCTGGACTTACCAAAGTCTAAGTCTCAGAAGTATTGTCTATGAATAGGACTTTTAACAAAGTTAAACTTTACTACGAAACTCGACTTTGGGAAGTCTTCATCCAAAGTCTCGTTTATGAATACGGCCCTTAATATCCTCCTATACAGGGTGATTCATGACTAATGATCCGCGCTTCAGGAATCACTCCTATAGTCAATTTTGAACACAAAATTACATATGAACATGGATTCCATTATCATGAAACATTACATCGTCTCACAAGCATATTGGGTACGTCTACCATCCTAGTATCTGATACTTGTACCAAGAAAGATGGCATGCTAGCAACGACATGAGGCATGCTGAATAGATATACAGGGTCCTAAAAAAAGGATCCAATATTTTAGGAGGTGCTAGTATGCATTAAAACAAGAAAAAAATTTCGAATAAACACGGGTCCTACAACACATATTTTCTGAGATCTGAACACTTGTTCGTAGGAGGTGCTCAATGTGACGTTCATTCATGGCAGTTTCTCTGCCCTTCGACGTAAGGGATCACGCATTCTTTGAAAATGACCTGGTTGTTCTTGATAACGAAAAGTCTAGGAGAATTAGCTTTGGGGAACGAGCAGGCCAAGATGAGGGACCTTCCCAACCAATCCAGCGGTCCTGAAGTGTCAGCGTCAGGTGTTCATGCTCATTGCGAAAAATTTTGCTGTTGTGCCATCATTTTTTTTGTTCGTTATTTAACGACGCTGTATCAACTACTAGGTTATTTAGCGTCGATGAGATTGGTGATAATGAGATGATATTTGGTTAGATGAGGCCGAGGATTCACCATAGATTACCTTGCATTCACATTATGGTTGGGGAAAACCTCGGAAAAAACCCAACCAAGTAATCAGCCCAAGCGGGGACCGAACCCGCGCCCGAACGCAACTTCAGACCGGCAGGCAAGAGCCTTAACCGACTGAGCCACGCCGGTGGCTTTGTGCCATCATGCATGAACCACATCTGTAGTCTTTGCTAACATGGCACATACTCCAGCAAGGTAGGCAATACGTTAATAAGAAAGTCCTGATAACGAGTCCCAGTTAATCTGTGGTAGCACGTATGGCCCTTAATCTATCGCCAATAACGCCTGCCCTCAAGTTGATTGAGAATCAGTGCTCATGCCTTGTTTCTTCAACTGCATGGGAATTTTCATCAGCCCACACATGCTGATTACGAAAATTCACAATACCATCTGTGCTGAACCCCGCTCATATCCGCAACTAAACTTTTGTTTTCAGTATTCCTTCCAACGTATCATTATTCCATGCCAGGGGTGTCAACTACGGTATGATTATCTGGTAGTCTGCTGTAATGTAGGACAGAAAAATGCATTGCCAGGAATGGACGTCACATTGAACACCTCCTACGAAGAAGTGTTCAGATCTCAGAAACTATGTGTTGTAGAACCCATGTTTATTCGAAATTTTTTCTTGTTTTGATGCATACTATTACCTCCCAAAATATTGGATACTTTCTTTAACACCCTGTATTTACTAAAGTCTCGAGCTCAGAAAGTAAATTTACGAAGTGTTGCAATAATTACTGGAAAATTGGTGATCTATAGAAGTATACTTTTAGATTTATACTCTTAAACTGCACATCCAGAAGTTAGTTTTCTTTCAATCTAACGTTTGAATCTGCAAAATAAATTCTGTGGACAGAGCTAATCACTGGTTAAAACGCGTTCCTGAGACTGTCAAAACAACGTTCAATAGAATTTAAGGGAACCAGGTAGTGATGAGGGGTCAAAAAACTGACTTTTTATTTTGTGTTTTGAAAAAGAGTACAAAACTTGCTCTTTAGAACAATATACAGTTAATATTGTGGAGGTAATTTCTGCAGGTAAGCCCTTTAAACAGCCTCTTTAAACTTGGCGGTGCATGTAATTCTTACATCCTCCTTTTTTTTAATGCAGTTTTCCATACGTTAATATTTTTCATACTTAAGTGCATTTTTCTCTGAAACTACTGGATATATTTATATGAAATTTTTACAGTATTTTCTGCAGCCTATGTTCTATATAGTAGACCTACGGGTTTAAGAATATTACACACATAACATGAGAAAAAAAATATATATATGAATTTTAAAAAACTGCAAACAATGTTAATCAAAGTTAAATATTTTTTTTCTGTTTCACTAGGGGTAAAATATTTAACTAATTTTGCTTTAGAATTTACAATATACATTACTTGATAACTTAAAAAAAATACAAGGTACATGAGTGAAGATTGTATCAAGTAATGTGCACGTGAAGAATGAGGTAGGGGAGAGTCGGGTAGTATCGGACATCGGATAGTATCGGACAGTGCGTTTCTTTCATCTACCACCATATGGTAGTACCTGCGACATCACAGAAACGTAACCATGTCAATCTGGTACTATCATCGTGTGGTAGATGAAAGAAACTCACTGTCCGATATTACCCGATGTCCGATACTACCCGACTCTCCCCTGCACTTAACAAAGTGAGAAAACAGGTCATCAGTGAGGGCCTTCTTTTGCAGTTGGATACGAAACTGATTAGTTGTCTTTTATACCACTGCATTCAGAACGATTGATTGTATAAGCATTGACATTTGTATTCCAAACTGAACACTAAAAGCCTAGAAATATTGAACCAAACTTTTGTACTGAAAATATTTAATGGCACAGACATCACTACCCAGTCCCCTTAAGTTTAGGGGCTATTTTACGAAAATTGGGTTTTATTGAAACTCGTACGTTTCAATGAAATTTATAGAGATACCAGATACAACAAGGGATTACCTATATAGAACAACGGAAGCATATTACTGAATCTCTTTTCAATATTGCGTGTAGTTTGATACTGTATAGAAAGGTTTGTAACTTCCCAAGAATCGGAGTAACAAAGTGCCGGTATAAGATGAAACTAGTTTCAGCGAGTTCCGTTCTAGGAATTGTGCTGCTGACCCTTTAGATTGAACTCAATTAAATTACGCAGCCAAACTAATAGGATCTTCTCACTCCGCTTGCTCTTCAATCAGAGGATGGAGGGAGGCTGAAGGAAGGGACGGACAGACGATTATGTATTCTGCAACACTGTGACAAGTACACTCTGTGCCATTATTTGTGCCCTCACGAGGATGGCAATATTGGCAGTTCTTTATTTTAACCTAAACCGAAATCACTCTCGATGAAGCAAGAGACTACAGGCTATAAAATTCCGAGCTGAAACTAAGGTGAATGTGGAACGTATTGTCTTACTAAGATACCTGGGGGTATTAATGGGAGAGGATGGTATTTTTTTTAACTTTTTTTCCTATTTGGTGTAAATTATTAATTTTTGTATGTAGAGAGCTCATAGCTGTGGCAACTCAGCCAAATATAAATATTTTGAAAAAAAAAAATATTATTTGGGGGCCCAAATTTGAAAAAAATATACCCAATGCAGGATTACACTAAAACCGATATATCTAAACCGTTTTTCAAAATAGATTCAAACAGTTTTTGCAATGTATTTGCAAAAGTATGTTCTACAAACTGTCTGTAACAGAATTTTGATATTAGTCCCTACGTTTGTAAAATAAACAATTAAAATTTAGTAACAATTTTCTGATTTCCTTTCATGCAAACAAACGGACGTATTTTTAAAATGAAATCAATTAACAAAATTCTGTTACAGAGAAAAGTTTCCTAATAGTCTAAAGAATGTGTGTTCTAAATTTCTTGCATGTATCTTTAATAGTTCAGAAATTATATCCATTTTGTCTGGCAATGTAGCAAAAAAAAAAAAAATGAAGTTACTGGAAACCGATAAAAGCGGGCGTGTGATTTAAAAATCCATAGCGCAGGAAATTTAAAAATGACGTCTCAACATCCGATAAGGGCACAAATACCCATAAAATGTTATGCAGTGCATTCCACACATATCAGAGGGTATTTTAAAGAAAAAAAAATTGAAAATTTAATTTACCGGAAATAACAATAAAAGTGGGCGAGTGATTTAAAAATCCATAATGCAGGAAGTTTAAAAATGGCGATCCACACATATCACAGGGTATTTTAAAGAATTTTTTTTTTTTTGAAAATTTAGTCATTTTTCATCAAAAATACCATCCTTTCCCCTTAAGGCCCAGCATGTTATAAGGCCCACTATCTAGTTTTGCCATTAGTTATACACTTTTGCAAAAGAGAGCAACAGCTCTTAAGACCTATTTCTTCTTGCATTCGAGTGAGGTATAAAGAAATTAGATTCTCGTTCTTGTTTGTACTGTCCGTTACTCAGGAGAAGACGAGCGGAAAGAATGTGACCTTCTTGACTATCGCTGCTGATTATTATAAACATCGCTCAGATAAGCATCCCAGTAGCCAGGTTATTACTCGTGCAGGAAACATGAGTAACAATGCGTATGGAAATTAAAGCTAAGTTGAACAGAAGGAGACCTAATGTTTCCGCTTACTGCAGTACAAATATTGCTCGTGTTGTCTTACGTTATCTGTTCACATCCTTCCTCCTCAGTCCGCTCTCGTCTTCTCCTGAGTCACCGACAGTGGCTGACTGGTGGCAACAAGTTATGTGTGATTATTTCTGCTTTCTGTATAACATTTTGCAAAATTTAAGTTGATATTTAATCGTTTTACTGTGCGTTATTAATATAATATTAAATGCACGTTATTGTGTAAACATTAAGAAGTTTGGGGCAACTGTGAAACTTTCGCTAATGAGCATATGAGCACTCCATAAATTAAAATTGACGCGAAGTAACAGAGCAGGAATTAAGGCCCATGAAATAAATACGTGGAAACGCCCACAAGTTCATAGAAATCCCTGAACTATAAAGTTCAAACTCTGAAGCACAATCTTTTTTGCAAGAAACGAAACAAACGAAAGACTTGACAATTCCTAATGCAGAAAGAGCATTTGATGAACCATCAACTTCAGGATTTATAAACATCCAGGTGACGCGGATGTGTTCTATCTGCGAAGAAAATTGTTGTAGATGTACATGTGTGTGTCTCTTGTGAATGTTGGGTGCACGATGAGGAAAAAACTGAAGACTTTGTATGCCCAAATTGTGTTCAATTCTTACATTCTCTATTGTGGGCCTTATTATCTGTCACAGCAGGATACAAGACCCAGTGACATGATGCTAATTTTCATTGCTCACAGCATTTATGTATCTGTTTGAATATTTATTTGAAGTAAAATATTATAGGATAACTATAAAAGTATGCTATTTCATTATTTAAAAATTGCTAAAAGTCTCAATTTCAAAGAGAGAACTTTTTATTCCTTAAGTGGGCCTTATTACCCCGGTTACCTTACATCCACTTCAGGTAACAATCATTTTCCTGTACAGAGTGTCCCAAAAGTCTCCATGCATAGAAAATGTTAGTTGAAAATAGAAATGTCATATAATGTGGCGTCCTTCGAGAGTCAGAAGGTAAATGTAATCCAACCAGTTCCGACACACATTCTACATGTCCAGCATCACACGATGAGAAACGTCGATAATACAGGCCTGCAAATGGCGCAAGTCCCGGATTTTTCCCTGGTAGACCTGCGATTTAAAGTAACCCCAGAGGTAAAAATCAAGAGATGTAAGATTCAGGGCAGGCTGGGCGAACAGGGCGACAATTGTGGGGTTGCGTCACTCATCGAAAACATCACGCACTCCCGCGTCATTGACTTTGTAGGGGAGGGGATCTGTATTCAGCGTCTGTGTTATGTGATTGCGTACGGGACACAGTGACGTCATTAAACGCCAGTGGACTGTGGACGGGGAATAACGCTTTCCCCATGCTTTCCACCCCTCTCTCGCCAGTTCTGTAACCTTGATCTAGGGAGTGGGCTGGCCACATTCAGCACATTGTGACATTTCTATTTGAAACTGACATTCCATATGTATGGAAACTATTGGGACACACTGTATTTGTAAAAATAAGTCCTCACCCTAATTGGGAGTAAAGGCAGTTCTGACTATAAAAGAGCCTTTTCATTAACGAGTCAAACTGTTAAATTTATTACCTTTAATAGTTAAAAACATTCAACGTTAAAATTGAATATTTAATGTGTAAATAAAAATCTTTATCTCATGAACAATAGCAAAAAATAACACTTCGAAACTGTGGCAAGATTCAGAGACTTACTTCTCTATTTCTTTCCAATGCATTCTAAATTTTATAACTTGTGGTCCAAGCAACACTGCTGTTTTATCCGGGTTACTCATATTCTTCTGTGACATGACATCCCACCAGTTCATCATCATCATCATCATCATCATCATCATCTTTTTCTTCTTCGTATTCTTTTTTTCCATTACTAATATAATGTAGACCCACTGTCTGTGGTGCACTCTGAATTGTCTGTGACGAATTAAGAGATCTGCTCTTCTTGGTACTAGAGAGATTTATGAGGCACGCACATAGAGTCGGAGCGAATTATGGGAAGTTAAGGAAATATATTTTTCTTAATAAAAATTTTTTGAAAATTTTATATTAAATAATAATAATAATAATAATAATAATAATAATAATAATAATAATAATAATAATAATAATAATGTATTTTAACTGGCAGAGTTAAGGCCATTCGGCCTTCTCTTCCACTCAACCAGTGTGATAGAAAATTACTACATTGCTATGATTATAACACAATACAATACAAAGCAATACAATACTACAATACAGTATAATACATAATTAATATAATACAATTACAATTATTTTTATCTTCACAACACCAATATAATAATAATAATAATAATAATAATAATAATAATAATAATAATAATAATGGAACTTAAAATCCAGACGTTTGAGATGGGCAGGGCATGTAGCACGAATGGGCGAATCCAGAAATGCATATAGTGTGTTAGTTGGGAGACCGGAGGGAAAAAGACCTTTAGGGAGGCCGAGACGTAGATGGGAGGATAATATTAAAATGGATTTGAGGGAGGTGGGGTATGATGATAGAGACTAGATTAATCTTGCACAGGATAGGGACCGCTGGCGGGCTTATGTGAGGGCGGCAATGAACTTTCGGGTTCCTTAAAAGCCATTTGTAAGTAAGTTATAATAATAGTAATAATAATAATAATAATAATAATAATAATAATAATAATAATAGTCATCATACCTAAATTAAATTGAATTATTAAACTCGATCACAATTATAACTTCAATTTAACTGCGCCCGTAAAATATCGTTTAGCCTTTTCTGGAAAGTGGTTATTGTCTGGCAGCCCCAAATCTTCTGAGGTAGAGAATTCCATTCACGGGGGACTGAGTCAGTAAAAGAGGATGGATAGTGGGATGTTTTATGGGCAGTAATTGCTAGAATTTGGCTCTCCTGTGACCTGGTAACGATTAAGAAAAAAAATATATTTCTTGAAGGAATAGGTAAAAGATCCTAGATTAAGTTGTTGATGTAGGTCTTTAAAACATTCTAATAAAGGAATCATGCAGATATTCAATTAAGTGTATATTTTATTATGTAAATGCTGTAAAAAAATCGTGGCAAATCTTTCGTATTTTTTTTTTTTGACAAAACCCTGACAACCCAAACTATGAGTGTTATAGAACATGTACATTTCTTCCGAAGTCCCGTCATTCAGGGACAGGCTTTTTAAGGCACTGCAAAAGTTTTGTCGCCCTTGGAGATCCATAGCCCTCACCTGGATTAGAACTCGAGACTTCAGATCTAATGGCAAGCACAATGAACTCAACCACCGAGAATAGCGATACGCTAGAGGCTAGCTGGGAAATAGGACAATACAAAATGTATACAGACGAACTACCGCCATGGCGTGCCTCGCTGGTGCTCCAAATGCTTACAGCATCTCACATGGTGCTCTGCTTATGTGTGCCATCCTGACTCCTTCATGGTAGAGTAAACTGTCTACACAAGTATGATTTTTATCTCCAACTTGCAAACTTCCTCATTGTACACGAAACCTAATTCTTCACAGATAAAGACAGGTCTTTCAGGACTAACCCTATTCTATTTGCTACCGTTTCACTCTACGGTCACAATTTACTAAAACATCTAAAAACATAATAACGGGAATCTGCTTTCAAGCTCTCCTTTCTCACTCATAAGAAAATTAAAAACATACATAAGACAACTACTAAGTAATTGAGGAAGTCGTTCGTGTGAGCAACATGACGCAAAGTATTCTTAGTTAAGCTGGTAGTTAGGCAAAGATTCTGTGCCCAATTATCGGAGTTGAAGGATTTTCCAGATGAAGAAATATTAAACAATAGCATATCCAGAATACTAATTACTGATGAAATAATTTCAATTTTCTTTGGTCCAATGAAAATATGCGGAACAGTAAGGAAAACACAAACAGTAAAATTAGTATAGGTACCCAAATTGTGGCTTTTGTGGATTTCAAGAAAGCCTTTGATAAAAACACCTTCCCTCCAGTTACTTTCGTGGGTGCGTCTGAAGGAACGAAGAACAATACATTCACTGTCTCTTCTGCTTAGAATCATGCATACTTCTACTCCGAATTACCTGTTATCGCGCTTTCAATTTCTTACAACTCTTCGAAACCGACATCAAGCACTTCTTTCTATTCTTCATCATAGAACGTCTTTATACTCATCTTCCTATATTGTAGAAATACCTCGCCTCTGGAATTCGTTACCTAATGACGTCAGGGACTGCCGAACTTTATCACAATTCAAAATTAAATTGGAAAATTTTGTCTTAGTTAATGTTTTTAGGTATTGCTAGAAGTATTGATTTGTGTTTTTTTTTCTTTTTCTTTTTTAATGTAGATTAAAATTGCAAGTTTCTTGTTTATGTTAGTTAATTAGTTAGGATACAATTAATTATGATAATTAATCACTCATTTAAAGTTTGTGTGACTGCAACCTGTGTCTATTTTTGTGTGGCTTTACTTTGTTTATAGTGTTTTCTCTCTCTCTCTATTTCTTGTGTAGCTTTACTTTGTACAGTGTATATTTTTCTGTTTATTTCTATTATTGTATTTGTATTCCTGGTCTTGTGGAAGAGAAGGCCTGATGGCCTTAACTACACCAGAATAAATAAATAAATAAATAAATAAATAAATAAATAAATAAATAAATAAATAAATAAATAAATAAATAAATAAATAAATAAATAAATAAATAAATAAATAAATAAATAAATAAATAAATAAATAAATAAATAAATAAATAAATAATATTTCTTCACAGCATTTCTTTACATGTAATGGTGTACCTTACATTTCTGTATCCGGTGCCACCATTAACATATTATTACAATAACACATAATTTGCAGTACACGTCTACTCCCAATTACACTATGTACCTTTTTTGTTATTTGGTCAATCTCCCCTTCAGTATTTCTCCTACATTTCATTTGCTATTCTCTATTTGTTCGTTAATCCTAATATATCTAATATTATATACTCCTTTCAAACCCCCTTTTTCCTGTAACTACTATTCACTAAAACCTCAATTTCAATTTTTCTCTACAAATTATCATATTGAATTATTTGTCCCATTCCTTCTTTGACCTTTTCTCCTATCTTTCTCCTATATCCACTTACTGTTCCAGCGTTCAAATGTTAGTACTAATTTTATGCTGTCACTTGTTCACTTCTCTTAACCCTTTCTCACTAATTTCACTCATTCCTATTTGCGCTCACTTTCACTTTCTCACTATTCTGCTTACACCTAATCCTTTGCCACTATTCTCACTTCCTATAAATATATTTTATTCTATACATATGCTTATACACTTTCTCTCCCCCCTATACTTCTCGATCTTTTCCAGTTTCACTTTACTTGCACTTTTTGATCACATCCCCACATTTTTTAATCATATCTAATACCTCTGCTATATCCTCAGCTGTCGCAGGTTCTGACCTTTCTTTTCTGTTCGTCTCTGCCTTATTTCTGTCTCTGTCTTTCTTTCTATTCATTTCTTCTTCTATTCCTCTTTTATTTCACCCCCACGTTTTCACTTTCACATACTAGATTTCCAATTACACTTTGATAAAGTAGACAGATCAAGGTTATTGCAAATTTTAGTAGACGACAATGTTCCACAAGAGTTTATCCATAATATTCATAACATATATAACCAAAATAAAATAGCAATTAAACAAGATGGTAAGCTTATCACCTTGGACACTCATCAATACTGGTGTAGGACAAGGATGTGGATTAGGCCTATCACCCATTCTCTTTATTATTTATATGAACCGAATAATTAAAGAGTGGAAGCAAACTCGCCACGGATATATACAAATTAACAGACACCTTAAATTGGATTCGATTCTCTTTGCAGATGATTTGGTATTATTAACACTTTCAAAAGACGACCTCCAAAGGTCAATATATAATTTGCAGCAAGTAGCAGCCACATACAATATGGAAATTTCAAGAGATAAAACAAAAATTATGACATTCTGTGAGAAATACCCAATACAAAGTAAAATTTGTCTCGATAATAAAATGTTAGAAAGATGTAATAGTTTCCCATATTTAGGTTACAATCTTTCCATTTTTGAAGAATTGGACATATCACAGAATAGTAATATACGTTACAAGAGCGGTATGTTGACGTTTTCATGGTCGAGGAAAAGATTGAAAAAGCGAAACGTAGTTGAGCTTTTTTAATTTCCGAGAACATGAAAACAAACATACCGCTCGTGTATCGTACATTATTTTGTGCGAAGATCGTTTATTACATACCTGAAAGACGAATTTTTAATTAGTTGCAATGAAATCTCCATGTTGGCTTGTGTTTAATGACGGCAACTGCGGAAAACCAAAATATCTTTCTTCAACATTGTTGCTATAAAATGTTTTATGTGTTTACTATACTCCAGCAGGCCGTGATATACGTCTGTCTTTTTTCTCCTCCAGTCTATAAATGCGAACTTAAAACAAACGGTAAAGTTATGTAATGATTTATTTTTCATTTTAATATTTTAACAATATTATTTATATAACATATTGCAGTAATAACATCGGCATCTGGAATCTTGTTGACTTTTTCACGGCTTCCTTAATGTTACTTGTATCAGGGATGCAATAAGTTTCGTTCAGTAGTAGACTTTACTTAATTTTTGCAAATATTTAAAAACAATAATTAACATTGCAATTTAGGTGAAATTCCAGTGGTAAGTTTCTAATTTATAATTATTACTATGTTAAACGTCTCTAAAAATAATATGTTAAAAGCCTAAAGCAGTAAAATGAATGTCGCGCTTAAGCGGTAAGAAGAGGGAAATTTTTATGTGTGTTGCGTCGGGAATACTGAATGTGGTATTTCACACTTATCGCATATTGATTCTGTGCGGAAAACAAGCAAATACGCACGATCTCGCACAAAATTAATAAATACACAAGAGCTATGGGCATTATAAATAGTGTGATGAAACCATCCTTGGTTCAGAAACACACCCGCATACGTCTCTACAACACATTGGCACGACCGATGCTCAACTATGGCAGCGAAGCATGGACACTGAGGAAGGCAGATAAAAGCAGAATAACGGCTTGAGAAATGCGATTCATGCGAAGAACAGCGGGCTATACTAAATGGGATCTGAAAAGAAATTGTGAAATTCTAAAGGAACTAAAAACTCAACCAGTTTTAGATTACATTGTTCAATATCAGTCTAATTGGAAACTCATTTGGAAAGAATGCGTACCTAGTAGCCTCCCAAAGGCAATTTATGATTATGTACCACATGGCCAAAGATCTGTGGGTCGTCCTGCTAAGAGATGGCGTGAAAATTTTATGCGAGACCGTAACAGGCCTTGTGGCCTAACCACAGTATAGAGAACATACAGTAAAGACACCTAAGCCATTCCTTGGGAACAAATTCTGAGTGCGCATGTCACGAAACCGGGTGTATTATCTGGAATCTCCACCAGATGGTTGTCCATCTACGACAAGACTGGCATAATTTAACATTAACTGAAAATATTTATTACTCATATTTTAACAATTTGAAAGACATGAGGCAAAGGAATGGCAACATAATCATAGTAATAATTACTTCCGTATGTAAACATCATGAAAATATTCACTAATTGACGCTAATTTTAAAGTCACTGGCAGATGCTTATGTTGGTAAGGTAATATTGAATCATTAGCTACACAGATCACGACATTCGTTTCGATGAAGTTATGACGTCAACAATGGATATAATAAAATTTTGTTGACTAGCTAATAACATTATATATATTATTTTATTTTAATGTACCGAAGTAAATATGATATTTCCATGCAGATATTCTGCGTCATCATACGATGAAAGAGTGATGGAACGGAGAAAAATTCTCTCCGGCGCCGGGATTTGAACCCGGGTTTTCAGCTCTACGTGCTGATGCTTTATCCACTAAGCCACACCGGGTACAACTCCGACGCCGGTTAGAATCGTCTCGACTTCGGTCCTGCGTTCATAGACATCTATGACGTAGTGCAGAGGGCGGCCACTAGAGGGAACCCAAGAGTTGGATCTTAATCTGAGACGATTCTAACCGGCGTCGGAGTTGTATCCGGTGTGGCTTAGTGGATAAAGCATCAGCACGTAGAGCTGAAAACCCGGGTTCAAATCCCGGCGCCGGAGAGAATTTTTCTCCGTTCCATCACTCTTTCATCGTATAATAACATTATATTAGTGATGGATATAATTTCATACCAGTAACGTTATACTTAGGCCTACATGATTATTCCTATTATTGACAGTAATATTTTGTATATTGATATTGATTGTGGTTTCCAAATTGGAATTAACATACACATTAAAATTTATAACTGTATCGGTTGAATAGAATGTCTCTAAAGAGGCTACTGTAAGTGAAAGAAAACATAACCTCGGCTACATAATAATTACCCGATTACGTCGGTGTATAGCTAGCTCTTGGATCTAGCTATGAAAGAGTGATTGAAAAGAGACAAAAATTGATATGAGCAATGACCCATGCCCGTGTAGTAACATGCCGTAGTTTGAACTCCGTGAGTGCATTATTTCCTGGGTTCGAGGCTTGTATAAAGATAAGTAATTAGTATGCGTATGAAGGAGTTAAAAATGTCAAAATTTACATACATAGCCTAATGATTTTTGCCCATAGTAATAAGCCAACTTTATAAGGAAATTATTTTCTGAGTTCGACTCTTACAAAATTATAAGACGTAATTAGGGTTTGGTGTAGGCTCTTGTGTCTAGCTATGGAGTTAAGAATTTGTATTACAGACTACAAAATATCCTTTACGAGAATGGAAGAAGGTAAGAATTTGTTAATTAAAAATGTGTTACTACAATATATATTTTACGAAAATGGAAGAAGGTAAGAATATTGTAATTCAAACGTAGTCTATTACAGCAAGGGAAATGTGAAAGAAGTTACCGGGATTTAACTCTTGCCAGTTAAGCATTGTCCTCCAACTGCAACAGTCCATAATGAATTACGTAGTTATGTCTCTATTTATTTGTCTATGGTTATGTGATAAAAGTTGCAATAGATAATTATTAGGCCCTCTTTTTACACCTGGTAGTTAGGCCTACAATTAGTAGCCTACATCGGATATATACTGAACACATTTTTAATTATAACAGGTTACCTCGAATTTTTGTTTATTTATTAAATGTTCCCCTGATGTATGTATTTTACAACAAATTGTGATCCAAAATGAAATGCAATGGATATGAAGAAACAGAATAATACGGTAAGCAATTCGCTAATATTATGTTTTACTTCAATCATGAACGCTGCAATTTTATATATATTTTGAAAAGAAAAAGTGAATTTTCATTAGACATACATAATAAGACATAAATATCACTTCAGAACAAAGGAATAATTACAACAGTTATTATAAAGTTTCATCTGAAAGTTTAGCATGTCTGAACAGTTGATCGCTAAAATCAGCTGTTAGCTCTGTCGATACCAGCGATATGGTTGGATTCATTGAGAACTAGACCTCCCTGAGCTTGATTTTAGTACCAACAATATCAAAGGTGCCGACAAGAGTTGTCTCTACTGTATGTTCTTTATACTGTGAACTTACCTATAGAGATTAGCCCTTAAATTGGCAAAACTTCATTTCTCACACTAGTTTATTAAACCGTGTCGGACTGTAAAGAAAACAACTATCGCAATGTCCATATTTAATATTATGTCGTAAAATATTACAGTATTGTGGAATTTTAATTTTCCTACCAATTTTTTTGTGCGAGATCGTGCGTATTTGCTTGGTATCCGCACAAAACCAATCCACGGAAAGTCTAAAATTCCACATTCAGTATTCCCAACCTAACACACATAACAATTTCCCTCTTCTTACCGCTTAAGTGACATATTGATTTTACTTATTTAGGCTTTTAACATATTATTTTTAGAGACGTTCAATATAGTAATAATTATAAATTGGAAACTTACCACTGCAATTTCACCTAAATTCCACTGTTAATTATTGTTTTTAAATATTTGCAAAAATTAAGTAAACTCTACAACTCCACTAAAGTTACCGTACTGCATTTGTGATGCAAGTAACATTAAGGAAGCCATGAGAAAATCAACAAGATTCCATAGACTGGGGGAAAAAAGACAGACTTATATCACGGCCTGCTGGAGTATAGTAAACACAGAAAACATTTTAAAGCAACAATGTTGAAGATAGATATTTTTGTTTTCCAAATTTTCCGTCATTGAACAGAAACCAAGATGGAGATTTCATTGCAACTAATTAGAAATTCCTCTTTCAGGTACGTAATAAACGATATTCGCACAAAATAATGTACGATACACGAAAGGTATGTTTTCTTTCAATTCTCGGAAATTAAAAAAGCTCAACTACGTTTCGCTTTTTCAAACTTTTCCTCGAACATTAAAACTTCAACATACCGCTCTTGTTACGCATATTACTATTCTATTGTACTATTAAAATTACAGCATATAGCCTATTAACCTGTTGTATCCTATAGGATACTTTGCGAATTTAAAGGTTAAGAACAAATAAAATGCTTTATTGTATTAATTTATTCGTTTACACGTTTTAGTCTAATCTTGATAATAAGAAGAATTTAAAATGGAATATTTTGAAAATGAACATACTTTTAACAAAAAAAAAAGTAAAAATAGGAATACGTATATTAGAAAAAGCCTATGTTAATGAAACATGGATATTTATATGTAAAGATAGGAGCAGAACTCAAGCAGAAGAAAGAGAGAGAGAGAGAGAGAGAGAAACCGATAGATAGTAGAACAGATGGAAAGACAGACAGACCGACAGAAAGTCAGATACACGGAGAGACAGACAGATAGATAGACGGAGAGACAGACAGACCGATAGAAAGTCAGATACATGGAGAGACAGACAGACCGAAGATATTCAGATAGACGAAGAGACAGACACACCGTCGGTCACAGACGGAGAAATAGGTAGACCGACATAGAGTAAGACGATAGAAAGAGACAGACAGACAGACAGGCCTATACAGAGTAGGATAATGAGAGAGAGAGACGACCGACAGAGAGTAAGAAGATAGACGAAGAGACGAAGAGACAGCCAAACCGACAGAGAGTAAGATCGACGGAGAGACAGACAGACCTACAGAGAGTAGGATACTGAGAGACAGATAGACCTAAATAGAATAGGATACTGAGAGACAGATAGATCTACAGAGAGTAGGATACTGAGAGACAGATAGACCTAAATAGAATAGGATACTGAGAGACAGATAGATCTACAGAGAGTAGGATACTGAGAGACAGATAGACCTAAATAGAATAGGATACTGAGAGAGAGATAGACCTACATAGAATAGGATACCGAGAGAGAGATAGACCTACATAGAATAGGATACCGAGAGAGAGATAGACCTACATAGAAGATGATACTGAGAGACCTACATAGAATAGGATACTGAGAGACAGATATATCTATAGAGAGTAGGATACTGAGAGACAGATAGACCTAAATAGAATAGGATACTGAGAGAGAGATAGACCTACATAGAAGATGATACTGAGAGACTACATAGAATAGGATACTGAGAGACAGATAGATCTACAGAGAGTAGGATACTGAGAGACAGATAGACCTACATAGAATAGGATACCGAGAGAGATAGACCTACATAGAAGATGATACTGAGAGACCTACATAGAATAGGATACTGAGAGACAGATAGATCTACAGAGAGTAGGATACTGAGAGACAGATAGACCTACATAGAATAGGATACCGAGAGAGAGATAGACCTACATAGAATAGGATACTGAGAGACAGATAGACCTACACAGAATAGGATACTGAGAGACAGATAGACCTACATAGAATAGGATACTGAAAGACAGATAGCCCTACATAAAATAGGATACTGAGAGACAGATAGACCTACATAGAATAGGATACTGAGAGACAGATAGACCTACATAGAATAGGATACTGAAAGACTGATAGCCCTACATAGAATAGGGTACTGAGAGACAGATAGACCTACATAGAATAGGATACTGAAAGACAGATAGCCCTACATAGAATAGGATACTGAGAGACAGATAGCCCTACATAGAATAGGATACTGAGAGACAGATAGACCTACATAGAATAGGATACTGAGAGACAGATAGACCTACATAGAATAGGATACTGAAAGACAGATAGCCCTACATAGAATAGGATAAACGGAGAGACAGACACAAAGTAGGACATTGAGAGATAAACAAACCGACAGAGAGTAATATAGATGTACAGATAGACAGACAGACTGGGTTGAGGGAAAATTCCGGAAGAAACCTCAACCAGGTAACTTGTCCCGACCGGGATTCGAAACCGGGCCACCTGGTTTCGCGGCCAGACGCGCTAACCGTTACTCCACGGTTAGAGATATATGAATGAGTGGAATAAAAGGGAGTTTGCAATTATAAACGAATGAAAGCATGCCTGGGCTTTGCACGAAATGATGAATTCATGGGTGAAAACATGGATGGATCGAGGGACGGATGTATGAACGCAACAGGTATGAATGAATAAACGGAAGCAAGTGGATGAGTGGAAGCATGATGGAAAACTGATGGAAGTGAGACATGTGTAGCTTAATCGATATAATCATAGAACTAGATTAAAATTAATTGAGAGCTGGAAGTAACACATGATAGACGAACGAAAGAGAGGATGTGTGTAAGGATTAATGATAGAGAGATTAAGCAAAACTATTTAAATAGTTAAATGGACGATGTTACATATTATTGTTAGGCAATAAATTTATTTAAAAAATCTTCTTCATCTTCCTATTATGTGATAGATCGCTACTGGGCTGTTACGGTCTCAAACCATTTTTTGTTAGACCTTTGGATAAATAATTAAGAATTTGGCGTGGAATTCGAATAGTGCCCATCCGAATATATGTTTTTGTACGATCGTGGTTTTTTTTATGTATTTACAGCTATTGTTGTTAGGCCTTGAAAGTTAGAATTCCCACAAAGAAGCTTGTTGCTAGGGAAACCATTCTACATAACATAAAACTACACTGAAATAGACCCATTACAGTGCATTTATTGTTATTTAGTTACCATTATAGTGTAGTTTTGCGACGGCTTTGAAATAATATTGCTCTAAATTTCCAATGCAAAATATATTGTATTTGCAATTTTAAAGATATGATCGTGAAAACTATGTTGTACAATACGCGTTTGTGAAGTGTATTGCAAAATCTCGGAAACTGAAAAACTCTCTCTGCTCGCTTTTCGAACTTTTCCTCGATTTTATGAAAAACAATTCCCAATCTTGTATCATAACATAATAGTAATATTATTTTCCCCCATTTATTCCTGTAGCAATCCAAATAGTCCAGGGGGGCGAGATTTTTAGTTCATCAAGTAGCCTATATGAGTTTCTTTTCCTGTCTAACCGGGTATAACCAGCCGTTCTTCTCAGAAATGTAATTTCATTGGCTTATAGTCTTTTTCTGTCACTAGATAGACAATTGAAAAAAGTTAAGATCAATTATTAACAATTAGTATAGATAAAAATTCTGTCTGACAACAAATACACTGATTGCGTTTTTATTATCTACATTTCTGATTGGTCATGTCCCTGAATTCTTCTTTGATCAGAAAAATATATAATTAATTGTTTATTCTGATGTAATCTATTAGTCAGCACATATGTGGATACAAATATATTTAATAGGCGAATATGACTTATATTGAGAATCTTAATATATAAAATTGAATGTGGGTATGTATGTATGTATGTATGTATGTATGTATGTATGTATGTATGTATGTATGTATGTATGTATGTATGTATGTATGTATGTATGTATGTATATGTGTGTGTATGTTCTCTATACAAATCTACACGCTTTGGCCGATATGTGCCAAAGTTTGCACATTTAACCTTCATAACCAGGAGAAGAACATAGGCTACATTAAAATTGTACAAATGGAAGTTAAATTAATTAAATATATAAAAAATAAAAATAAATAGATAAAATATTCATGTATTATATTAAAATGCAAAATCTTCTACAGTCAATTGTTCTTTATTATTGTCTGTTGTATTCAACATAGACTTTCACGAAGCCTTGGAAATTTTAACACGAAATTGAATTACATTGTTGTTCCACATCATGAAGGCTAAAACTAGCTGATAATTCATGCAATAAGTATCTTTACGCAGTCCAGGACCGTATTATGAATTCCTCGATGCAGTTTTGTAGATAGTGAGCAGACTGTTTTATCCAATTGAATTCTAGAATTCTTTCAAACTACAAGGATTGCTACCACATAATTTACTTAACATTGAATAGCCATAGTAGACCTACTATTGCGAAATATTGACTCACCAAAATTATGCACCAACAAGAATTTGTGTCAAAAAGTCATGCGAAATGTAATATGGGTGGCAATATTAACTGGAGAAACGAAAGAAGATGATGTTTTTATCCCACGTATTGCTATTATAGCCATTCGATTTTAAGCAATTATTATAAGTTATAGTAATATTTGTGATAATATTACAATATTATAATATTGCAATAATAATATAGAGCCTATTTTACTGTTACTGTTAACCCGTCTCTTATTAATAAGTTATGGTCACTAATGACTTGGCCGTTTATAGAAAAATATGATTTTCTGTTGTGGTAGTGTTCTACATTGCCTTCTCCAGGAGAGTGAATTCTGATGAGTATAGTCTCCGTTACTGCAAAGCACCCTGAAATCCATGTATTTGATAGAATCCATCCGTTACAGACTGTAGTTTGGCCTTGAAGGAAATTAAATATATTGTGGGCAGAAAGGCTTAATAATGCATAATGCCGTGGTACGATAAATATTATCATCAATCACAATGTTAAATATCTTAAATATCCCTGTTGCATAAGGTCTTAATGTTGTTAAAACTCTATTCATAGGTGAGATGGAATTATTTCGATTAGTCAGTTTCTTTGGATATTAGTGGCACTTTCTTTAGTATTCGTCACTAGAGAGGAGAAAACATAAGTAAATATGGTTCGTTTTGGTTTTATATAGTTCCCTTGCCGAGGTCTCCGATAAGTCTAACAAACAGTTTATTTAGAAATAGACCAAAATTTAAAACCTGGGGAACGCCGGGTAATTTAAGCTAGTTTAAAATAAAAATAGTGTGTTTCAAATTATGTACTGGTATGCAATTGTATTGTGATCAGATAGTGTGGTACAATCATTCAGCAAAACATCATTCTACATTCAACTAAGAAATACGTTTACAGTGTACAGCAGAGAAGGTTTAACTTTTTTGTTCTTTTGCAGCGAGTAGCCAGTCCATTCAGAGGTTTGTTACTTATTCTTTAATACATCTAAACGTGATATATTGGTTTCCAATATCCAAGTGGAATGAACACAACACCATTCCAATGATAAGGCTTTAATGCTCAAACAATAGAACCAGACGGAATAGAGGGTGATCCATAGAAGCGAGTCAGTGATCGGGAACATTTCTTAATCGCACTGAAGTGAAGTTTCTGCTTCAGTGCTGACTGCTATAATTTCACGTCATCTGAGGCAAAAATCACCGCTACTATTCTCACATTTCGTTTCAGTAGGTCCTTCCCCTTAAAAGTAATAAGTTTGAGGATTAAGTACATATTATGTTAAGATATGCAGCAGAAATGATCCATGAAAGTACAATAATGGGTTTCCAACATTAATATACTGTATATCAGAGGTCTGCATCGAACGTTTTCGCTCGAGCGCCAAGTAGTTCATAGCATAATCCGATAGGTAGCGCACATGCATGATGGGTAAAATTCTCACGAGCGATAAATCCTCGAACGGTATAAGCCGAGCGTTAGACATTCGTTCTTGGTACAGTGATGAACTGTGTAGTAACATCATAGAACGTTTATCATTTCAAAACTTTGCAGTGTTTAACTAACCTCTACATTGTACAACTACAAAACTTGCTTTAAAATGTAATATAAATGTTGTAGGTAATATTAATATGCGTTACAAGAGCGGTATGTTGATGTTTTCATGTTCGAGGAAAAGATTGAAAAAGCGAAACGTAGTTGAGCTTTTTTAATTTCCGAGAACATGAAAACAAACATACCGCTCATGTATCGTACACTATTTTGTGCGAAGATCGTTTACTACATAACTGAAAGAGGAATTTCTAATTAGTTGCAATGAAATCTCCATCTTGGTTTCTGTTCAATGACGGCAATTTTGGAAAACAAAAATATCTCTCTTCAACATTGTTGCTATAAAATGTTTTCCGTGTTTACTATATTGCACCAGGCCGTGATATACGTCTGTCTTCCCCCCCCCCAGTCTATAAATGCGAACTTAAAAGAAACGGTAAGGTTATGTAATGATTTATTTTTCATTTTAATATTTTAAAATATTATTTATATAACATATTGCAGTAATAACATCGGCATCTGGAATGTTGTTAATTTTTTCACGGCTTCCTTAATGTTACTTGCATCACGAATGCAATAATTTTGGTGGAGCAGTAGAGTTTACTGATTTTTTGCAAATATTTAAAAACAATAATTAACAGTGCAATTTAGGTGAAATTGCAGTGGTAAGTTTACAATTTATAATTATTACTATGTTGAACGTCTTTAAAAATATGTTAAAAGCCCAAAGCAGTAAAATGAATATGACGCTTAAGCGGTAAGAATAGGGAAATTGTTATGTGTGTTACGTTGGGAATACTGAATGTGGTATTTCACACTTACCGCGTATTGGTTTTGTGCGGAAAGCAAGCAAATACACACGATCTCGCACAAATGCTTTCCCTCCCCCCACACAGGAGTGATTTTGTTTTTGCCATATCTGATAGATGTTATTGGATGTAAATGTAATTATCATAAACGGAGAACACAATCATGATAATGCAAGAACTGTATCAAGTTTTCTAGTAATAATAATAATAATAATAATAATAATAATAATAATAATAATAATAATAATAATAATAATAATAATAATCTCTAATAATTAATGTATCAAACTTTGCGTCTGTAACAGTTGTGCAGCATGATTATTCGTTTTATTATATTTTCTGTGACGTTATCTCTGTACTAATATTGTTATTAATCTACTGCTATATCATTAATATTTTGTAAAACGTTTCTACATTGTCGCAGTATATAGGCGGAACACTATGTATGGTCCTATTATATTATATATGTGGTATATATAAATAAAATATTGAATAATTATTAATTAGCAATAATAACTGTATATCGAAGTTTTTCATACTATTTTATTTATAATTCCATGTTCCTGTTTTGGTACGTTCCATTGACTGTTCCATTAAACGTTTCTCATAAACGCAGAAAAGAAAGCCTTATTTTTACCGTGTGAGCAAAACATGTGTATCTTATCTGTCGCCTTCCATACAAGATAAAACATGTCGGTGAGATGACCTTGTACTGTGCTTCTATTTATTACGAGCGTATCACGACTGATCGTATCTCACTCGAGGGTGCGACACTCGACCGAGTTCAAACGAGCGATTGAACTCCAATGCAGCACTCTGCTGTATATAGTAGAGTTGAACAACGGTCGAAAAAGCAAGAATAACAGCGCCTGCAAAGCCGAAAACCCGCACGACAGTGTTCTATACGTCGCGCCGCGTCGTTGACATAAAGACTGCTTGTGAGTCTTTCGAGATGCCGATATTGATCACTCCCGAAGTCCCGAACGTCAATCAGCCTTGACTTGCCACAGTTGTTTGTACCTGACTGAACTTTTATCTACTTTGGAAACTGTTATATAGCCTATGTATAAACAATCAAACAGCCTATTTGAAACATCATCTCTGCCTTTCAGTGTATAATACGGGAACGACATCAATGTGTCGTATCCGGGAATCGAAGCTCTTCCTGGCTTAACATACCATCAGGTATACCACTGGGGTCGGTACTCGACCACTGTTGTTCACAATATATGTCAATGATATTACATCTCTTGTAAGGCATTGTAACTATCACTTGTATGCTGACGACCTTCAATGCTACATCTCTTCCCGCGTAGACCGAGTAAATGACGCTATAGACAAACTGAACGAAGACATCGTTACCTGCTAGCATCAGGGACTGTCGAAATAAAACTCAATTCAAACGCAAACTTACTAGGCACTTGGTCAGTAATTGAGACTCGTTCAGACATGGTTTCTTGTAAACAGTTCTCTTAATATGTTACAAAATATTTCAATATCCGGCCATTTCATCACTATAGAATTTTGTTATTCTAGGTTTAATTTCTAATTCAGTAAATACAAAAATATTCTTAACTTCTATGATCAAATGTCTAGCTTTCATTAATCAGGTAATCTTGTCGTACTTTAATTTTTATTGTAATTGTAATTGTATATTTAATATTAATTGTAATTTTATTCTTCATATTATAGTTGTAATCCCCTGGTAGAGGGGCAGAGAAGGCCTGACGGCCTTATCTCTACCAGGTTAAATAAATAAATAAATAATCTGTTCCCGAAACTTTATTTAATTACTAGGCCCTTATTAAAAGGCTAGGAATTTTCTTTTCATATGTTCGAGATCAATTGTGCAATCTCAAGCGAAAATATATTAACTTTATGTTTTGTGTTCCTTAGAAATGCAAATTTATTTGAGAATTGTTGTTTTTTTTTTTCAAGTCATATAACCAATAGGTAATATCATATAATGGAACCAGAAAATTTTTGTAACTAAAATACTGTACTGTTTTGTCTTTTTGTCTCAATTAAACATTTATAATGTTATTTATTTCAATAATGTTCAATTCGTTCTAGTATTCCCGCAGAAAATGCAGCACTTCGAGGATAGTCGCTTGGCAACAGAGCTTGCATGATTTGCACTTCGTACGCACAGAAATGCAGCCGTTTGTGGAAAAATATTAACCACAGTGCCCCGAGGTATGCCAAGTTCATTAGAAGTACGATGCGTCACTTTTTTTTCTCTGACTGTTCAAATGCTGTGTGTACAGTATCAACAGTCTCATCAGTCATTCCAGGTCTACTACTTCTTCTCTAGTCTCCACAGCGCTTTTTCCTTCATAGCCACCATTTTTATACTGAGCTACACTGTACGGAAATGCTAAATGTGAGAAAAGAAAACTATGCGAATGGGACTATATATAGCTAATGTCACAACTTTCATTTTTCTATCTAGGATAATTTTCAAGTTATAATATTGTTCATAATCATGAAAAGACTTTGCGTTTACTCTACTGCGTGTCCAGTTCAAAGTGTGCCATGGCTCTCCGTATGCCGTCGTGTGGCTAGCCCATGAGCCTAGAGAATTCAATCTTCCTACACTTCCGCAAAAGCGTATTACCAATGTGCCAGAGAAGTTGCCTAGCAAGTACGGGGTTCTTTCTGAAGAGTACGTACCGATACGCAAGGTAACGCCGGTAGTGGCAGGAATGTAAACTGTTTGGAAACACGTACTGAGGTGAGTTTTTTTCTCACTGTCGGGATATGGCGAGAGGGTTAAGACGATTACTTACGTATTTGTTGACACGACGGTCCACATGGACACGGAGCATTTGATTTGTGTTGTGGAATGTTGCGGTACGCAACCGATGTTAACAAATACCCTGCGTACGACTTGTCTGCGCAAAATACAGTTCGAAAGATGTTATGGTAGCACACAGACCGTACAGGCCGCCATCTGTTGCTACGACGTTCAAGTTATACCGTACACGTTCTCAAGTTCAGATTGAACGCCTTGAATATTAGGCAACTTCTCTGACATAAAAGCTGAAACTGGCTTCAAATCGCTGACTCACAACAGTGACGTCATGACACACTTTGAAATGAACACCCAGTATATCTCCGTTGAATCACAAGATAAGGTGACTAATAATAATAATAATAATAATAATAATAATAATAATAATAATAATAATAATAATAATAATAATAATCTACATTTTGTCTCACATGTCTGGCTAACTAATTTATTCAAAATTCTTCCAGTGCCTCTGGACGTAATGTAAACGTTTTATTTCACAGACTTAATAAATTATTGATCATAATTCCCAATCATCGCTGCAGTTCATGAGAAATGTGTACCAATTAGAATAATGTAAATTCAAACTATTATTAGGCCTACCAACGATAGAATTGAATTTGCTGAGCGATTTCAATATGGCTTATCAGACGAATTCAAGTGTGTTTTCAATATGTGCAAATTATCTCTTGTCTTCTGTACATATTAACACATTGACAACATTTCACATTAAACTGGTTTTAGTGACATAATTTAACGTAATATTTAATTAGTTAACAACATTTGATTGGAAGTCCACAAACAGTTTCAAACATTACAGCATTGACATGTAATTTTAACCTATTTGTCGATAATGTCCTTCGAACCACGAGATATATTTTATAAATGTTGACGAAGTTCACACAATGCGTGACACGTTTTCAAAGTCGGCTAATGCTCTGTGATATAGGCCCACCTATTCATGAACAAACACGTCCTCCGTTGTGGCTCTCGTGTGAGCGTTTCTAAATAGAGTGTTGCAAATTCAGTGGCTCAGATTCTTGACGCTGTAATGAATAATTTAATTCAAAGTTATATATCTTCTGGTCGTGTTTATCCTGAATATTTTAAAAGATTGACTGATCACCTAGTCAAGAAAAACATACCACCTTAATAAGTCCACCGTTGTGGACTAATGGTTAACATGTCTGACGGTAAAACGAGGAGGACCGGGTTCAAATCCTGGCTGGACAAGTTACCTATTGCTTCAAGGTGTCAGGCAAAAAATTATTTATTAGTAGCGTGCATTATCTTCTACTGCAGCTCTTGCGGACCCCGAAATAAATATCTATCAAAGAGAACAATACTGTAGTAGGCTATAAGGAAGAGACTAGTGAAGTGCCTTGTGTGGAGTGTGGTATTGTATAAGGAAGAAACATGGACATTACGACGAAGCGAAGAGAAACGAATACAAGCATTTGAAATGTTGATATGGAGAAGAATGGAGCGTGTGAAATGGACAGACAGAATAAGAAATGAAGTTGTGTTGGAAAGAGTGGGTGCTGAAACTGATCAGAAAGAGAAAAACGAATTGGTTGGGTCACTGGCTGAAAAGAAACTGGCTACTGAAGAATGCACTGGAAGGAATGGTGAACGGCAGGAGAGTTCGGGACAGAAGACGATATCAGATGATAGACGACATTAAGATATGTGGATTATATACGGAGACTAAGGAGGCAGAAAATAGGGAAGCTTGGAGAATGCTGGGTTTTCAGTGAAAGACCTACCCATGGGCAGAACACTTAAGTATGTATGTATGTATGTATGTATGTATGTATGTATTTTTATTAGGTTATTTTACTACGCTGTATCAACATCTCAGGTTATTTACCGTCTGAATGAGATGAAGGTGATAATGACGGTGAAATAAGTCCGGGGTCCAGCACCGAAAGTTAAACAGCATTTTCTCGGAAAAAACCTCAACCAGGTAACTTGCCCCGACCGGGATTCGAACCCGGGCCACCTGGTTTCGCGGCTAGACGCGCTGACCGTTACTCCACAGGTATGGACTGTATGTATGTATGTATGTATGTATGTATGTATGTATGTATGTATGTATGTATGTATGTATGTATGTATGTATGTATGTATGTATGTATGTATGTATGTATGCATGCATGTAATGTACTTCAGATATCCAATTGTATTTGGTTTACCGTAAACTGAAGAATGTATGGAAACTTAACGCAATTGGGTTGGATCCCCTGTTTGGTCTGATTTTTTTGTTTCTACCGAGGTTTTCTCCAGTAGTGGGGCGGATGCCGGGTGGTCTATGGCGAGTCCTCGGCCTCACTTCACTTCATCCCCGTTTGGTCTGATTACCTGGTTGGGTTTTATCCGAGGTTTCCCCAACTGTAAGGCAAATGCCGGGTAATCCTCGGCCTCATCTCACTACATCTCGCCAAAAAATTGTAATGTTGTAAAATTTTGAATTCTTCCACATCTTAAAGCTTCAATACTAATATAAAATCTATGGAATACAATAAATGAAATGTAATAAAATAAAAAAAATTGTCGAAAAAATGCAGGAGTATTAATGTTTTATATTTTCACATTATATCTTATGCAACACTATCTCTCTCTCCCTCTTGTTCCTTCTTCTCTTCTAATCCATATTCTCGTCCTCCTAATGAGAAAAGGATTGCAAAATAATGTCTTGCACATGATTACATTTCACGAGGATTTACTGCCCTTTACGGAGGTTATTTCCGAAGATATTCTGAGCACAAAGTGTCATATAAACATTTGTCCTAATCTCAATATTTTCAGGGTTACACTAACTTGAAATTGTTTGTAAAATACCATTATCTGTACAAAGCAACTGAAAACACATTTTTAGCTTCAGAACACTAGCCAATTAAAGAAACGATACTTCTAAATAGTTCATTCTCTATTTGTAATATTCTTTTACCCTTAAAACTAAAGTAAAAATGTAAAATTAGTGTAAATAACTTTGAAAATATTGAGATTAAAACAAATGTTTATATGACAATTTTTGCTCAGAATGTCTTCGAAAATAAACTCAGTAAGTGACGGTAAATCCTTGCGAATCACCCTGTATATAAAATCTAACACTAATTAGCTCTTTATTAATTAAATACAATCATTTCTTCCAGCTATATCGATAAGACCAGTGACTGATTTTGAAGGTTTACTCATATTCCTTGTATTTACGTTCCGTGAAACTATAAGCCAACAACGTTAGCAGAAATGTATGTAGCCTACATTTTGGTTCTTGCTGTAGTACGAATTCATCTTGGAAGAGAATGAAGGAGAATTACATCCCTTCATTTCTATCTGACAGCTATGAACAGAGAAGCTAATCAGAACGCAACGTTCTCGACTATTCAACTCCGGTGAATCGCTAACGTTATCTCTTTAGGATGTCCTTCGTGGCTACACTTAATCTGATCCAGACAAATTTCGAATTAGCGAAACCAACTTACCTCGTCTTCATCGCCCATCAGCATGTTCTCTGATTCAAAAGGAAGATATCAGTTGCTTCTATGCGAGATGTCAAGTACGACAAATTAAATAAAATAATATTCAATTGAAGACAGTATGTAATATTAAACGCAAATTATTATTATTTTTTTTTAAATTTCATGAATTAAATACAGTGAAAGCTCTCTAATCTGGACCCGTACGGTTCAATAAAAAACTGTCCAACCTAACGGAGTGTCCAAGGTAGAAGTAAAATGGAGAAGAAATTTTATTACTGTACAGTAGCGGCAAAAAAAAAACCGGACCGACCCTTGTAGCTGATTTCAGAGCTTTGTTCACTCCAGAGCACGATAAACTGATAACTAACACTTTCGTGGTTCGAATCCTGTCTGGGAAGGAAACTTTTTTTTTTTTTTTTTTTTTGCAAATCAAGATTACAGGTATGACTCCCTGTAGATATAGAGGGGAAAAATTGGATCGGTGTCGGGTAGAGTTCCCGGGTAGCTCAGTTGGTAGAGCGTTGGGACGTTAAACCAAAGGCCCCGGGTTCGAAGCCCGGCCCCGGAACAATTTTTCCCTCGAAATTAATCAAATCAACTTTACAGGGAGTCATATCTGAAATCTTGATTTGCATAATACATGTCACTGTTCGTTAACAGAAAACCACAATTTAAGTCACACGGAGTTGGTTGCTTGACGGTTGTCAGCCCACTTTGAGGTCTGTGGATAGAGAGGGGAAAAATTGGATCGGTGTCGGGTAGAGTTCCCGGGTAGCTCAGTTGGTAGAGCGTTGGTACGTTAAACCAAAGGTCCCGGGTTCAATGCCCAGCCCCGGAACGATTTCTCCCTCCGAAATTATTCTACTTTTTTTTTGTTCCTTATTCAAATTTATTCCCAATACTTTTCGATTACAGCGATATTTTACTACTTATTCATTCATTCATTCATTCATTCATTCATTCATTCATTCATTCATTCATTTATTTTATTCCATAGATCTTACATGAGCAATGAAGCTTTAAGATGTGGAACAAGTCAAAATTTTACAATATTACAATTACATTTTTTACAAATTTTTACAGTTTTACAATTTAGTAATTTTCTACAATTTTTACAATTTTGTGCAATTTTTTACAATATTTTGGCGAGATGTAGTGAGATGAGGTGAGGTCCGAGGATTCGCCAAAAGATTACCCGGCATTTGCCTTTTGTTTGGGGAAAACCTCGGAAAAACCCAACCAGGTAATCAAATCAAAGGGGTTGATGTCGAGGACTCGCCATAGACCATCCGGCTTCAGTCCCACTTAATTAACTTGTTATTCCCAGAACATGAATTTTACCAGCCATCGAACCATCATGTGAAATGTTACAATTGAATCGGTTTTTTCAGAAAGCCCATAAGTCAAATTTTAACGAAATTGAGTTTGTTGCTAATTCCTGTTCTACAGATAGATATACCATTTTGTAGAAAAATACTAAAAGTCAAACGGTATTTTGTTTTGATATGTGCACTTGAAAATTAGGTTTCGTAGAGAAGACCCATTAAGTCAGTGACAAGGCTGACAGAATCAACAAAACTATAGCCTAAGCCAGTGATGTCAAAGCTTTCTGACCTTGACGGCGTGCGCGGGCATTAAGAGCTAGGTATGCTAGGAGGAATAAGCAGCCTGTTGGATTAAGAAAACAGTGGTGCACAAACTTCAAACGGAACGTGAAATTTTATATCGTTATTTTTATATGGCTTCTTTCTGATTGTTATTTTCTATATTGTCTGTAAAACAAAAGTACTAACACCAATTTCTTAATATTGCAGTTATGTTTTAAACGTTAATATCATAATAAAGGGTAAAGAAGGAATATTCACACAAATTCCATAATAACTACAACTATACTGTACTAAGCGAATTAAACACATTATTCATAAAGAAAGTGTTATCCCAAAGAAAGATAGTGAATATGACATGATAAGTTTAAATTCATATTGATGGTAACTTTAGCCTTACAAAAGTAATCAAAACAATATTATAGTACAAAACAAAGTTGTCTAGGTATATGTTTTAAGTGTAACTAATATTACATAATAAAACTCTTACCGCATTATGCTTTTAGGTGATATTGGTACCCAACTTTCTGTTATCAGAATATTAAATTATCTCGAAATCTGCTGAAGCTATAGAGGTGACGATTTACCAACATACATGCACATATCTTATGTTTGTGATGTAACAGTATTTGCTTTGTTAATTCATTTCCTTACAAACATTTTCGATGCGAATATTTTCAAACATTTTAATACACTATCTTCAGTAATACGTATTTACGATATATTAGATTTACGAAAACATTGTTTTAGTACCTGTAAGGCTACTAAACAAACATATCTGAAAATTTCACTTTTCTGTAAAAAAAGTTGACAAAATATTCCTTTTGAATAAAAAAATCAAACTTGTGAAAAATGAGCATTAAAATTAAAACTCACATTCTTATAATGCACTTATACTTCTCACACAAATCTAAAAATTAACATGGATACGGTTTTAATAAGTTCTCTTCCCTTTATCCATTGAATCAGTGCTGGCCATCCCTGAATATAGCTCGACCAAGCGGCATATACTACCTTTTTCGTCTGTCTCTTTCCTTTCCGCTGTAAAGCGCTCAGGTTCTCCTGGGCTCTAAAGCGCGCGCTTGCTCCTATGGGCATCAGTTGACATCACTAGCCTAAGCTGTTGTCTTTGGTAAATTAATTATTTTGTCTGAAATTAGGACTTGTTACAATAAAGTTGTCTTTGTGTAATGTATTATTGCGTTAATTTATTACATGCATAACTCTATTATTTATGTCCTTAGTACTTTCCAAGTGCCTTCACTGATTTGAACAGCAGACTGAAGCAGATGTTATTCAGCTATTACTGCTTCGAAGAGTATGAGACACGGCAGCCAAAAAGTCACGCGGTGTGTTTGATTAGTCAACTGGGCGAAGACAGGTCTGAACCTCACAAGTGATACCAACAAGGCACCATGTATTAAAAAATTAATTGATTTTTTCTTCAAACAATAATTTTACATACTGTACATGTGTTTTGTAGGTACGTATTGTACTAGATTTAAAAAAAAAAAAAGGTTTTTTTTCTAGAATTTGAAAAAAAAAAAAGAGATTTTTTTAACAAAAAAATTAAGTGACTTTTTCAAACAACAACCATAATTTTACATAGCTTACATGTGTTTTTTGTAATACGTACCGTACTGTAGATTATACTGTAGTAGAAAAGTACAGGGACATCATTTTATTTTTACTGAAATTTTTAATATCAACCTGGCTATACCTTTAGAGAACCGGAAACACAGTTTGCTATCCCCTTCCACGACTGTAGTTCGATGATACTGGCGTAGATCACAAACATACCATTCTACTAGGTATAGGAAGGAAGAAAAGTAGTTCATCCATTTACGTAATCTAGGAAATATCGCGATTTTGAGTTCGATAATTTTCATTAGGTTTTTCTTTAATCAAAGTACAGTACTGTATTAAGAATAAGTGTTTTTACTCACGAAGTGAGTTATCCATGCGAACGTATTCATTATACATTGCATATTATACTGTCTACATTAGCATACAATATAGAGAAAGAAATTAAATTGAAAAATAATCATAATATGAATATTTAAACACATTTTTGGAAATGGTGACCGTTTATTTCGATACAGGCTTCAGTTATTTTGTGCATATTAACGCACTATAAACTATTGCATCTAATTCCAATTGCCATTTTCGTCCTTCGGACTAGTAACTCTTGTTGAAATAATTCTGTACCTAAAGAGTACCTTAAGTACTGTAAATTCAATCTTCACTTCTCCCCGATCCGCACAGATAAAATTACTCAGACATGCTATCTACTGTCCGTCCAAGTAGTTATGCCGCAGGATCGTAGAAAGGCGGGAAATCACGTAACAGTTAATTACTTAACGAGGCCCTTTTATTTAAGTTATTTTAAACAGTTGTGTAACATTACTTAAACGTCCAATTCCTAACAGAAATTAATGTTTTCAGAAAAGAGCTAATACAGCCCAGCTTTTACAGAGAGGCGAACAGAAGCAGGTGGGGGAAATCGGGATGCGACGTAGGCAAACGGACAGTACCTGTGCGAAAATATGATTCAATATAGAAATCTCTTTCGTTACTGGAAAACGCGAACATATTTCTGGAACGTACTACACTCACTAACTTAGTGCTGTTTACTATATGCGGCCTTGGTTCTGTATGGAGGACAGCTGGAACTTCATTAGTAGAAGGGGTGGGAGTGAAGTACATTCAAAAACTCAGGTACAATAAAAATTGAAGTAAAAATAAAATGATGTCCCTGTATATTATTAAAACACATATAATTTGAAGAAAGAAAAGGTGATTTTTTGTGGAAAAAATTCCCCTTCCTCGCTTAACAGTCTTTTCGATTATCCGTCAAGGCTCCGGTCCCATGACTGACGGTTAATCAAGGTTCTACTTACTCCAAAAGTTACGACATTAACATCATCCAATGCGTTACTGTACTTGTTTTTCCTCCGAGCTCTTTTATCTTTGTCCTAGTTGGACCGTATTCGAATGCTATAATCAATATAACAGTAATTTCATTGTAACTATGGCTGTATATTTTTTAATTGTCTAGCATATTGTTTCGAATTAATGCAATGCAAATACGTTTAATCATCGCCGATACGTGTTCCGCCCGTTTTACGAGTTTAAAATAAAATTAAATGGAGCAAAAAGTTTAAAATACAGAGCAGTCGAACTCTATGTAAATTTATAACAAATAATGGACTTATTCAGTCAACAAATACAATTCCTCAAGGACTCATTATACGATACCAGTGTGAATTAAGTTACATATTTATGTGTTTACATTTTTGAAATTCTATTGCTCGTATGTTAAAACCCTAACAGGTTAAAGTAAACTTGTCTCTTTACTTTGTATCTCAAAAAGCTTTAATTTTCTTTTTAAATTTACAAGCGCAAAGTACTAATACATTTAACAAAAGGATTTGAAAATTTCGCGTGACATGGTATTGAACACTACAAGGTGGGCCAGTCAAACGGAAAGATTTGACGGGAGTATAACTTACTGTTCATACGGAGAGCGTGAGGTGATGACGTCACTATCTCCGCGTTCCCTAGTAACCACGTTGTTTGTCTCTACCATGTTTTGTTAAATGGTGCTCACCGTTACTGCAAACTGCAATTAATTGATTTCAGTGGTCATGACAAACCTCTCCATGCCCAAAAGGTAACGGTAAGGTGAGCGGTTTCATCAACTGGAATAATCGGCCCATTCTTTTTTGAGAATGAGGTCGGAAATGCAGTGACTGTTAATTCAGTGCGATATGTTGAAATGATACATAACTTTTTTACACCACAACTCGCCCATTTTCCAGTGAATGAAAACACACTGTTTCAACAGGATGGAGCCACAATCCACACCGCAAGTATTTCGATGGATACTGTGAATGCTTTGTTCCCGCGCCGGATATCGCTTGGCCGCCTAGGTCACCTGATTTAACGGTATGTGATTTCTTCCTATGGGGACACCTCAAAACGAAGGTGTTTGGGGGCAATCCACCCAGAACAATTCCAGCCCTGAAAAAACGTATACGAGAAGAGGTCGCTGCGATACCTGTCAATATGCTGAGAGGGGTTATGCAAAAGTTCGTGACCAGACTATAACTAATTTCATCATTTATCATTTACTTCAATCCTTGTGAGCTTTAAGCTGATTATTCCATGGATAATCATGAAACGACAGTAGGTATCAAAGTAAAATGTAATATTATACAAAATTTAAAGAAAATGATAAACAAATTAAATTCAATTCTGAAATCCTTACCCACTACTAAAGTAGTAGTGGTAGTGGTAGTGGTCGTGGGCGTGGGCATGGTCGTCGTGATGGTAGTAGTAGTAGAGGCTTCGGATTTTGTAAGGCTCAACTCACACGGCCGACAACTTTGCGATTATTTTGCAGTTAGGCTATGTGTGGTTGTGCTGTGGGTAGTCAGGAATTAGTATTGCATTATATGGAAACAGATGATGCTAACTCACACGGACCACAAACTGAAGTCATTGTCGACGTTTGTAGTCGTGAGTGGTATCACTCACAGCACAACTGCAGAATTGTCGCTGTCGCTGGTCGAGCGCAACTCACACGTGCGACACGCCGACCATACGCCAACTACTCGCCGCCGACACTGTATCCTTGGAAATGACAGACACCTTTACCGCATCCTTGGAAACGACAGACGCTTTTACACCGTATCCTTGGAAACGACAGACGCTTTTACACCGTATCCTTGGAAACGATAGACGCTTTTACACCGTATTCTTGGAAACTACAGACGCTTTTACAGCGTATCCTTGGAAACGATAGACGCTTTTACACCGTATCCTTGGAAACGATAGACGCTTTTACACCGTATCTTTGGAAACGACAGACGCTTTTACAGCATATCCTTGGAAACGACAGACGCTTTTACACCGTATCCTTGGAAACGATAGACGCTTTTACAGCGTATCCTTGGAAACGATAGACGCTTTTACACCGTATCCTTGGGAACGACAGACGCTTTTACACCGTATCCTTGGAAACGACAGACGCTTTTGCACCGTATCCTTGGAAACGACAGACGCTTTTACACCGTATCCTTGGAAACGACAGACGCTTTCACACTCTATCCTTGGAAACGACAGACGCTTTTACACCGTATCCTTGGAAACGACAGACGCTTTCACACCGTATCCTTGGAAACGACAGACGCTTTTACACCGTATCCTTGGAAACGACAGACGCTTTCACACCCTATCTTTGGAAACGACAGACGCTTTTACACCGTATCCTTGGAAACACAGACGCTTTTACACCGTATCCTTGGAAACGACAGACGCTTTTGCACCGTATCCTTGGAAACGATAGACGCTTTTACACCGTATTCTTGGAAACTACAGACGCTTTTACAGCGTATCCTTGGAAACGATAGACGCTTTTACACCGTATCCTTGGAAACGATAGACGCTTTTACACCGTATCTTTGGAAACGACAGACGCTTTTACAGCATATCCTTGGAAACGACAGACGCTTTTACACCGTATCCTTGGAAACGATAGACGCTTTTACAGCGTATCCTTGGAAACGATAGACGCTTTTACACCGTATCCTTGGGAACGACAGACGCTTTTACACCGTATCCTTGGAAACGACAGACGCTTTTGCACCGTATCCTTGGAAACGACAGACGCTTTTACACCGTATCCTTGGAAACGACAGACGCTTTCACACTCTATCCTTGGAAACGACAGACGCTTTTACACCGTATCCTTGGAAACGACAGACGCTTTCACACCGTATCCTTGGAAACGACAGACGCTTTTACACCGTATCCTTGGAAACGACAGACGCTTTCACACCCTATCTTTGGAAACGACAGACGCTTTTACACCGTATCCTTGGAAACACAGACGCTTTTACACCGTATCCTTGGAAACGACAGACGCTTTTGCACCGTATCCTTGGAAACGAGAGACGCTTTTGCACCGTATCCTTGGAAACGACAGACGCTTTTACACCGTATCTTTGGAAACGACAGACGCTTTTACACCGTATCCTTGGAAACGATAGACGCTTTTACACCGTATCCTTGGAAACGACAGACGCTTTTACACCGTATCCTTGGAAACGACAGACGCTTTTACACCGTATCCTTGGAAACGACAGACGCTTTTACACCGTATCCTTGGAAACGACAGACGCTTTTACAGCGTATCCTTGGAAACGATAGACGCTTTCTTGGCAAATAGCAAGCTTGCGGTGTGGTTGTCTGTGGTCGATATGGACTTCAAGCGACCACAAAAAGAAGTCGGCGTGTGATCGGTTCCGCCGACACCACAACCATACACAAACAGCAAAATAATCGCAAAAGTTATCTGCCGTGTGTGTTGAGCCTAACAATTTTGTATTTTCAGAATGCATAAACCACGGTAGAGAAAGCTATAATTTGATCAGCACTTTATGGGTCAACAATGGAAACATAGGAAGTCGGGTGATTTGACTGATGCGTCTGCCACTAAGGTCATTATCATAATTAATAAATACTTCGACCTGAAATTCAGCTTTGTAGCACAGAAACGATTATGTGAAATTCAGAGGAACTCTTTGGTGTTTTATATTTAATTAATTCAGAATTTAAACAAATATTTAATAAGAAAACTCTGAAAATAAAGCACGATACTACATTATCTTCAATATCTACGAACTATTTTATTTAATTAGTTTATAATCTTTGAGACACGAAAGGTGCTAGACATTCCAGTACAAGTTTTCATAAAAAGAAAAGTTCACGCACTTGGAGTTTAAACACGCGGCACACTACATGGTCAATGGCACAACGAAGCCATAAAGCTATTACGGTGTGTTATATTGCTCCCTGTGTGGTTAGTTGAATGTAATTATGATTAATATGATACACAGCAAAAGTGGCCCGCTGTTGCCAACTTTCATCTTTAGTGCCCATTTTCTAAGTGAGAAAGTACCGCCGTATTTCATATCCGTCTGAAACGAAATCTACACTATACGGTATTTTAAAATGAACTAAATTCATGAGATTCGATGAAAGTTAGATCAGAGTAATGAACACTCTTCGTAAAAGTTTCAGCAAGTGCAACTGATTTAAAAGTTGATTACGTGAAGTTTCTCTAGCATAGGTTATTACACTGTGGAGTTTGATGTGTCATAGCATAAACTGAATTAAGATATGCGTAGAAGAGATGCAGATATGTAGTTGCTCATTCAATGATTCTATCACTGTAATCTTTCACGGAATGTATATTACAGGAATTTTTAATCTGAAACGTTGGAACTAATAATGAGAAGAAAACAAACCATCACGAAAGAAAGCGCCATGAGTATACAATCCAGGACTGTTCAAAGCAAAAAAAAAAAAAAAAAAAAAAAAAAAAAAAAAAAAAAAAAAAAAAAAACATGCCCTTAAGGCTGTTCTAATTATTCATACAATAAAATAAAAAATATTTCACTTACAAAAACATGTACTTTTTGCACTCCCAAAATACTTCGTAACTATCTCTTATTTACTTTTCAATAATGAGACATTTCCTGTTTCATTATTTTAAAACAAAATCTGTATTTGTAAGAGGAATATTTTATTTTCCAGCAGGAGAGAGATTAAACGCAACACCAGCAGCAGGAAGAATAGCAGTAACAGAAGCACGAAGAATAATTTCTACAACAGCAACAGTAACAGCAGCAGCCGGGAGAGCAACAGTAACAACAACAAGTAGAGCAACAATAACAACAGCAGGAGAGATTAGAAGAATTAACTCAAATCCCACAAAAATAATTGGAAACAATTTTCATTAGGTTTTAATAATTTAATATAATATTTGCCTTGTAAATCAAAAGTAAGGAATACCTTTTAAAACTTCATATTGTATTGTATGTATTTATTCACACTGCAAATGGGTATATACCCGGTGGCAATGGTACCCGTACCTAATTACACTCAATAATGACAATTAATAACAAACACAACTAATAAAAAACATTAATAATAATAATAATAATAATAATAATAATAATAATAATAATAATAATAATAATAATAACGAGTATGCTAAATTATATGAAGCTCGATCACTTAAAATAACATTTAAAGTAAATCTAATTTGTATCTTAACCCTAAGTTCGAACTAAGACCCACGTGTGTGATAGGTTCATACCTGCACAAGTACCTTTCAGCACTACGCTTATTTCGCTGTCAACTCACTCACTGCACTGATTCTCTCCTGATTTCACTATCACTTCAAAACCATTTCACTGTTCAAATATTTTGCACAGCCACTATGAACTATAGAACTTCACTGACACAAACACACTTCACTTACACAACAGTCTTCACTGACACTACACACTTCACTGACACAACACACTTCTTCACTGATACAACACAAGTAACAAAATATCAATTACACCCTTTAAATGGTGTGTATAATATACTACCGTCTATTAGTAAAGTCCTTAAGCATATTTTTAAATACATTTCGGTTATTGGTAAAGCCTTGAGTAAGTCTGCAGGTAAAGCATTCCAGTCCCTGATAGTACGATTGAGAAAATAAAACTTTCCAGTGCCCGTCCTCTGTCTTCTTTCCCTCAATTTATGAGTGGTCATTCCTATATTATATATATATATATATATATATATATATATATATATATATATATATATATATACACATACTGTCTCTTCTATAATTGTTAATTTAATTAAAGCTCCATCTTGTTAAATTTTATTTTACGTAAAATAAAAATTAATATTTCCATTATTCCGTTGTTTCTGTTATCCATGTGTATAACTTATACATAGGTCATATACAAATATACACATATATATTATGCATATCTTTCATTAATCTCCAAGCAGGGGGAGCAACAACGACAGTAGGAAGAGCAACAAATGACATCAACAGCAGTGAGAACAACAGCAGAGAGAGCAACAGTACCAACAGCAGCAGGGATAGCAACAGTACCACTAGCAGCAGGGATAGCAACAGTAACAACATCAGCTAGGAGAGCAACAGTTGCACCAGCAGCAAGGAGGGCAACAGCAGGGAGAGCAACAGTACCAACAGCAGCAGGGATAGCAACAGTACCACTAGCAGCAGGGATAGCAACAGTAACAACATCAGCTAGGAGAGCAACAGTTGCACCAGCAGCAAGGAGGGCAACAGCAGGGAGAGCAACAGTACCAACAGCAGCAGGGATAGCAACAGTACCACTAGCAGCAGGGATAGCAACAGTAACATCAGCTAGGAGAGCAACAGTTACACCAGCAGCAAGGAGGGCAACAGCAGGGAGAGCAACAGTACCAACAGCAGCAGGGATAGCAACAGTACCACTAGCAGCAGGGATAGCAACAGTAACAACATCAGCTAGGAGAGAAACAGTTACACCAGCAGCAAGGAGGGCAACAGAGGGAGAGCAACAGTACCAACAGCAGCAGGGATAGCAACAGTACCACTAGCAGCAGGGATAGCAACAGTAACACCAGCAGCAAGGAGGGCAACAGCAGGGAGAGCAACCGTACCAACAGCAGCAGGGATAGCAACAGTATCACTAGCAGCAGGGATAGCAACAGTAACAACATCAGCTAGGAGAGCAACAGTTACACCAGCAGCAAGGAGGGCAACAGCGACAAGGAGAGAAACAGTAATAACAGCAGCAGGGATAGCAACAGTAACACAAACAGCAGGGAGAGCAACAGTAACAATATCAGCTAGGAGAGCAACAGCGACAAGGAGAGAAACAGTAATAACAGCAGCAGGGATAGCAACAGTAACAATATCAGCCAGGAGAGCAACAGCGACAAGGAGAGAAACAGTAATAACAGCAGCAGGGATAGCAACAGTAACACAAGCAGCAGGGAGAGCAACAGTAACAATATCAGCTAGGAGAGCAACAGCGACAAGGAGAGAAACAGTAATAACAGCAGCAGGGATAGCAACAGTAACACAAACAGCAGGGAGAGCAACAGTAACAATATCAGCTAGGAGAGCAACAGCGACAAGGAGAGAAACAGTAATAACAGCAGCAGGGATAGCAACAGTAACAATATCAGCCAGGAGAGCAACAGCGACAAGGAGAGAAACAGTAATAACAGCAGCAGGGATAGCAACAGTAACACAAGCAGCAGGGAGAGCAACAGTAACAATATCAGCTAGGAGAGCAACAGCGACAAGGAGAGAAACAGTACTAACATCAGCAGTGATAGCAACAGTAACACAAGCAGCAGGGATAGCAACAGTAACAATATCAGCTAGGAGAGCAACAGTTACACCAGCTGCAAGGAGTGCAACAGCGACAAGGAGAGAAACAGTAATAACAGCTGGAGGGATAGCAACAGTAACACAAGCAGTAGGGAGAGCAACAGCAACAATTCAGGGAGGAGAGCAACAGTAACAACAGAACAATATAATACAACAGCAGTAAAGAGTAACATTAAAAAACTAAAAGAAATAAATGTAACAGCAACAACAATACTGTTTCTTTAAGTGTCATCATACCCTATTACATTACTCCGGTATTAGCGGTGAAGTCCAGGAATCGCTTGTGTTTATTTACTCTGTAGAATATTTCACTACGGATTCCTTGGAGCTGATCTCGTTGGGAGATGACATGGTTATATAATTTTCTTTCTCACTGCACTAGCAATAATAATTACTCTGAATGTTAGAAAACAGTCCAAGTATGTTAAGAAATGGAAGTATACAGAGTGATTCACGAGGAAAGGTAAAAAATTTAGGATGTGAATTCTGAAGTCATTCTGAGTCTAAAAGTTCATATGAATATGGGTCCGTTTTCGAACGGTTACGGAGATAGGACTCTTTGATTTCACCAAAACTTCTGAGATTCAATTATACTAGCTCGTATTTAAAGACAGATAACGGACAAATTTAAAGTTTATATTCACGTATGCATACATACCTAATATTCTAGAAGTCGAGGTCGATGTCTTCGCACATTTTCAAAGGTACCTCCTTCTGCTTCAATGCACTGTTGCGCTCGGGCGTGAATCGCGCTCGGGAGAGTTGCTCGTAGCTGTACTTTATGCCGCATACAAAATACGGTCGATTAGCGCCTCTCTCGTTTCCCCCTTCCTTTGCTATGCCAAGTCTTTCATCCAACCCCATAGACAGTAAATACTCTTCGATATGGTACCCTTCTGTTCGGAAAGCGTTGTTCATATTCAGCGACGGCACGCAATGAACTTCCATCGCAAAAACCATAAACATACACAATACCGGCGTGTTCTGTAGTCGAAAATTTATAAGGCATCTTGAAAAACACAACTTAACACTTCCGATAACTGTACCTGTATAATGTGCTGGTTCTGTGTCATTACATCAGACAAGGGCAGGCGATTGGACATTTGTAATGCCTCCCACCCGGTTTGTTTCTCTTATCTACATCACTCACAATACAGATTTCAATGTTACGTCATTCATTACGATCGGTGACCTTGTCTCACGTTCTCACGTCAGCAGCATATGGTAACGTCTGATTTCCATTGGGGCGAGACGTTTTACAAAAAACGCACCTAGCTCCGCTATCGTTCGAAAACGGATCTATGTTCATATGAACTTTTTCACTCAAAATGACCTAAGATATCGTATCCTAAATTTTTTACCTTACCTCGTGAATCACCCTCTATGTGATATAATCCTTGGTCACAACAATTGTTTCACTCGTCGGAATTTAAATTTATTTCTCCTGCGTGGAAAGCCGACATTCTGGATATTCGGATAGAGGTTTATCTAGGACTGACAAGAATTACGGAGGAATATTTCGGTAATAACTATATTAATTTAATATTGTTTCTAATATTGTAGACGTAACTTTGGCGTCCATTTCATTTTTTAATTCTTTTATATTAACATCTGGAAAATGTAAATGTAGAGCTCTGAAAGATCTATCTGATGCTTTTCCAATTCACTGCGGGCTAAAGCAGGGAGATGCACAATCGCCTTTACTTTTTAACTTCGCTCTAGAATATGTCATTAGGAAAGTTCAGGATAACACAGAGGGTTTGGAATTGAACGGGTTACATCAGCTTCTTGTCTATGCAGATGACGTGAATATGTTAGGAGAAAATCCACAAACGATTAGGGAAAACGCGGAAATTCTACTTGAAGCAAGTAAAGAGATAGGGTTGGAAGTAAATTCCGAAAAGACTAAGTATATGATTATGTCTCGTGATCAGAATATTGTACGAAATGGAACTATAGAAGTTGGAGATTTATACTTCAAAGAGGTGGAAAAATTTAAATATCTTGGACCAACAGTAACAAATATAAATGACAGTCGGGAAGAAATTAATCGCAGAATAAATATGGGAAATGCCTGTTATTATTCGGTTGAGAAGCTTTTGTCATCTAGTCTGCTGTCAAAAAATCTGAAAGTTAGAATATATAAAACAGTTATATTACTAGTTGTTCTGTATGGTTGTGAAACTTGGACTCTCACTTTGAGAGAGGAACAGAGATTGAGGGTTTTTGAGAATAAGGTTCTTAGGAAAATATTTGGGGCTAAAAGGGATGACGTTACAGGAGAATGGAGAAAGTTACACAACGCAGAGCTGCACGCATTGTATCCTTCACCTGACATAATTTATTAGGAACATTAAATCCAGACGTTTGAGATGGGCAGGGCATGTAGCACGTATGGGCGAATCCAGAAATGCATATAGAGTGTTAGTTGGGAGGCCAGAGGGGAAAAGACCTTTGGGGAGGCCGAGACGTAGATGGGAAGATAATATTAAAATGGATTTGAGGGAAGTGGGATATGATGATAGAGACTGGATTAATCTTGCTCAGGATAGGGACCAATGCCGGGCTTATGTGAGGGCGGCAATGAACCTCCGGGTTCCTTAAAAGCCAGTAAGTAGTAGTAGTAGTAGTAGTAGTAGTAGTAGTAGTAGTAGTAGTAGTAGTAGTAGTATTCATGTATGCATACATACCTAATATTTTAGAAGTCGGGGTCGATGTTTTCACACATTTTCAAAGGTACTTTCTTCTGCTTCAATGCACTGTTGCGCTCGGGCGTGAATCGCGCTATACCAAGTCTTTCATCCAACTCCATAGACAGTAAATACTCTTCGATATGGTACCCTTCTGTTCGGAAAGCGTTGTTCATATTCAGCGACGGTACACAAGGAACTTCCATCGCACAAACCATAAACATACACAATATCGGCGTATTCTGTAGTCGAAAATTTATAAGGCATCATGAAAAACACTACTTAACACTTCCAATAACTGTACCTGTATAATGTACAGTTATATTACCGGTTGTTCTTTATGGTTGTGAAGCTTGGACTCTCACTTTGAGAGAGGAACATAGGTTAAGGGTGTTTGAGAATGAGGTGCTTAGGAAAATATTTGAGGCTAAAAGGGATGAAGTTACAGGAGAATGGAGAAAGTTGCACAACACAGAACTGCACGCATTGTATTCTTCACCTGACATAATTAGGAACATTAAATCCAGACGTTTGAGATGGGCAGGGCATGTAGCACGTATGGGCGAATCCAGAAATTCATATAGAGTGTTAGTTGGGAGGCCGGTGGGAAAAATAGCTTTAGGAAAGGCCCAGACATAGATAGGAAGATGATATTAAAATGGATTTGAGGGAGATGGGATATGATAGAGAATGGATTAACCTTGCTCAGGATAGGGCCCAATGGCGGCCTTATGTGAGGGCGGCAATGAACCTCCGGGTTCCTTAAAAGCCAGTAAGTAAGTGAGTACCTGTATAATGTTCTGATTCTGTGTCATTATATCAGACAAGGACAGGCGATTGGACATTTTTAATGCCCCACCACCCTGTTTGTTTCTCTTATCTACATCGCTCACAATACAGATTCCAATGTTACGTCATTCATTGCGATCGGTGACCTTGTCTCACGTCAGCAGCATACGGTAACGTCTGATTCACATTGAGGCGAGACGTTTTACCAAAAAAATGCACCTAGCTCCGCCATCGTTCGAAAACGGACCTATGTTCATATGAACATTTTCACTCAAAATGGCCTAAGATATCGTATACTAAATTTGTTTACCTTTCCTCGTGACTCACCCTGTATGTGATATGAGCCGTTCAGAGCAAAAGTGGTGTAAGTCAAAATTGGGTAATGAGGTGTAAAGTAAAAATTCTGTAAAATGCAGCGCAAAGTAGCAATTAATATGTCCTTCGTGCTATCCACTGACTACTCATAGTTTAAATAAATTTAATAGTAATTGTTACTTTGTGCTGAATTTTACAGAATGTTTACTTTAACCCTCATTACCCATTTTTTACTTACACCACTTCTGCTCTGAACAGCTCATATAATCCTTGGTCACAACAATTGTTTCACTCGTCGGAATTTAAATTTATTTCTCCTGTGTGGAAAACCGACGTTCTAGATATTCAGATAGAGTTGTACCTAGGACTGACAAGAGTTACGGAGGAATATTTCGGTAATACCTATTATTAATTTACTATTTTTCTAATAATGTAGAACCTACTTATGGCGTCCATTTCATTTTTTTTTAATTCTCTTATATTAACATCTGGAAGATGTAGATGTAGAGCTCTGAAAGATGTTTGTCTTTGTCAACTTCCACACGTCAAATATTTTTCAAACATCAATATTAATTTTGTATCACACTATTTTTAGAGATAGTAAGATCTATCAAAGTGATTTCCTCATTACTGTATTTTCTTCGTCAGAGACGAACTAAAGCATACTGTGTCCAAGTAACTTGCAAGCAAACCCCCGGGGCTGCGAACTTTGTGGTGTGAGGCTTCATTGAGCGGATGTGTAGACCATAACACCTACACACCCCTCCGGTGCAATCAGCTCAAGGGCCTCATTCAGAGGGAAGCTAGAGTTGAACAAAGTGATTTTCAAGTCTTAGCTACATAACATTTCTAACTTGCGCAAACAGCTTTGCACAGAGATGATGAAAAGACATTCAGAGTTACACTCAGCCAAACAGACCCTGATTAATTCCATTAAAAGCATTTAACATGATTACCTGTAGGATTCTTCCAAGCTCTAGGACCTTTATAACTAATGCTCAGTTAAATTTGTTTAAATTCAGTTTGCAAGGGTATACGGGTTGTTAGGGACTCCTTCAAAATCAAACTGAAACTTCACAGAGCCCTCAAAGTCTGTTCCATCTCCACTTCACGGTTGTTTAATTCAAGTTCAAATTACGGAGCCAATTTCGAGCAAGTGTGTCTCATTTTCAGGTGTCACCACTGTCATGCGTGCTGTCTGTCTTAATTCATTCTATCCGAATTTCATGAAAAATAATTTAATTCCGAGTGGTCGAGAGATGACTTGAAGTTACAATGAATGTAATTATTACTATATTATAATTAATTCGAAATAGTTTTCATGCACGTTATTTTGTTTTATTTACTCTCGCCTTTGTTAGTGTCCAACTTTAACTTAGTGGCACAAATTTAAAGCGTCATATAAAATACTAATTGCCGTCGTAATTAAAATTTAATTTCAGGAATTACATTAATGTTTACGTAAATTTACATTAAACACTGCTTGTAACAGTGATAATTCCAAGCGAAAGTCATTCAACCAATCAACCAGCTCATTGACACTCGATTGACCTATGAAAATCTCATTATACTGATAGTACAAAGCATGGTGCTCTAAAATTAATAACCGATCATTTTTTTCCCTTACGTTCATTCGTTTAGCCTACATTAATTTTTTTTACCATCATTTCTGCTTCGATAGGGCTACCCTGTACTCGTGCATATTCACGCCAAGAAAATATCAACAATCAAACACAAACATCTAACTCAACATGAAACAGTTATTAATTATAACAATTGTGCTATTTATTAATACAATCATCACATCCAAAATGCGATAATTCGATTGACAACTTCTTGTTTATAAAGTCATACTAAAACCAATCTGGACATACGGCATCCAACTGTAGGGAACTGCTAGCAACTCAAACATTGAAATAATGCAGAGGTATCAGTCTAAAACTTTACGTTCCATTGTCACTGCACCATGGTATGTACGTAATGATGTCATTCATCGTGACCTCAACATTTCAACTGTGAAAGAAGAAATCTCTAAATTCAGTAAAAAATACCTGCACCGATTAAATCAACATCCCAATCATCATGCATTAAATTTTCTGGATAATATTCAAACAATAAGAAAACTTAAAAGGACCAATGCTCTTGTCCTTCCTTTCATTTTTAATACAGTTATTTTAAACATTGTTTTTCTTTTGGAGTGTTGTCATGGGACAAAGTATATGATTATGTCTCGTGATGAGAATATTGTACGAAATGGAAATATAAAAATTGGAAATTTATCTTTTGAAGAAGTGGAGAAATTCAAATATCTGGGAGCAACTGTAACAAATATAAATGATACTCGGGAAGAAATTAAACACAGAATAAATATGGGAAATGCCTGTTATTATTCAGTTGAGAAACTTTTAACATCCAGTCTGCTGTCAAAAAATCTGAAAGTTAGAATTTATAAAACAGTTATATTACCGGTTGTTCTTTATGGTTGTGAAACTTGGACTCTCACTTTGAGAGAGGAACATAGGTTAAGGTTGTTTGAGAATAAGGTGCTTAGGAAAATATTTGGGGCTAAGAGGGATGAAGTTACAGGAGAATGGAGAAAGTTACACAACGCAGAACTGCACGCATTGTATTCTTCACCTGACATAATTAGGAACATTAAATCCAGACGTTTGAGATGGGCAGGGCATGTAGCACGTATGGGCGAATCCAGAAATGCATATAGATTGTTAGTTGCGAGGCCGGAGGGAAAAAGACCTTTAGGGAGGCCGAGACGTAGATGGGAAGATAATATCAAAATGGATTTGAGGGAGGTGAGATATGATGATAGAGACTGGATTAATCTTGCTCAGGATAGGGACCAATGGCGGGCTTATGTGAGGGTGGCAATGAACCTCCGGGTTCCTTAAAAGCCAGTAAGTAAGTAAGTAAGTGTTGTCATGGGATAACATCTCCACTCATGTCATACTCTTTTATAATATTTACTTATTGTCTCTTGTAGACAGACTGTAAATGTGGCATGTGTTAAATAAAAAAAAATGTATTAATACAAATAAAAGTTATTGGAAAAAGAGATAATATTACTAGGTCTATAACCTTAAGTTTAATGTTAAAAATCTATACTCATGAATTATGTGTATAACCTCAAATGTTTAGTTTTCTTCTATAATTCATTTGTTTTATTTCTACCATCTCTGGTTCATTAAATTATGCTATTGATTAATGGCGGTTTATTATATTGCTATAACCTAAAATGTTCAGTTGTTTTTAAATAAAATAAATTTCAGATATACGCGTTACTTTCCTTGCAATAAAATTTGTGTGTTTTGCGAAGATCAAAGAGGTAAGTCACTGCCATGAACATGACCATCATGATTATACTATAAAAATTCGAATCAAAATGACATCTTTCTCGCATCGGAATTACCTCATTCAATACAATTCGTGTTTGATATTTCCTCTGTGATAATTTAATTGAGCTTCTAAACTCATGTATGATGTCATAAGATAATTTTTCTCGACCTTCGGTGTCGAAAAAAATATCATAACATACAAGATACAAAGGTGTAGTGTTCGGCAGGCGCGCGGTGAATCTAGTCTCGGCATAGCTCAGATGGAAAGAGCGCTCAGCGCGCAAAGCTGAGAGGTCTTGGGTTCGATTTCCGATGCCGGAACGTCTCCAATAATAGGTATATAGTTCTACATTCGTTAAGTTCAATTAAATTATCGAGATATTATCAGCACTCGTATTATAGAAGATAATTCTAAGAGGAAATTAATGTTAATTTTCACCATATAATATAGACCACTGGCAGCCAAGTGGAAATTATGCAGCAACATGATATTATAGGAAAAACAAGTTAATCATTTGCTCTATATTTAATTAATGGGATTATATTGTAATTCAGAAGCAACTACTGACGAGTTGGAATGCCTGTTAACAAAATAGTAATCCGATTTTTGTACTTTAGCTAACAAAAATACCTACTGTAGGGATCTGTGGAGTTGATCCGTGATATGGTGGTGATGTGAAGGGGGTAAACGGTATTCTGTTTTCGCTGCAGGTGGACAGAAATGCTATTGGCTACAGATAAGCATAGTGTAAGCTCCTAACAACCTTTAAGAAAACATTAGCTAGTTGGAATAGTATGATTTATTTACATAATTAAATAATGATGTATTTTGTACCAAACTTAAATTTGAAGTTCTGGAAACCTGCGTAATCCCAGTAATGTTGTACGGATGCCAAGTTTGGTCTCTGACAGACCAACAGAAAAACCTGCTTCGTGTGTGCCAGAGGAAAATGGAAGAAAAGTCCTACAGCTGAGACTGCAAGACGGATAAGGAACACCGACATCCGAATAAGAAGCTGTATGCAGGATGCAGTGAGGCTGGCGCTACGTCTCAAATGGAAATGGGGCGGACACGTGAGTAGGATGGACTGCAGCAGGTGGACGTATGCCTCGACCATGTGGGACCCACGCATTGGGAAAAGAAGCAGAAGACGTCCAAGCAGAAGGTGGCCGGACGTGTTCCGGAGAGAGACGGGAGCGCAGTGGACGAGAACAGCGAGGGACAGACAGGCATGGAAAAGACTGGAAGAAATCACGAACACTTTGTAAACTATGTATAGTTGTGTATTGTTTATATAGTTATTTTTGTGTATGTCAGTTTGGTTAGTTTGATTCCTTGTATAGTTGGTATAGTTCATGTATTTAGTTAGTATAATTTTAGTGTTCAATGGTATCGTTTTTGTGCATTTAGTTTAGTTTGTGTGTTTAGGCTGTACAATTTATGTGTGCAATTTGTATAGGTTTTTGTGTGTTTAGTTTGTGTGTGAGTTAAGACTGTATATGTGTTCAGTTTGTATAAATTTTTGTGTGTTTAGTGTGGATAGTGATATGTTCAGATTATAATTTATGTGTTTAGTTTGCATAGCTTTTTGTGGATGTTTAGTTTGCATAATTTATGTGTTTTTTCTGTATAGTTTTTCGTGTTTAGTTGGTATAATTTGTTTGTGTGTTTAGTTTGTAAGTATAGTGTAAGCTCTCTTGGACTGGCTCCCCAAGTGTAGTAGACCTTCAGCTCACCCTATACTCCTGTAGGAGGCCGTTGCCCTTATGGATTTTCAGGCTTTTCGTATTCCTATTCGTATTTCAGTATAACATACATTTCAAGTCAAGTCTTCATACTTTCAGAAGAGAATTCAGAAGTAATGTCTTCAGGTCGAACAGCAGTAATATCTTCCGCGATTATGCTTTCTCGCTGAAGGATATGGCACCACAGTCTGGCCACGGATCATCTCAGCTCGTGACAATAGGTACTTTAGTTTTCAATGTTTAGAAAAATAATATAAGCAGTAAGCAGTTCTTCAGAGCCTGCTGTTGAAGAATGTATATTTTTCTTTCCTTCGGTATGACGGCCGTGTAGCTCAGTTGGTAGAGGAACTGGCTGTAAACTTGAAGATCGTTATTCAACCCCGGTGACGAGATTTTCCTCGTTGCCAAAACTTTCATAACGGTCCCGAGGTTCTCTCAGCTTCCCATCAAATTGAGTATCGGGTCTCTCCTAGGTAAAAAGTGATCAGAGCGTGGTGCCCACCACACCACCTCATTCTAGTGCCGAGGTCAAGGAAGCATTGAGGTAGAACTCCAACGCCTTCGGACGTTTATAGGAGATACTTTTACCTTTTTACCTTTCCTTCGGTACGACTAGCACTGCAGTCTGTAAAATGCCTTATTGTGTCTTACCTGTATTTAGAAATTACTTTTTTGTCCGAATGGCCGCGCTCTTGTCGACATTGTGATTAACCTATGTGGTGCTATCTATCGATTCAGCCGTATAGATTTAAGGTTTCGATGTTGTCCCAGGATAATACCATCACAGCCTAGTATATACAATCACGAAGCTTGAGTTGATGATGTACAAGAAACAATAGACTGTGACAGTACTGTTTCACATTGTATGTGATGAGGCGACAGTAGCGATCCTAGTGGTTAGCAACTATCTATTGATGCATATTCCCTACGTATTGATCTTCGAGACTGTATATATTGGACTGTTATACCATTCGATCTCCTCCTCATACTGATGTCATCTGTACACCAGTCACAATATTATGTCACGTTGCACTTTTTGAGTGAATACTATTGAAATCATGATAATGAATATTAAAATGGATTAACGGTGCAATGAACGGGAAAACGGAAAGACCCTGAGAAAAACCCTCAAGTACCTTGTCACAAATACGCCATCGTCAGGATTCGAATTCGCGTCCTTAGTCGTCTTAAGACAGTGCTCTGCCAACTGAACTACTATGGTGGCAAGAATAGATCTTTGTCCAACTCATCGCTTCATTTGCTACGTGTTCAAGAAGTCTTGTGATCTTTACGAAAAGCAAATAATATGAAATACAACATAAAAGTAGAAGTAGAATAAAACAAGTGACATTGTAAAGTTAAACAAAACCAAATTAAAATTTGAAGCCTTTTCAAACCAATTAAGATTAGCTCATAAATTAAGTTATTACTTTATCTAATAGGTTAACCTCAATTTAAATAAACATGTACTAGTCGTTAACTGAAGAATATTGCTGGACAATCTTTTAAGTGTATTGTAAATATTCATAATTTAAATATGTATGTAACTGTTGTAATGATTAAGGCTGATTGAGTGGAAGAGAAGGCCTTATGGCCTTATATCTGCCAGCGAAAATAAAACATTCTATTCTATTCTATTAAGATGCTTGAAATAATATTTCATCCGTACTATATCTAGGTAATAAAATTTAAAAAGTGACAAATTGCTTTTCAATTAAACAGATTTTCTAGTTTCATACTTCGGAGTACACTTTGTAACCAGCAGTTCTGGCCGAATGTTATCATTCATGCAAAGTGTCCGACGTTGAGTAGGCTGCTTACACCAACATCAATAAACACTTGGCTCCTTCAAAACTCCAAACGCATTCTGTACAAACAAAACGAACATGAATTCAGCGGCGGCCGATGTGTTTGAAAGTCCTACTACTCCATAAACAGAAATCTGTCGTTACGCTTCACGCCCATGAACTTATTTACACATCGGCACGCTCCAAATGCCAACTGAGAAGTACAAAATTATGAGCACTCATGGTCCAAGAATAATGATTTGTCATTACAAAACAGTTTTTTCTCACTCAACATTTTTAAACTGACGCTGATGGGAACGGATGATATAAAAAAGGAAAATAAACTTTCAATGACACAGCGTACAAGAACCTGGTGTGAAGCAGGCACTGTCTGTTATCTTGAAAACTATGACGGCCGAAGTACTACGTGACACAGCCAAGAAACACCCAGCTTGAGACAGCCACTTTATTATGTTTACTTCTCATGGTAGTGACATACTGTATGTGGGCTATTCCATATGAAATCGATCAGTAAAAAACCTCGCATTTTTAATACTCTAATTTTTCCCTACTTATACAAGGTGCTGAGGGGAGTGCATTTTCAAAAATATACTATCGAAAGTCAAACGGTTTTCGTATTATTGAGCGACAAATTTAGCGTATTTTATAAAAAACAAGCCTCTTTCAGCGCTCAGAACTCTGGACCCATTTACTGCAGAACATTGAACGAGAGCTCATTTTGAAGCTGACATTTGGTAGGTTATGTTAAGAAGTAATCCTTATTTTTATTGTACACAGAGAGAGAGATAATCTGATTTTACTTGCTTTTAGGCTTTTTGGCCATTTGTAAAAATGTAAAAAAAAATATTGAGAAAAAACCTTGCATTATTAAGAGGGATTCGGCATTGTTTGCTTAGTGGCTCGGCAATAAGTTTCGAGGGTATTAAATAGATTATTTTCACAAGCCTAGACTTGAACGGCGCAGTACCCCCCGCACTGGCCGAGAGCTGAAGTTAAGCGAGCATTGGGCGTCATTTTACTCCTGTGTTTATGAAAACTTGTGATAAAGCTACCCCAGCCTGACTGCTAGACGACACATCACGTGTTTGTCTCCTGGCCTTGCTTGTCTTGACTACCTACAGTCAGCTGGTTAGTTCACGCGCGTACTATTTATTTTCTTTATTTGATATTTTCAATACTTTATCAACGGTGCACCAGTAAAAAAATATGTGTTTATTTGTAATTTCAATGCAGAATCTAACCATATATTTTTAAATATTTTTTCGTGGTCAAAGGCGTCTTAATGAAGAAAAATCTAAATTTCTCCATTTCCATAAACAGTAAGAAAAACTGTTTACATGTCAATATAAACTTTAACTTCTCAGCATCAAAATAAACCATGATTTTGATCATTGGGTGAAAAGGTTTCGGACCCACAACAGTTTAAATTTGCTAATTTTATGAAAATACGATAAATTTAAATATTATTAATTTAAACACTATTAGGTTCTGATGCCTCAAATTTTGCACAAAGCATTACATCACAGTTGTCTACGGACAGAAAAAGTTTCATTGTATTTAAAAATTGCAAGGTCAATTTTCTCTATATTTCGGTCGATTTGAGATGGAATAGCCTATGTACAGTAGTGGCAAAAAAAACCAGACCGACCCTTGTAGCTGATTTCAGAGCCTTGTTCCCTCCAGAGCACGGTAGATTGGTAACTAAGACTTCCGTGGTTCGAATTCTGCCTGGGAAGGAAACTTTTTTTTGTTCCTTATTCAAATTTATTCCCAATACTTTTCGATTGCAGCGATATTTTACTACTTAATTAACTTATTATTCCCAGAACATGAATTTTCCTAGGAATTGAAAAGTATTGGGAATAAATTTGAATAAGGAACAAAAAAGTTTCCTTCCCAGGCAGGATTCGAACCACGAAAGTATTAGTTACCAGTCTATCGTGCTCCGGAGTGAACAAGGCTCTGAAATAGCTACAAGGGTCGGTCCGGTTTTTCTTTTTTGCCACTACTGTACACACTGCATTATATATATAGAATCTGTACAACATTGAAAATTGTTTTAATTAAGTTGAATTAACAAAAAGGACACTAGAAAAATATTAACTTGTCCAACTGAAACAACTCCCAACAGGAAAATAATGCAACATTGACCCACCTGTGTACCTCGTTTTACCGTGACAACGCTATTTAGTTCTTTTAGCACTCTGATTATTATATTATTTATGTCTTTGTTTTATTAAAAATTTTAGATAAGGGCGCAAATAGCCATAGTAGCTGACGCGCCCTTCTTAAACCCTACTACTACTATTGCCCCACATGTGGGTGGTGGGAAAACCATAGTTGTATTTTTGGTGTACTAGAGAACATATCTCATTCATTCATTGATAGTTTTCCGCCCGAATGCAAGTCTCTGACTGGAAACCGACCATTCTCCTATCTTTCCTATTTTCTGCCTTCCTCTTAGTCTCCACATATGATCAATTATCTTAATGTCGTCTATCATCCGATATCTTTTTCTGCGCCGAACTTTTCTCCCGTTCCAGTGCACCCTTCAGTATGCAGTTTCTTCTGATATAGTGACCCAACCAATTCCTTTTCTCTTCCTGATCAGTTTCAGCATCATTCTTTCTTTCTTTCTTCACCTACTCTTTTCAACACACTTCATTTCTTATTGTCTGTTCATTTCACATGCTCCATTTTTCTCCATATCCACATTCCAAATGCTTCTCTTCACTTCGTCGTAATGGCCATGTTTTTGTCCCATACATTGCAAAACTCCACTATAATCTGTGTACAGTATTTCGAATGGCGGGTCAAAATCATGTACAAAAGTACAAACAACGCAAGAGTCACTGAACTCACAACTGTGAACTGAAGCACTGGTAATTCCGGTTGTCCCAGCTGATTTTCGTTGAGGAGAACGAACCAGATTGGTGTAGGCACACGTGGCAAATGCAGTTCATTGCTTGACCTTGACCCGCCAATTTAAAATGCGCAGATTATAGCCTCTTCCTTAATTCTTTTACCAGTGATGCGCAGAAGATGCTGCTTTTTCTATTAAAAGCTACCTTTGTCATTGCTATCCTCCTATTTACTTCCTGGCAGCAGCTCAAGTTACTGCTTATAGTACACCCCAAGTTTTTGAAGCTGTCCACTTGCTCCACTGCCTTGTTTCGAATTCGAACGTTTACTTCTTTATTTTCCTTCCAATAGTCATGGTCTTCGTCTTGTTTCTTTATAACCTTCAAGAAATATCTAATTTAAATTAAAGTATCTGACGACAAAAGCTGTTAGGATAGTTCAATCATAGGGACACCAATGTTCTGCTATAATATAGCTAGTTTCTCATCTCTCATAAATTTATAGCAGTCTCACTAATGATATTTTACGTTCCGACATTCCAAACAAAACTCTATAAATATTGACACTATACATTCATAGTGTACTGTATGTTACGTACGGATAACATTGTACTTATTTAATATAAAAGATATAGTTATAGAGAACATTTACATAATTCCTAGTTTTAATTTATGAACTTTTGAACTGCAGTAGCAATACTTGTAATAGTTGTAGCAGTACTTGTGGTATAAATAGCAGCGGTAGTTGTAGGCTAACAACAGTAGTAGCAGCAGCAGTAATAATTGTGGAAGACTCTTCGAAGGATATGATCCATGGAAGTTCCATTTCATAAATTACTAATTTTTATTAAACCTCATATGAGCATTTGCATTATCTTAACATGTTTACAAAAATGAGTAACTGTCAGCAACAGAACTGCATTGCTTTAACGACATGTTACTCACTGGGATGAATCTCTGAAGTGTGATTGATCGTCACGGGACAAATTTTATTCAGAGATGAATTTTCGCAAGTACAAATTTTCGGAACGCCATTACAATGACTTTGTAGTTTCCAATGTAAAATTAAAACGTTGATTTTGTGCTGATTTGGATGTTATGATCTTAGATTCATTTTACAATCCACTGGCGCGTGTTTTTGATTTTCGATAATTTACCTCAAGTGTCTCTACAATAAGCAAAACTCACTACTGGAAGAGTAACTCGCCGAAAACTATATTTTATCCTTTTACCACCTTCAATGTCAGCAGCGGTATTTTCATGTTTTTTTTTGGTTAATTCATATGTTACATAGCCAGTAGTAGTAGTAGTAGTAGTAGTAGTAGTAGTAGTAGTAGTAGTAGTAGTAGTAGTAGTAGTAGTAGTAGTAGTAATAATAATAATGATAATGATAATAATAATAATAATAATAATAATAATAATAATAAAAATGACTATTTCGTTTATATGACGTTGTTCCATTTTCGATAAATGAAGTGTAATGAAATTTTGAATTCCAACCAATCACAGTCATACATCGCGATAATTTTTGCAATCTAATTTATCACAATTAATTTATCGCATGGTCGTTCTTCTGTTTAGTCAGTGTCGCCAACTGTTTCCCCTTAAATCGACAAGCATTAATCAATGTAACGAAGTACTAAATATAGGCTAATGTGAAATCCTACTTCCATAACTACATATTCATCTTCTAATTCCATGTCCATTGTATCTAAAGAAAATGACACTCCTTCATTCAGATTTCATAACTGTGTTTTCAACTTGTTCATTTAATTAATGTACTAATCAAGTTATTTGTAATTATATTATAACATGTTTACATTAAATTATGATTTCAGCAGAAAATGGAAATGTATTTCTGTTATAATAACAAGAGAAAACGGAGTACATCTAATTAACATTGTTAAAGCTGTGTTTCGCTTTTCTCAATTGGCATTACTGTATAACATAAAATTGCTTCATTGCAGTAATCGATATTCATCTATTTCAACTCCATAATATCTGAATAGGTTAAGTATTCATAAGTATACAATTATTAACATTTTGTGAGCGAATTTTAGGGATATATATTTACATTTTCATTTTATTCACGAAATAGTCCTGACAAAATGTCACTCGACGTCTGAGATTTTTCGTTTCGGTCGTGGATTTATCGGGAAATCTCAGGCATCTTGTGACATTACTATATTATTATTATTATTATTATTATTATTATTATTATTATTATTATTATTATTATTATTAATCATATAATATTATTAGGCCTATTTGTGATGTAATATTATTCTTAACATTATTAATTATATAATTATTATAATTAATTGGAAATTTAACCTTTAAAGAGGTGGAAAAATTCAAGTAGCTTGGAGCAACAGTAACAAATATAAATGACACTCGGGAGGAAATTAAACGCAGAATAAATATGGGAAAACCTGTTATTATTCGGTTGAGAAGCTTTTGTCTTCTAGTCTGCTCTCAAAATAGCTGCAAGTTAGAATTTATAAAACAGTCATATTACCGGCTGTTCTGTATGACTGTGTAACTTGGACTCTCACTTTGAGAGAGGAACAGAAGTTAAGGGTATGCGAGAATAAGGTACTTAGGAAAATATTTGGGGCTAAGAGGGATGAAGTTACAGGAGAAGAGATAAAGTTAAACAACGCAGAACTGAACGTATTGTATTCTTCACATAATATAATATTTAGAAACATTAAATCCAGACGTTTGGGATGGTCAGGGCATGTAGCAGGCATGGGTGAATCCAGAAATACGTATAGAATCTTAGTTGTGAGCCCCGAGGGAAAAAGACCTTTGGGGAGGCCGAGACGTAGATGGGAGAATATTAAAATGGATTTGAGGTAGGTGGGATATGATGATAGATACTGGATTAATCTTGCTCAGGATAGGGACCAATGGCAGGCTTATGTGAGAGCGGCAATGAACCTCCGACTTCTCTAACAGCCATTTGTAAGTAATCAACATTAGGCCTATTATTATCAGGATTGCTATTATTATTACTATTATTATTATCATCATCATCATCATCATTATTATTATTATTATTATTATTATCATCATCATTATTATTATCATCATTATCATTATTATTATTATCATATTATTATTATTATTTTTATTATTATTATTATTATTATTATTAAGATGGAATAGGCATCATCAAAGGGTGCAATGAATTTGAATATTTAGGAGTCAAAATTAATAGAAATGCTAAACAGGATGATAATATTAAACATAGGATAAATAAAGGAAGATCAGCAACAGCGATGTTAAATGGAATATTATGGAACAAGACTACTTCTAAGGAAACAAAAATAAATATTTATCGCCCTATAGTCCAAAGTTTGATAACATATAGAGCGGAAACATTGAAGCTAAATCAAAATTTGCGGCCCAAATTACTAGCATTAGAAATGGATTTTTACGACGTTCGGCCAAACATTCTAACTTGAAAAAATAAGAAATGAAGTGATGAGACAACAGATGAATAAAGAAAATTCAATTTTAGATTTCGTAAAATATAGACAGAATGGTATGGACATGTAAAGCGAATGGATGATGGAAGACTACCAAGAAGAGTTTTAGATTGGATTCCAGAGGGAAGGACAGGCAGAGGTAGACCGCAAAACACCTGGTTGCAAACATAAATAAAGCTTTGGCAGAGAAAGGACTGCAAGAACGAGATTGGAAAGATAGAGAGAACTGGAGAGAAAAATAAGAACGTAGGACATTGGTCACAGGAAGATGTGATATTATATTGTAAACCTGTTTGTAATAATAATTAGTGCTGTCGATTGATCAAAATATTTAATCGATTAACTATTTCAATTTAATCGATAAAACTGTAATACACAATTATTGTTAAATTTAACTTGTGTTCTGTGATAAGCATAAGTATTAAATGTTGTATATCTGTATATATTGTATCGTTATATTACAAAACAACTATTTTAATTACATACTAACATATTTATTATGAGGCTTATAATTTATTGTGTCAATTTCTCCGGGAATTTTTTAGACAAACATAAGTAACAAAGAGTATGAAGACTCACCTAGTTAATACTGCTTCATCCATGATTTTAAACATGTGAGTGCATTCAAATGCTCCGAACTAAGTACCTCTCTACGTTTAGTAACAATTTTTTCTGCATAACTAAAGACGAAAAAACTTTTTTTCTGTCAAGCACTTCTCCATGATCGTTCAATTTAAATCCAAACGTTTCACCGAGTTTACCTTTCAAATTCTCATACGACATAATGGAATTTACGCTTTTCACAGACCACAGAAAACTGATTTTGTTTTTTTCTTTATCAAACTAAACACACAACTGTCATATACAAACTAGGTTCAGAAACTGCAAGCAGCTGCAAAAGTACAGCGGTCGAAACAGAAGACTGGCCCCTATTGTAATCCGAATTACCAGATTTTAGAAAAAGAAGAAGATAGTTACGCTCTCACTTGCACACAGTGCAGTCATGGTTATTTTAATAAGAAATGAGGGGGACGAATCCCATTAAAGTATGTATTTCATATGCTACGAAGATGAGCTGACAACAAGGTGGAAGTTTTCTTGGAAAACCATAAAAGTTAACAAGGTTTCGCATTGTGTTTCAACTTTCAATAGAGGTAGACTAGGCCACTGTCCTCATATCTCCATCTCTTTCTGAAGTGTTTGTGCAAAGATTTTTCCTATGATACCTGGTTTACAGTTAGAAAATAACAGTATTATTGTGCATTTTAAGTAAGCAATTTCCGAGAGAGAAATATTGTCGGAATTTTTAGTATGAGTTTGTATTAACGAATTAATAATTAATATCAACTAAAGCCGATTAATTTTAATCGGCTCGATTATCCGATTAAATATTTTTGATCGATTAATCTTACAACAGAGATTGACCGATTAATCGATTAAATCGCACAACACTAATAATAATATTAATTTATTATTATTGTTATTATTATTATTATTATTATTATTATTATTATTATTATTATTATTATTATTATTATTATTATTATTATTATTATTATTATTATTATGGGAGAAATGTTATATTGTTGGCAGCGGAAAATGAAGTATCCTCCCACAAAACCTACACCATACATCTTTGTTCCACAATAGTCTATTCCTGTTGGACTTTTCGGGAGTTATCCCCTAACGGTGCACTACTATTTATTCTTGTCACTGATTAATTCCGCCATATTATGTCATTAAGACATCCTGCTAATCAGGCGGCATTGTTTGGTTGGCGCTTTTCCTCATTCCGCTCAGATCCAAGGCAGTAATAACAGAGCAATTTGTATAATTCTCTAAGTAATCACAAAGCTACCAGTAAACAAGGACTGCATGGCGCCGTGCCATGTGTTGAGCCAGGGGTACTCCGTGATGTTATACATTATGCACAGCGGCGTCTGTGGACTGAAAGGCTAACACTTTCTCATGTCGGGATGGGTCGTGGTATTTATTAACCATTACTGCGATCAACTAGTTCGCAATGGAAATATAAGGCCAGACTTCTCCGTTGCTCAAAGTGTAGGAGATGCATGCACAACTGAAGATTCTTCGTAATGAGATTCGTAAAAGGTAAAAGAGACCACTGGATCCAGAGTGTTTTAGATAGAATCAGAGCAATGAATGAACGAACAAATAAACAAAATAAAGTGCGAGCAAATAAAAAAATTAATGACGCAGTTATTAGAAGAAGGGCCCAAATCGATACTTTTAACCTCACAGGACGGACAAACTACAGGGAAATCATTTTATTTTTACTTCAATTTTTATTGTACCTGAGTTTTGGGCTGTACTTCACTCCCACCCCTTCTACTAGTAAACTTCCAACCGTTCACGACACAGAGCCGAGGGCGCATAAGCAGTACTGAGTTACTGAGTATAGTACGTTTCAGAAATATATTCACGTTTTCCAGTGACGAAAGAGCTTTCAATATTGAATCATATTTTCGTACGGGTACTGTCGTCCGTTTCCCTATGTCGCATCCCGGTTTCCCCCACCTGCTTCTGTTCGCCTCTCTGTTAAGTCTAGTAGCTGGGCTATCTTAGCTCTTTTCTGAAAACATTAATTTCTGTTAGGAATTGGACGTCTACGTAATATTATACAAGCGTTTAAAATAACTTAAATAAAAGGGCCTCCTTAAGTAATTAACTGTCAAGTGATTTCTTCCCTTTCTACGACCCTACGATATAACCACTTGAACGGACAGTAGATAGTATGTCTGAGTAATTTTATCTTTTCGGATCGAGCAGAAGTGAAGATTGAATTTACAGTACGTACGGTACTCTTTTATAGAGTAGGTACAGAATTTTTTTTCTTTATTTTAGTAGGTTATTTTACGACGCTTTATCAACAGCTTAGGTTATTTAGCGTCTGAATGAGATGAAGGTGATAGTACCGGTGAAATGAGTCCGGGGTTCAACACCGAAAGTAACCCAGCATTTGCTCATATTGGATTGAGGGAAAACCCCAGAAAAAACCTCAATCAGGTAACTTGCTCCGACCGAGAATCGAACCCGGGCCACCTGGTTTCACGGCCAGACTTGCTAACCGTTACTCCACAGGTGTGGACAGTACAGAATTATTTCAACATGAGTTACTAGTACGAAGAACGAAACTGGTAATTGGGATTAGGTACAATAGTCTATAGCGATAATATGCACATTATAACTGAAGCCTGTATCGAAATGAACGGCCACCATTTTAAAAATGTGTTTAAATACCCATATTATGATTAATTTTGAATTTAACTTCATTCTCTATATTGTACGCTAATGTGCTGTAGACAGTATAATATACACTGCATAATGAATACGTCCACATGGATAGCTCAGTTCGTGAGTAAAAACACTCATTGTTAATACTGTACTGTATTTTGATTAAACAAAAACCTAATGAAAATGATTAAACTCAAAAGCGCGATATCTCCTAGTTTACGTAAATGGATGAACTACTTTTCTTCCCTCCTATACCTAGGAAAGTGATTTGTTTGTATATTACGCCAGTATCATCGAACTCCAGTCGTGGAAGGGGTAGCAAACGGTGTTGATCCAAAGGTATAGCCAGGTTAATATTAAAAATGTTAGTAAAAATAAAATGATGTCCCTGTACTAAATCTACCATTATCAAATACAGATATAAAAATAAATTGCCTAAGATTAAACGAAATACAAGACCTGCACTAATATGGGATTCCAATGCAGTGAAAACTTGAACATATTCTGTAAGCTGTATGTTTAAAATAATCTTAGTGTAGTTCATATAACATTTATAGCAGTTAAGTATCGTCAGAAGCATCAGAATGCATCATGAAGCTACAGTTATTATAGGTTGAGAGTGGTTTTATTTTTGTCAATACATTTTTATCAACAGTAATCTCACTAGAGGTTTTGATTTATCTGGAGAAAATCAAAACTCGAGTGGGATTTAATTGACTATTACACGATTAGAAGAAAATATATAAAGATTAGAAGTAACGAAGTACTCCAATACAATAAAATATTAATTGACTTACGCAAATACAACTGTCTTCAAATGTATTATTGTACCATCTCAACATTACAAATATTACGCTAGATGCTTGCTAGATGGCAGTAGTGAGTTATGATTACTAGCAATGCCTTCTCGTCGAGAAGTTCTCGATCTTTATCACGATGGCAGTGTTACTAGTCAAGAAGGCTTTGTTGATTCAGTTTCATTTTTATTAAAACAGTTGCATTCCACTTAAATTATCCGAATCCCAGTAATCAACGTCCCTTGACAGATGATTTTCAATACATCTTAATATTAAGCTATCTCTGATACGTGACTATCCATAATATCATATAGCAGAAGCTATAAAATAACCTAAATAATATACACAAGTGTTAGAAAAGTTTTAATTAACGACGATTACATAAAAAATAAAAGTGAATAATTTTAAAAGGAATAATTATTGCATGCACAATTTTCAAATTTGAATGTGGTTGGTGGTTCAATTGATGTTATATTGGACGTGTGCGTAATAGAAGTGGAACTCGTTGATGTAGGCCTACATGGTGTATTCAACTTATTCAGGATTTCCGAATGGTGCTCTTCATTTATTTGTAAATAGGATTTCAGAAGATACATAGGTATGATCAGTGATTTTTATTAATTCTTGTTCTTGAATGCCAATGCGAGTCATATTTGAAACTGCTGTGCATCGACTGGAGTGGTTTGTAATTTTTTTTTACGTCCAGACCAGCGCAGTTTCAAATGTTGGAAAACAAAGAAACAAATGCTAGGGATGCGATAAAATTAAACAAATGCTAGGGATGCGATAAAATTGTGCAATAAGCAGCCATGATTGGTTGAAATACGTCCTTTCGTACCGTTTTATTGGTCAAAAGTAGTATTACGTAGTAAAAGTGTAATACTCTGCTTAAAAATGATTTATTAATGAAATAATACATTCACTTACAATAATAAAAGAGCAGAGGTTATATTAACAATTACTCTTTTAGAGGTAACCTATGCATTTTGGGTTGGAAGTATGAACGTTACAATAGTAAATGTGTACTTAATTGCTCTTCTATTTTGTAAGAAATTGTAATTTATTTTATTCTTGCAATTGTTTACATGTCAGATATTATCTAACACTCTTCTTAATTCGGGAAAGTAAATTTACTTCAATTGTTACTCCATTTGTGTGTGTAGTCAGAAAATATCATCAGAGTTCTTGTATGGTGAAGTGCGCCTCGTGTTCTGTCTAGCCTGCAAACATCAGGCGCAACCGCTTGAAAGTCGGATACTCGGTCGGATGTTCAACCTCGCCGGTTGTTGTCCAACCGATCGAATATAAACCGGTTCTAAGAGCTGTTCTGCACATCTTTAGTTCAGATAATACTTCGTGTCATTGTTACAGTGTATTCTTATATTCTGACAGTTCTTTGGATGGTATCCACTAATTTCGAATAAAATTATCATTGTCACAAGGATTTGTATTTTTTTCGAATGTGGTTAAGTGCTCTAACCGATCGTTAGTGAAGTCGCATGCAGAACTCTCGCTCAAATGTGGGTCGCGCCTTCGAAAAGTTTGGGGAACCAATGGGCTAGAGGGACAATAAAAAGGATATTTATCTAAAACAATAGAATTATAGTAGGGGCCGCCGCGGTGGCTCTGAGGTAGCGTACGCGCTGTCTATCCAAGCAGTCCGTGGTTCGATTCCCAGCGTAGGCAGTGTAATTAATTTATCTTCCATCTACGAGAATGCATAGTTGTCTTTGTCTTGTGAGTGTCCTTTTATTCCTCTACGGTGGCCCTGCGTTGTGTTCATTCAGATACAATAATTATGAGTAAGTAGCTCTTTTGTGTTACTTGCTGTTAAAATGTGATCAATTAAACTTCAGTAAAAATACTATTTTTCAACATAGCATTCCCAGAAAAATTTACTGGTAGACACTGAATACGAATAAAATTTCATTCAAGAGTTCAGGAGACACACAAGGATAGCAAATTCGGAATCACTGCTTCGTTATCAAGTATTCTGGTAAATATAACATTTCTATGCAAAAGGTAGGCCTGATATTGTATTTTTCAGCGTCCTCGTACTTAGAATATTGAGCAAGTTTTTGTGTAATAGCTGGACCCTCTGCAAGCTTCGCTCATAGATGTCGCTGGTGCCGAAAAACGTAGACCACTTAGTTCTTAAGACACTGTACAGAGTGCTCCACAGGCGGTGGTAAGAACATAATGGATGTTGAGGTAGAATAGATAGGACGTTACAGGAGAACCTGAACATCCAAAGAGAACCCTGTGTTGCCTGAAACATGGACTTTCCCAACACAATGTGTAACGCCAGTCCCCTAGAATATAAGCCAAGCATGCTGACATTGAGCCACCGTGGGAGGTATATTAATGTAGTAACAAAGAGAAAATGGGTACAAAGAAAATACATCAGTAAAGAAAATAAATAATTAAAGAGAGGAACTCTCGTAGTGTGAAAAAGAAATAAATATAGGAACAAATGTAGAATAAACGAAACTGTATTATTACCAAACATTCTTGATATATTGAATTGAAAACATGAACTGGAACACGCTGGTGTTACTAGGAAGTGTGAAGTTAATAACTCTTTTATAATTCAATGGAATAACCCCATCACCACAGCACGCCTCTATAAAATGGGATGAAACATCGTTCAAACGGACAGCGCTATTAATTCCGGGAATAACATGAAAACCACAATGTTCAGTTCACTTCCAACCAAAAGTATGTGCACTATTGATTCAAGTTGTTATGAAGAAGCACTGGGCATGAAAATCAGTCTTTGTGGATTTCGGAGCAAGCAAATGAATGGAGATATGTCTATAGTAGCGTGAAATAATTGGGCGTTGTTCTGACCGCTATTTTATGGGCCGGATTCAGAGAAAAGTGCAACAACTTTCGGCTTTTCTGTAATGCTCTTATGGGTCAGTAGACAGAGGCGAATAGGTTAATAGATGAACTCGTGAAATATTGAAGTTTTATTTTATAATTCGAAAAATGTTTAATAAAAATAATATAAAAACTGTTTAGTTAGTAGATTAAATGATTACGACTACGGGATGAAAAGGTGTACGTTGGACATGCGTGAAAATTAGAAAGCTCTTTCTCCGCCACGTTAAAGATTTGAATGTCCACTAAAGATAACTTATCTGTGAAGCAACAATTGCCATTCTTTTCTGAGGATGAAATGTATGGTACATGATGCTGGGTACAGATGCCTCAAACTAGGAAGCTGCCTGGGGAGGGGAAGTAGTAGAGCTAACGGAGGGGGCCCACCTAGGCTCCGATACCCAGGTATAGTCATATTATCTGAAAAGTTGACCTCTTGACCTATGCGGCCTTCTCAACTGTTATTAGAACTGAGCTGTACCGTTCTAGTCCACAGTGCACAGTAGTAGTCGGACAGTGGTAGGGGAGAAGTGCTCTATGCGCCTGCGCGAACGAGACAGCTTGCTAGTTTGAGGCATCTGTACTCATTTCATTTTAGTTCCGAGTTTATGAAAACAAAGAACTTCATATCTTTGATCTCTTAAGATCTTTTACTCTATAAACCAGGAAAAAGACTTTTGGCTTAACAAAATAATTATAATACTTTTATGGGTAATATTTGTCGCAGAGCTTCTATTACAAGATGGAATCAATATATTTCCGAACTACAGTTCTATTTACTGTACCGTTAAGCATACGTGAACGCGTCACTGAAGATAATTGCTTCCATGGCTGTTCAGTCAGTCTATGAAACATAGTCAGACTGTCTTTAAGAACTGAGCTTCTACACGTGACTTTATGAAAACATGTCAAGAACCTATTGTGATTTTTCCTGGAATTTCTCCACATACCCCTTATAGCTTTGATGCATTTAGTATAGATTTCAAGTGTTTCCCTGGTTCTAGACAACTTCTACGTTTCCTATGTCCTATATGTTGCCTACATTCAGGGCAGTCAGGAAACATATTGATTTCCCGTTGTATAATAATAATAATAATAATAATAATAATAATAATAATAATAATAATAATAATAATCTGTGGCGCTACAGCCCGTGAAGTGCCTAGACCGACCAGCCGGCTGCTGGCCTCAAGCCCACATACCGAAGCAGAGGTGGACGATCATCCAACCAGAATGGAGGTATCGTGTGGTTAGCACGATGATCGAGAATCCTCTGGAAATGTATAGTGAACTGGAATGTAAAAGACGATATCGTTTTCGCAAGACCACAGTTGTTGATATTTTAGTGCCTTTAATAGACAAATATGTTGCAAAGAAAAGAGGGTTACACTCCCATCGCTGTTGAAAATGTTGATAGCACTAAGATTTTATGCAACATCATCATTTCAGGTAGGTCGTAATTACACTAGGTCTATTTCTCACAACAAAATCAATATATTTATTAACATAGAATACATTATTTTACAGTTGGTGTCCGCAGATCTGTACCGAGTCAGCCTACAGTGTGCAGGATAATTTCAGAAGTTTCCGAAGCAGTATCGCGTCATATTAAAAGGTTCATAAAATTTTCAATTAAAAATGAGTATAAATAACCACTTAAGGGTTCACTCATTTATAAGTGACGACTATGAATTTCGCCCTGCATGTATTTATGCAACTGCTATTTTCTATAATCCATTAACAAACCTCAAAAGAATTTATTCGTTTCTAAGAAACTTCAGATACGTAAGTACAAAATTTAGTAATCAGAATCACTTAAAATAGTTATTACCATTTGGGCTGCATAACATCAAAAATCCTCTGATTGAGGTTCTGGCTGATATGTATATCTATTATGAAGCAGTACATCTCACTTGACAATATGTTTCAGAGGAAGAACAATTGTTCGTCTCACTAGTGTGATATGTAGCTAGTCGGTGATGTATGCAATGGAGGGGAAAGGAAGTGGCCACCATATCCATTATCTCCTGGCTTAGTTGCGTCATCAGTGACGCCTTATCGGTGTCACTTATGAGTTCCTAACCTAATTCGCACATACATATGTTTCTAACTTCACGAATTATAAATAAATAATATAACATGATAAAGTACATAAATAATAGTATAAGTTTTGTCTTTATTTTATTAATTATTCACTTATTATTCTTAGCAACGAGATTTCCTTTTTTTTGGGGGGGGGGATAAATTTATGGGATCTTTGCGTTCATAAATTTATGTATAAAATTAAAACTTTTTTGATATTACCTACGATCACTGGAATGGGGTCTAGAGTTTACGGGTGCTATGCATAGATATTTCGCTAGCCAGCGCTACGAGCGTGCTAAACTAGCCCCGGCTATCGACTGATTACTTGTACAGAATTCGTATCATATCATATCATATCATATCATATCATATCATATCATATCATATCATATCATATCATATCATATCATATCATATCATATCATATCATATCATATCGCTAACGCTGGTTTATGAATACGAAAAACGTTAGTTTGCTGATCATCCACCGGAAATCCGCGCTAAGAATGTCTATGAAAATGACCCTACAAGACGACGCATATTTTAGAACAGACTAGTGCAGTCGTGGCGAAAATGTGACTCACGAGCACATTGTGACTCGCAATGATAGCTGTGCATTTCTCTTACTTCCTGCCTTCCCCAACCCCCACCCTCTCACTCACTGGAATCAAACTCCGTTCCATTTGCTTATTTGTCTCTGACCTGCGAATGGCGTATCGTCCAATGTCTCTCTCGAAACCATGTACCTCTACAAAAACGAAAGTTTCATGGAGGCTGGGAGGACGCATTTTTTGCTGCCAATATGTTGAATATTAAATGTATGATTTGTTCACAAGTATTACGAAGAAAATGGTTGTATAACATAAAACAGCATAATACTACATGTTACTCATGAAATATTAAAAGGTGAATTATTATTATTATTATTATTATTATTATTATTATTATTATTATTATTATCTCTGTATGTCGATCCTTTTTCAGCAGATGTACGAATAATGCCGTTAGATCTTCAAGTTAAACTCACAGATTTAGAATGTGATGTTAAATGAAAAGCTAGATGTAAGGACTTGACATATGTTGAACTTTCCAAATCTTTGCCAAAAAATAAATATCCGAAGCTTCGTTCTTTTGCTTGCTCTGTTGAAGCCATGTTCGCTACAACTTACGTTTGTGAAAAATTATTTTCAACAATGAAAATAGTAAAAACCAAATTTAGATCAAGACTGACAGACAAATACCTTCGTGATCAACTACGACCGGCAGTAAGTGACAAAATTCCTGATTTTGGAACTTTGTCGCAGAGACATTCTGAAGACAGTTAATTTTAGGTTGTGATATTGTTCATTTATTTTTCATTTCTTTCTTCGTTACACGTACTAAACATTAGTTTATAGTCTTGTACTGTATAAAATTATATTTAAGTGCTTGACGTAAGGAAAATGAAAATCCGTTAATAATTCAGTTGCTTCACTTCCCCTTCGGGTGTCCGCCTCCCTCCATAGGTGCTATGCACGTTGCAGGTTACACAGTGGCTCGGCGCACGATCACATTTTCGCCACGGCTGGACTAGTGCATAACTGTTGCCTCCCCAGTTAATTCATGTAGTGAATGGTTAAAAAAAAAAAACAATACACTAAGGGAGAGGGGAGACTCCCCCAAGCAAAATCACAAGTGAAGTCCCAAAAATTTATAGTAAAAAGAGATATGATTCACTCTGATTTGCATACAGTAAACCTTTGCACACACATTTCTTTGCACCCTCCAATGGATGTCACTAAAGACCCGGCCGATATACCCCTATAAATCCCCTAATTTAGTAAGGGGGGCGCGATACGATATTTCCCCACGTTGTAATGCCGGGTTATAAATGGTGTTAGATTAGTGTCGAGTGTTCCCAAATCCTTGTTTTATTAAGTTGCACGCAATGTTTGGCATTCGGGAAATGTACTACGCGTTATTACGGTATTACACCTGGGGAAATGTGGCATGCCCTCGTGTGCATTTCAACCCGGAATGATGGATCTGGGAGTGCCTCCTCTACGTCATGTATCATTTTCTAACCAGGTGTGAATATTACGTCGGGGCAGACACAAATACACTGAACTCTCGACTCTTTCTACAGCAGGAAGTCTAATAGGCTGTCACCGGATGTATAAAAAGTCTATCCTGTTTTCAATACGTCTACTACAAAACCCGTGTTTTATCTGCATTCCCTTTCATTGCAGTGGCACACAAAAAGGTGAAAACAACTTCGGATCCGCTAGTCCATTGTCACGACTCCTCTAAGCAGATTTCAGACAAGAATGAAATACGTCGACATCGTTACAGAATAGAAATTATACGAAGTGGTTAAATGTACCCATCTCAATTGCTTTCCGGCCAGATAGCTTAGTGGTAGCGAATGAGTTCCAAACAGGGGGATCAGAGTTCCATGTTTATTCCTAAGAGTGTAGTGTAAATTTATCACACTCCTAAGTGGATAATGATATGTGTTTTTCTTTATATTTATACTGTGTTGTACACTACATAACATTTTTTCATGCTTCAATAAGTTTTTCCTCTTTCCTTTCTTCCTTTTTCACTTTTCAACCTTCTTCTTCTTCTTCTTTCACTTCTCGCTTTTCTTCCTTGCTTCTCGTTTCTCTTATCTATACTCTAACCACGACGTAAATACCAGATCACTTATCTGTGGCACGCTAAGTATACCTCTTCATAGAACATCTTGTTATTCATCATCTTTTACAGTATCCACCTCGCGACAATGGAATTCCTTGTCACAAAGAATTAGGGGCTACAAGACAATAAACATTTTTAAAAATAGCTTAAAGGATAACCTTCTTAGCAATTCACTCTAGTTGTACTGACTTAACGGTCACTGACTATATGGTAACTTCTTCCTTTAGACATCATCCTGATAGCGCTGTATTTTCACAACTGTCTCACAATAATCTCTTCCTATTATCTAACATTATTTGAAATATATTAACATTCTATGTATTTTAGTTTAGTTCTGCTACACAGTTGGCATTTCATTGTTTAATTAATAGTTCAAAGTATTTTACTGTTTAATTCATAATTAACTCTTGTATACACGTAACTTTTATCGAAATCAAATTGTTGTATTTTTTGTAGCTTGTAAGTTTATACATATGCATGCATACATTTTACTGGTTGAGTGGAAGGGAAGGCCTCAGGGCCTAAACTCTGCCAGCTAAAATAAATCATTAATATTAGTAATCATACCTCAATTTTATTTTTCTCACCTATTTCTGCCCACTTCGTCTTTCTCTGTTCTCCACTCCTCTTCCATCATTTTTCACGTATTTAGGCTATTTCCTTTACAAATTCATCTTTCTCTATTTTTACCCTACTCCTTTTCTTTCCTATTTTTATATTTTTAAAACTAAGGTGCTGCCTGTCCCAGGTTTATCTTTTTTGACTGCAAAAAATATTATTACGTTTGGCTTTTGTTTGTGAGTAAAAATGTTTCGTTTAAATTGAAAAGAAGAAATAGACAAATACTTGTAATGTAGTAGACTGTTAGGCCTAAATTAAATCAGCATTTCTCAAAGTGTGTTCCGTGGAATCCAGATGATCCTTAAGCAAATTCTAAGGGTTCCACGAGATATGACTGGTTTACAAATTTTATTTTATTCTTAAAATACTATAAATATATACAAACATCACGTATATAAGAATAAGTAATGACATGAAACATCACCAATAATTATAGTAATTATTATTATTATTATTACTATTATTACTACTATGAAACATATAAAAAGGAAAATAGTAGGCCTATTTATAATTTATCACTTTTATCACTAGACTTTCTGCTTATGTGTCCACGAAAACAAACTAATTGTGGAAGCAGAAATAAGGCTACAAATTTCCGCCATAAAGGCAGAAATATGCCTAAAGAGAATCTGTCCGATTAAAAAACAAATACATTCGTTCCATTGAACAAAATTATTTAGATACTAGCTATCGTGTGTTTTTTAATTGTGTCATAAAGATGATTGTTTATTTCAATAGGAATTCAATCAATGACTTTCCCAAAAGAGCTATGGAAAGTTTATAAAAACAATTAATTTTGTATCTCGAAAAACAAGCAACAACGAGCAAAATTGTATTAAATATCACAAAAAGTAACCTCTTGAAATTAATGACGGTATTTACGGTTCAACTTTTATAATGCATTACGTATAAGTAAAAAAATGTTAATAGTCAAAGATTCAAAATAATTTTACTTTAATAGGCACAATCTCGTAAGATGTTACTTGATACAGGCTTCTACAAAATTGAGCAAGATTTTCAACAAATAACCGGGAGAGAATGTTTTCTTTCTATTCAAAATAGGTAGATCCAAAGAGAAAACCAAACCTGTCCCAGAATTACGCTGAACTGCAATATAACGGCAGTTTATTTGAAATAGGAACGAAGTGTTGTTAAACAAACAGGCCAGTCTGCTCACCGCAGCGTACAATTTCTTTGACAAGCATATACCTATGTGTTGTCATGAAAATGTTTACACAATTCTATTATCTCCCTCTTTCCGATACACAACCTGCTCTCTGCATTAAAACAATGTGGGTCAAGGGCGGGCAAATATTAATCGATAAATTTCACTATAGAACGACGTTCTAACCCAGTATGTTAATTTATTTTGCACAGACAGAGATTTAATTAATATTACTGGATTAATCTACTTAGTTAGGCCTTTCAAGAAACCCAGAGGTTCATTGTCTCCTTCACATAAGCCCGCCATCGGTCCTTATCCTCAGAAAGATTAATCCAGATGAAAGAGTAGTGGAAAGGAGAAAAATTCTCTCCGGCACCGGGATTTGTACCCGGGTTTTCAGCTCTACGTGCTGATGCTTTATCCACTAAGCCACACCCGATTCCCATCCCGGTGTCGGATCGAATCCTCTCAGTTTAAGTTCCACCTCTTGGGTACCCTCTAGTGGCCGCCCTCTGCACTACGTCATAGATGTATATGAACATAGGACTAATGTCCACACATATGTGCGGAGGTGCACTCGTTATGAGTGACTGATTGGCCGGGATCCGATGGAATCCAGTGATTTACGCATATCAAATATATTCTTACATTAAAATAATATATACGATATGCAACAATCACTTGTGATTTAAGTTATCATAATAAATTCCTTCAACACCAGCTGAAATAGTGTCATACAATTTACAGTTTGAACTTATTGATCTTCAATGTGACCTAAGGGCTAAAGATCGTTTGAATAATACTACTAGCCTCGTTGAGTTTTACAAGACAAAACCTTAGCAATAATATCCACGATTACACAGGCTGGCTGTGAAAATGATTGCTATGTTAGGCTCAACACTTATATTTGTGAGCAACTGTTTTCTATAATCAACTTTAATAAAGGCAGACATGGAACATCTGTAACTGATGTTTCTTTACGACCAGTACTGTTCTTTCGTCTGCCAACAGCATAAAACCCCGTTTTGATGTATTGATAAATAAAAAAACAACAAAATAATATTATAGCTATAGAATTCCTATTATTTCTGTAAAATAAATATCTTCTTCTTTCATTCATTCATTCATTCATTTATTTTATTCCATAGATCTTACATGAGCAATGAAGCTTTAAGATGTGGAACATGTCAACATTTTACAATATTACAATTACAATTTTTACAAATTTTTATAGTTTTACAATTTAGTAATTTTCTACAATTTTTACAATGTTGTACAATTTTTTTTACATTTTGGCGAGATGTAGTGAGATGAAATGAGGTCCGAGGATTCGCCAAAATATTACCCGGCATTTGCCTTTTCGGTGGGGGAAACCTCGGAAAAACCCAACCAGGTAATCAAATCAAAGGGGGTAATCAAATCAAAGGTGTTGATGCCAAGGACTCGCCATAGACCATCCGGTTTCAGTCCCACGGCTGTGGAAAACCAAAGTCCAAAGGGGGATCCAACCCAAGCCCGAACGCAGCTCCGGAACAGCAGCCCAGCGAGTCTGCCGACTGAGCTACATCGATGGCTCTACTAAAAGTATACAATACATAGCCAATCAGATTATTAAATTTACAAACGCAAACGATCATTCATAAGTTGAGCTATATTATAATACAAAACAATTTAATTAAATTTAAGGTATAAACAATTCAACCAGTTGTGATATACAGAAATTGATAATACATATCATGCAAACTACTTCAAATTACAAACACAAACAATTTATCAGTAGAGCTATATAGATTACTATTCAATTTAAAGCATATACAATTCATCGGCCAAAACTATACAAATATATACAATACAAAGTAGCATACTTTCATTAAGCTATACAAATTTGTGCAATTAATATCAAGTAGATTAATTCAATTTATAATCATAAACAATTCATCAGTTGAGCTATACATATTACCATTCAATTTACAGTAGGTCTATATATAATTCATCAGTAGAGCTACACAGACTAGTAATCATTTTAAGAACATATACAATTCATCAGCCAAACTATACAAACATATACAATCAAATTAGTTCAATTTACAAACTTATTTTCGTTAAGCTATACAATTCATGTGAAGTAGATTAATTCAATTTATAAGCTTAAACAATTCATCAGTTGACGTATACAGTACATACAATTCATCAGTTATGCTAAACAAAAAATACAATACATAGTAAACAGATTAAGTCAATATAAAAACATATTTTAGTTGAGCTATATAAAATTGTACATGTCATTTAAGTAGAATAATTCAATTCACAAGCATAAACAATTCATCAATTGTGTAGAAGGTATGAGTATGTAGAAATTTGGTTAATTCTTTTCTGAACCTTTTCTCGTTGTTCTTCAAATCTTTAAGATTATTAGTCAGTGCATTGAAGACTGTTATACATGAATAGCGAACTCCTTTTTTAAAACAGCTTAGACTAACAGAGGGTAGATGAAGATCTGATTTATGTCTTGTATTAAAATGATGAATGTCTTGATTAGTACTGAATTTATCTTGGTTCTTAATATACAGCATCATTAGGGAAAGAATGTATTCACAAGGTAAAGTCAAGATTTCTAAGTTTCGGAAAATATTTTTACATGAGGTCCTTTTATGCACACCGGCCATTATTCTTATAGCTTTCTTTTGTAAAACAAAAACGTGTTTAGCTTCAGACGAGTTACCCCAGAATATTAATCCATATTTCATTACAGAGTGAAAATATGCAAAGTATGACATTTTAAGTAAGTTTATATCACCAATAGTGTGCCTGACAAGTGTTAGGCCACAAGGCCTGTTACGGGCTCACATAAAATTTTCACGCCATCTCTTAGCAGGACTACTCACAGATCTTTGGCCACGTGGTACATAATCATAAATTGCTTTTAGGAGTCTACTATTATTCATTCTTTCCAAATGATGTTTCCCAATTAGACTGATATTGAACAATGCAATCTAAAACTTGTTGAGTTTTTAGTTCCTTTAAAATTTCACAATTTCATTTCAGATCCCATTTAGTATAGCCCGTTGTTCTTCGCATGAATCGCATTTCACAAGCCGTTATTCTGCTTTTATCTGCTTTCCTCAGTGTCCATGCTTTGCTGCCATAGCCAATGTGTTGGAGAGACGTATGCGGGTGTGTTTCTGAACCAAGGATGGTTTTATCGCACCATTTATAATGCCCATAGCTCGTGTATTTATTAATTTTCTGAGATATGTCCAATTCTTCAAAAATGGAAAGATTGTAACCTAAATATGGGAAACTATTACATCTTTCTAATATTTTATTATCGAGACAAATTTTATTTTGTATTGGCTATTTCCCACAGAATGCAATAATTTTTGTTTTATCTGTTGAAATTTCCATATTATATGTGGCTGCTACTTGCTGCAAGTAAAATAAATATTTCTTTATTAATTAATTAATAATAATAGTCCAAGGTAGTTTTGTAAACAGTGAACATGAATTAATTTCATGAACACTCGTACTAGTACTTCCTTTTGTGTACAGTTTGTACGAGATCACCCCTTCTTCCAGTCCACCCTTATACAGAGCGCAGTCAATATCTGCATCCACTCGCGAGCTGTGAGCCGACTCGAAGAGCGCAAACCTTGTGCAGGCCTGATCTATGAAATATAATAAATGAAATGAAACAAAAATATATCCATCAATTAGCGGCGAAAACTTTCAGTCACGTGATCAAATACAAGCATGATGTCGCTTAAAACAACATGAACAATCACAATGCCAGACTCACATCTCTTCGAAATCTTGAACTCTTTTATTCCTTCGTACCTGTCGTCTCGCTTCACTTACCTTTCTCCCCACCACAATCTGAACACACGCTCTCGCCATGAAACAATACTAACAATACTATCCCATCGCATCTCCTCATACTCGTCCTCTTTCACAATAGCCCTGCCAAGACTCTGGAATTTGTTACCTGCTAGCATCAGGGACTGTCGAAATAAAATTTAATTCAAACGCAAACTTACTAGGCCCTTGGTCAGTAATTGAGACTCGTTCAGACATGGTTTCTTGTAAATAGTTCCCTTAATCTGTCACAAAATATCTCAGTATATGGTAACTTCATCACTATAGAATTTCGTTATTCTAGGTTTAATTTGTAATTCAGTAAATACAAAATATTCTCTGTTCTTAACTTCTATGATAAATTATCTAGCTTTCATTAATCAGGTAATCTTGTCGTACTTTAATTCTTATTGTAATTGTAATTGTAAATCTAATATTAATTGTAATTTTATTCTTCATATTATAGTTGTAGTCTAGCTTTCATTAATCAGGTAATCTTGTCGTACTTTAATTCTTATTGTAATTGTAATTGTAAATGTAATATTAATTGTAATTTTATTCTTCATATTATACGAGGCGCATCCTGAAAGTAAGTTTCCCTATTTTTTTTAAGAACACACACTTTCAGGAAAACATTTATTGGCAACAGGTACAGCAATGTTTCAGCTGTTTTTCAACATAGCCACCATCAGAATTGAGACACTTGTCGTATCGTGGGATCAACTTTCGTATCCCTCTATCGTAGACCTCTGCCGCCTGTGAATGGAACCAGTGTGTGACAGACGTCTTCAGCTCTTCGTCGTTGCCAAAACGCTCACCGGAGGACAGGAATTTCTTGAGGTGCAAGAAAACGTGAAAATCGCTGGGAGCAAGACCAGGACTGTAGGGTGGATGATCAAACAACTCCCAGCCAAATTCCGTCAAACCAGCTGCTGTACGCCGAGCCATATGTGGACGAGCATTGTCATGGAGGAGCACAACACCTGCAGTAAGCATTCCACGCCTCTTGTTTTGAATGGCACGTCGCAATTTTCGCAGTGTTTCACAGTAACAGTCAGCTTTCACTGTTTCAGGTCTTGGAAGGAAGTCAATGAGGAGAATGCCCTTCCTGTCCCAGAACACCGTGCACATCACTTTCCGTACCGACAGCGTCTGTTTGAATTTCGTCCTGACCGGAGATCCACTATGCCGCCAATGCATTGACTGCTGCTTGGTTTCCGGGGTGAAGTGCGAAATCCAACTCTCATCGCCCGTGACGATCCTGTCGAGGAACTCGTCGCCGTCATCGTGATACCTTTGCAGAAATGTCAGTGCTGCTCCTAAACGTTGCATTTTGTGTTCGGGTGTTAGGTTTTTCGGCACCCACCTGGCACACACTTTGTTGAACAGCAGGTGCTTAGTGACAATCTCATACAACAAGGATCGCGATATCTGTGGAAAATGGCTGCTCAGCTCCATAATCGTGAAGCGACGGTTCTCCATGATGCACTGAACACGATCATCATTGATGAGGAACGGTCGCCCACTGCGCTCTTCATCATGGACACTTTGACGACCTTCGGAAAACTGCCTACACCAGCGACCCACCATCTGCTTACTCATGATGTTCGGCCCATAGACCTGACAGAGCTGCCGATGAATTTCAATGGGCGCAATGCTTTGTGCATTAAAGAACTTTATCACCGACCGAACCTCGCAGGCGGCGGGAGAAGGAATAAGAGCTTCCATTTCGGACCACTGCTGCCACGCTACTGGCACCAGGCGGGACCTGTCCGGCTGGCATATGATTGATACGTCATAAATCTGTTACGCATGCGCAATTGACACGGCTAATTACGTTTACTTTCAAGGGGAAAAATCGGGAAACTTACTTTCTGGATGCGCCTCGTAGTTTTAATACCCTGGTAGAGGGGCAGAGAAGGCCTGATGGCCTTATCTCTACCAGGTAAAATAAATAAATATTAATAATAATACTAATACATTACCTGCAGAAAATAGAATCTGTGTCCTTTGGTTCTGTACCCTCAAACACTACCATATGAATCATATCAAGATTATGCTGAATAATAATGATAATTTTAAACAACATTAAAAACAGGAACTGTGGGCAACTACAAGCGCTAACCGTACCCTGCGCTAGGATTTCACACCCCTAACGCCGCGCGATGCAGCAGATAAAACATTAGTAATCCACCATCAAATACAATTTTAAATGGAAACAGGAACAAAGCACTTGATATAAATTTGCTCTATGCTATACATTTATGGTCATCATACATCCATTAAAAGCCATTAACTATACAAACTAGGTAAACACTTGAAAATTAAAAGCAATTACTACGAATAATTAACATAGACACTTTTTTGTTAACTACTATTGTATAAGGGTTGCGAAACTAATGTAAAGAACGTAAGTGGATCATATTTTATAATACATAAATTTGCAAAATTGTTTTAGCTCCGATTTATACATTATACATGTAGTTCACACACACAAAAACCTTCAAAAGTTATTTGTATGCTAAACCGGTATTACAGAACCTTTTGTATTAAAACTAGGTACAGACGACTTCCACTGAATACAGCGCTTTGTTCTCTTCTATTTTGTAAATGGATGCAATATATCTTCCAAATTACGGCTCTACTGTTCATGTTTAAACAAATCATACGTAACATTTGCTGACGTAACAATTTTATTATTTTAGTCAACGCTCATTGCTTAGCTTAGATGAACTCGTAATATTTGATAACGTGGGATTATTATACAAAGGATATCCGTCCCTCGAATTTGTTATGCTAAAAAAATTCCGACAAAAGTTCACTGTAATGGTATAGTCCGGATCAGCTTACTTAATACCATAAGCGTGAAACCTAACCATTTTTCCCTCATTGCTATGTAAGCTAGTGGATTGTGGTGATTTTCTAGTTTGCAGGTTGAATTTACTTTTGCCTACTTCGTTTCGAATATCTGTACTGAGAAATACTACAACTGGTAGCGATTTTCTAACAGCAGCAGTGCAGCAGATGTCGGTAGTGCAAATTCTGAAAATTCAAATTGTTCTGGATTTCTGAGCCGATTACTGGAAGCTAGTGAAATTTTAACATACTGTATTTTCCTGTATGTGCTTTGATCTGGTTGAGTGGAAGAGAAGGACTCTGATGGCCTTAACTCTGGCAGGGAAAATAAAATTATTATTATTATTATTATTATTATTATTATTATTATTAAATTGGAGAATATTCAAAGAAAATGTCTTTCCTTGTGTTCTTATAGATTTTTACCAAATTCCGATTATAAATATGAGATTAATTGCAAATATTTCAATTGCGGTAGTTTGTTTACCAGACGTCAGGATCTTGATTATTTATTTTTTTCTAAAGTTATTTAGGGTGATATTGATTGTGAATCATTCATAAGCAATATCAGTCTTCGCATTCCTGCTAAGCGTTTAAGATTTCATAAAATGTTTTATAATAGGAATTCTAAATCTCTCTCTCCGGTCTGCAGATGTATAAAATATGCTAATTTGCATGGATTGAACTTGGATCCATTTAATGTGTAGTATATACTTTTTAAGTTTTTATGTCAGTTTTATTAATTTATGCCATTTGTTGAGACATGTATCATACTATTCTCGTCATTTGCATAACTTTACAATACTACTTATATGATTCCAGTCTTCATTTATATGATTTCATTAATTCATTTGTAATTCATTTTATTTAATTGCCATTATTTTAATTAATTATTTATTAATAACTATTTGCATGTATTATATGTATTTTGATATCTATTCATTTTGTCATTACTGTTTATTTGTATTTGTAATTTTAAAAATTATTTGTATGCACTTTTGTTATTCCTTGTACACTGTAAATCTTGTCCTAACTTTTATCGTGTGCTAAACTGTTATTGGCCCTAGGCTTCGTATTCCAGCTACCTAAAGACTGAAGTTAAAGACACATTGGGTATATAGTACGCCGAACACAGGTAATGCAACGGATAAGGATATAAACAAACAGGTCGTCGCTGCGTGTTCGTGGAGTACAGTCAACTCCCGACATTCTGAAGCTATACTAGTAAACACATGCTTGAGCCGTGATGTTCATTTTCGTCGTGATCTTTGCAGTGAATAATAACGTGCATTTGTAAGTTACGGAGCTTGAACATATGTGGATGTCACTTGAAATGATTTTATATTGCAAGAAAAGCTTTAAACAGCACATGATTTTATTGATGCATGATGAAGGCTAATAAAAGATATTCTTATCGTCTGATATATTTTTTTCGTGTTTCATTATAATATTGTATATGTCTCTCATCAGTAAAAACTCACTAATTTTATATGTAGTTTTCTAGAAATTCCCTAAAATGTAGATTAGTTAATTTATTAATTGGGATATTGGCACTGAACATCATGGTAGGCTACACAAATCCATGCTAAACGTTGAGTTGATATCTTCATAATTTTCAGATTTTGATGGTTCTGGTTCTTTTGGAATACGTTCGACATACTTTCTGTGCCTTTTGGTATTGCATTGTCTTTCAGTGCACTGTTTTTGTTATTTTTACGTTTATTTTACACAATTTACATGTAATGTTGTCTATATTGACAGTGAAAATATTAGTTCAAATATCCTCAACTACGCCCTGCAATATTACACGCTTGAGCGTCTTACCTAAGGCATTTTACCTCTGCAATGAACCTTCAATCAGCCACAAAGATGTGGTTATTTAAATAATACGACTAGTAAGAGCAGTGATCGATAAGACTGCTCACTGTAACTGCGTCCCGGTTTTGACTTTCTAGACTCTAGAGGAAGAGGGCAGAGGATGCGTAACTATTTTGTATACGAACGTACCTGTACCTGCGCGTTGACGTCACATATACTTCGAATCAGGCAACCTCATTCTAGTTTATAGGTAGCTGGAATATGGAGCCTAATTATTATTATTATTATTATTATTATTATTATTATTATTATTATTATTATTATTAAATAATTAATATCAGTATTAATATTAATACATAATAGTATTTTATGTGTTGCATTGTGGTTACAATTCAAGTATATAGGGAGATAAGTGTAAATAAATATAACTTACGGTTTGATACATGCACTTGGATGATCGATAGAAACATCATTTCACATTTTAATTAATTTATTTCGTGTTTAGTATTTTATTACAATAATGTCAAAGAGAGGAAATAGCATGGGAGTGACTCCTGAAAGAAAGAAAGCGTGTGTCATTCAGGGTATGCTTCAGGAATATATAGTTCATATGTATAAAAAAGACTGAAGAAAGAAGATAATGAATAAGGAATTATGCGCACGGAGACAGCTATTATAACTAGAACAGCAAAATTATTAGGGGTAAGTTTTTTCTTAAGCATACATTTCAAAGTAGCATTCGGTTTTCGTAGTTTGTACTAATCATTTCACGTGATCAAACAAAATGCACTTTTAGGTTAGGTCTCGTAAATTATAAATTGTTTAGTCAAAGCAATGCATTTCATGTTGTCAAACAAAATACACTTTAGTATTAGATCATATTAATCTACTAATTACCAACATAATATGCGAGAGGTCCAGGAGGAAAATATAGCCTACTCTTTCACAAATTATTGAACCATTTAGAAACACCTCTCAACATAAAGATGAGATGTAGTAAATAAGCAAGACATCGTTATTATTATCATTATCATTATCATTATTATTATTATTATATTATTATTATTATTATACATGGCATTGTGATTTCACCCTCTTTGGTGATATCTGGTATTAGTTGGCAACACTGAATAAACGGCCTTTTAGGAACTAGTCTTACGTGATCATCACTGTAACGTAAGCCACGTCCAAAATTGAAATTATATAATTTTTGTACTAAAATATGTTCAGTACAATACGCCGAGGTCTACTGGTAGACTGGTACAATGATAGACCACGGCATCTCAGCCCGGAAAACCTTCACTACAGACACCGGCCGTGAAAGCACACATTCTAAAATGCAGTCTCTCTAGAGAAAAAGTAGTGAAGGATAAAATCGCTGTTAGAGAGTTTAAAACAACAGAGTCGGATGGATATTAATAAAGTACCGTTGGGACAGTTTTTAAATCTGTGTTCGACAGCAGTGGAAATTAATTTAATTTTGTATGTTGTCCGGTATGCTTATGCCACACGCGAAAGCACAACCAGTGCGCGCAAGCGGAAAAGCAGCAGAATGCAGCTAATTAGTGGGTTGATGTCAGTGCAGTTCTGAGCAGTGCGGTGGGCTACGGTGGACTTCGAAGCCCAGTACGACGGGCTAGGAAGCGGCCGCGTCAGGCAGTGTTGGTCTTGGGTGGGCTGAGTTGCTGACGCGTGCGGACTGGCAGTGCTGAGCTGAGGGCTACCGTGCAATACTCTGGGCCCATCTATTCCAAGAAGGAAAGGGAATTGCGTGGTGAATTAGTTAAAAATGACAAATCGTGGCGTGGTTGGTTATGCGAGACTGAAAATTTATTAAGCCTATATGTAAGACATGTGAAAAAAGAATTTGTGTTCGAAAGAAGTTAACTCTTAATACACGGTTTATCAAACGTGCGCAAAAAGAATGTAGCACAAATTATAAATGTCTAAGGCATAAGTAGTAGCGGTATAGCCTACTATTTTCAAATCCAGGCCCACCTGAGCATGATTAACAGGTTAAAAAGTAAGAACTTCAGTATGTTTTTGATGTGGTTGAACACAATCGTAGTTTTAATGTAATGGACCACATCTATTCTAAATATTCTTAGGGGAGACTGTTTTACCTTTAAACACTTTTCACATTTTTTTTTTTTTTAATTTTGGGAAATGATATTTTTAAATTAAAAATACTTTAAATAATTATTGAAGATTCCTTTACACCTTCGTGTATATATTTTACTGTTCTACACATCTATTAAGGATGGAAAAAATAAAATGTAAAATGTTCAAAGGTACAACAGGTTCATATACCTTAGAACATACCCTCTTGTAAGTTGGAACACATGAAATATAGGTGGGAATATAGTTGTAAGTACTGACAATCATATTTAAAATGTATTTGCAATCATAAACCAGAGAAGGCTGCTCTGATTGAGATTTTATTTCCTGGAGGAGCAATAATTGCTTCAACAGCTTTCTTCAAGGCATCCGGATCAATTGGGGGACCTCTTAATTCCAGATTTAGTTCGTGGCGTGATCTTAAAATAAAATAAAAATAAAAACCAATAGTATTATGTACCTTGAAACATGTTCCGTGGTACAAGATGTTCTGTGTTCAAAGGTACAAGAGGGTGCACGTTTAAACAAATGTGGCTACCAAAACTAGAGATTCGAATAAATCATGGAAATTAAAATATGTTATTACTCACCAGATGATAGGGGACACACCGTACTTAATGGATGGTAACAAATACAATCTGGTTTTATGTTAGATAACATATACCAATGAACGAAATATTTACTTTTGGTACAAAAATAGATTCTTTCGTTCACAGAACTCACACTTTGCAATAAATCAAACCAAAACTTCAACCAGAGCTACTTAGCGGCTTTCCCTACATTCTACTTCAGTTTGAATCCTGTAGGTAGTAGCAAAAAATAAAAAACAAAAAATGTTCAAAGGTACACTATGCTAAAGGTACAACAATGCTCAATTTTCTTTACAATGAAATCATATGAGGCATTAAAATTTTGGGCGTCCGCATTGTTTTGGAATAAAGAGGCTTCCAACCTCCACTCTTGAGCTTCGACACACGTTCGTAGGTCACAGTGAATCATCTATAAAGATTCGAGCACTAAAAATAATTACTATCCGCGATTTTAGTCTTTACAGCAAAGCCATCCTCCTCTGCCTCTTTTTGTAGCCTACTTTCCGCTTTATCTTGCTCAATCATAACCTTTTGATGTGACTTGCGGAATAGCGCCATCAATCTGTTTGAGGCCGCAATGAGGGAAACACAATGTGATCCCGTTTCACAATGCTATGGGATAGTCAAAGGGTTCTGGCGGGGGGGGGGGGGGGGAAGAGTGCGAAACATTTCAACCCACAAAGAACACTACTGTCCTAGCTCTCGCTTATTGCCAGCAATACTCTGTAATTCTCTGCTTTAAAATCTTACAAACTTACAAGTTTTAACTTTAACTCCCACTTCTATTTCACAAAACTGCGTAATTCCTATTGATCCATGCAACATTTTTATCCATTTCGGCCTAGGAATAAAGGCGTAAGCCAATTATAACTGAAATAATTAAAAAATACGGTTCTAAACGTAAGATGTTAAATGTTATGTTTCATCTTAGTCCGTTAAATTTACTACAAAAACGAATAATTAAAATTTGTTTGAAGAAACGTTTCGACTATCCAACTAAATCAATTTATTCTGAATTTAATGTATTTAATATTGAACAAATTTATAAGTATACGCTGCTAAAATTTTATCATAAAAATCGTAATAAGTTTGTATTACAGACACACAATTATGACACAAGACGAAATATTAATTCAACATTAGTAGAACCTAAATGTCTCATATCTGCTGGTCTAAAGCATAGCATTAATTTTGGCCCTCGGTTGTACAATGCTTTAACTAAATTACACCCAGAACTTCTAACATGTAACCCACTAACTTCAATTTGATTAAATAAATTTATAGCATATGTGTATGAATTAATCAACCTATATTCTATAATTTTGAAATATATATTAGTCCTACTTTTCATGTGCGATATTTATTCTTCTCTAGTCTTAATATTATATTATATAATTCCATTGCCGCTGTAATTATATTTTAGTTCCTATTTTATTTTACTTATTTATTTATATTATTATTATTCTTTTTATTTTAATATTATATCTGAACTGCGACCGAGCACGAGCGCTGCTCATTCGGTCTCAAATTTTGTTAATGCTACTTATCTTCTTTTTATATTGCTTGTATTATTTTATTTCTATTTCTCTTGTTTGTTTTGTAATTATATTCTTTATTCTTTATATTTAAATTTTAATAAATGAATAAAATAAATAAATTTAACGACGCTTTCAACTGCAGAGGTTATATCAGCGTGGCCGGATGTGCCGGAATTTTATCCCGCAGGAGTTCTTTTACATGCCAGTAAATCTACTGACATGAGCCTGTCGCATTTAAGCACACTTAAATGCCATCGACCTGACCCGGGATCGAACCCGCAACCTTGGGCATAGAAGGCCAGCGCTATACCAATTCGCCAAACAGATCGACTCCGAACTTAAGAAATTCATCAGACAACTGAATGACTATAATGCTCGCTTAAAGAGACACTTAGTTCAATGTTATCCAGTATGGTATAATCGGATGGGGAGGAGTAATAAAGTTTACATTTTCTCCGATTATATTGCTTCAAAAGCGGATAGCCAATTAAAATTTGCTTAAACAAGTCTATTGATTTTCCAACAAATTTTATTTATTCCGATTTAATGTCTTCCAAACTGAACAAATATATAATATAAACATAAATTAGCTAAAATATTATCGTAAAAATCGTCTCATATATGAAGAACAACATGTTTATCCTACCAGAAGAAATTTGACGTGACTTCAGCTGAACGTAAATATGTTACACAACCACTGGAATAAATCACAGCCAGAGTTATGGGCCAAGGTTATACTATACAACTCTATTTTCATAATAAATCCTGAACTACTGTAGGTTATTTCGAGTTTAATAAATTATACAGGGACACCATCTTATTTTTACTAACATTTCCAATATTAACATGGCTATACCTTTGGATCAACGATTAAGAACCGGAAACACCGTTTGCTACCCTTTCCACGAATAGAGTTCGATGATACTGGAGTAATATACAAACAAATCACTTCACTAGGTATAGGAGGGAAGAAAAGTAGTTCATCCATTTGCGCAAACTAGGAAATATCGCGATTTTGAGTTTTATACTTTTCATTAGGTTTTTGTTTAATCAAAATACTGTACAGTACAATAAGTGTTTTTACTCACGAACTGAGCTTTCCATGCGGACGTATCCATTATGCAGTATATATTATACTGTCTACAGCACATTAACGTACAATGTAGAGAATGAAGCTAAATTGAAAAATAATCATAATATAGATATTTAAACAAAATTTTGAAAATGGTGGCCGTTCATTTCGATACAGGCTTCAGTTCTAATGTGCATATTATCGCACTATAGACTATTGTACGTAATTCCAATTACCAGGTTCGTACTTCGTATCAGTAATTCATGTTGAAATAATTCTGTACCTACTCTATAAAAGAGGCCTTACGTACCGTAAATTCAATCTTCACTTCTGCCCCATCCGAAAAGATAAAATTACTCAGACATGCTATCTACTGTCTGTCCAAGTGGTTACGTCGCAGCGTCGTAGAAAGGGAGGAAATCACGTGATAGTTAATTACTTAACGAGGCCCTTTTATTTAAGTTATTTTAAACAATTGTATGGGTATACTATTACGTAGACGTCCAATTTCTAACAGATTGTTCTCAGAAAAGAGCTAAGACAGCCCAGCCACTAGCATTTACAGAGAGGCGAATAGAAGCAGATTGGGGAAGCTGGAATGCGACGTAAGCAAATGATGCAATATTGAAAACTCTTTCGTCATTGGAAAACGCGAACATATTTTTGGAACGTACTGTTTACTATGACCGTAAGGCTACTATGACTGTGTATGTGGTCTTGGTCCTGTGTGGAGGACGGTTGAACTTCATTAGTAGAAGGGGTGGAAGTGAAGTACATTAAAAAAACTCAGGTACAATAAAAATTGAAGTAAAAATAAAATGATATCCCTATATTTAAAATAAAGAAAATCAGTCAACTCTGGACTTAGTGAACTCGGTTATAATAAACCTAAATCGTTGGTCCCGACTCGCATACATTAAAAAGTACATTAACATTTCCGTTTATAGTGAACCTTGTACCCTGACAAATTATTTGAAGTCAGACCTTCTTGTATAAAATTGAAAGAATGTGTTATGAACAACCCTAGACAATGAGCTGTACTGTAAATCCAGGCAACGTGTGACGACCTTGCCTCACTCCACCGTAGAAGGGTTGTCATTCTGTTCTCAGGCACACTACTCTACTGTTATTTCTAATCCTCCACCATCAAAGGGTTGCCTTTCGTTCTTAGAAACATTTCCATTGTGACTAATAGCATTCAAACAACGGAAAATGATATTGCCTTCTTTTGTTAAAGCGGGACGGACATTATGTAAAGAACATAGCCTAAATGAAGGTAAGATTTCGAAGGTTTTCAAACTCCATCAACGCCCTCCCAGTTTCCATTAATAATAATGAGGAGAATAGTCTGAAAATCAAGATAAGTCATTATAACATGCAAGAGAACATAAAACGGATCCCGCACGACGAAAATTCTTGACGATAGCTAACATTGTTGTGTTATTTGGTGCCGCATTGTTAAATCGCTCCTTGTACTGCTCTTTAACATGGTGCAAGCCATTCTGACGTCCCACTTCATAGAACCGGAAATAATTCTCGACGATAAACACCTTCTCCTCTATCGTGAGAACCATAATTGCAGCACTAACCCCAACACTGAATATGCAATATGTTAAACTATCATCTATACTAATAATAATAAATCTGTAGCCGAAATTTTTCTGGTAATTTTCGATTTTCCAAAAATAATTAGGTCCTAACATATATAATTAACCGCCCTGAAACCGAAAATCGCTTTTTTGAAATTTTTGTTTGTATGTCTGTCTGTCTGTCTGGATGTTTGTTACCTTTTCACGCGATAATGGCTGAACCGATTTATATGAAAATTGGAATATAAATTAAGTTCGTTGTAACTTAGAATTTAGGACTTATAGCATTGAAAATATTTCATTTAAAATGGGGTTATAAGGGGGCTTGAATTAAATAAATCGAAATATCTCGCTTATTATTAATTTTCACGAAAAAATATTACATAAGAAAAGTTTCTTTAAAAATAATTTCCGATAAGTTTTATTATCTGCAAAATTTTGATAGGACTGATATTTAATGAGATAAATGAGTTTCAAAATTACAATAACAACGCCATCTAAGGCGGTGTAATGAAATAAAAAACAAATGACTTCGTCTATAAGGGACCTTGGACAACAACAATCGAAAGCTATGAAACATAGCCTACAGAGAATGTTTCTGTGTTTGTATAAAGTAATATCGGAAGCTAAATTAACCGATTTGTATAATTAATTATTAATTCACCATTGGAAAGTCTAGTTTCTCTAGATGGACATAATGCTATAATGTTACTATAGTAACTTCTGAGTGAATCGAGGACAGGTAAGATTAAAATAGCTTCTTATGCACAGAAAACTTGATAGACTATTCTGTACATTCGTTTCCTGTATTTCCTAAAATAATTTTTATGACCAAATGAGTGGTCTCTGGATCAAAATGATCGCATTTTAATTTTTTTAATACAATTTAAATTAAGTAACATAATAAACGATTTATCCTTCTATCAAACACGAATGTTCCCTGGATCAAATGTCCTATTTTAATTATGCAATTACTTCATATTTATTTCTAACGGGTGCAGCGGAGCGCACGGGTACGGCTAGTATAAAATAAATAAATATTTGGTTGCTAGGGAAACATGGACAGTAGATGTGCGATACTTTCAGCATTGTTTCTTTTGGCGCGACCTGTACTTCAGTATTTGGAGAAACTACAAAATCAAGTCAGATCCTTCAATAAAACTTAATCGAAGATTTTTTGGCCATCTTGTATTTCAGCGAAAAATAATAGCACATACATTACTTCAGCGAATAAGTTGCCAACAAAAGTAGAACTGATGATCGAGACACTGTCATTATGCCACACTTTCCCCTGAAATCAGCAGTACGATCACAACACAATGAGTGGAGTGTGCTGGTTGCATCACCGGATCGGATCGGATCGAGTTCAAATGTCGTCCACACCTCATCATGCAGCAAGTGACCTTTCTGATCGCGGGCGAGCGACATCATAAACGGCATTACGTCTTCATGTTATAATGGGAGGCAGTGGGAGGCCGCCAAACTGCTCTGTGCTAGCTGCAGAGGAAGAGCGGCATAATTACTTCCTGCAGTTTGTTTCCATAATTAAAAGTTACACATTTCTATACACACAATTCATACGCAGGTCACGTCAGCTTTCATCTTCTACGCCTTATGGCAGAGAGCTGTGTTAAACATGGGAGCTCTGGACTTTGTTGTGAATATACACAACTTTTTTAGACAAATCAAATCCCATTGTAAACTTGAGCTGGGCAGAAGAGGAAGAATAGATTAGAATTTATTGATCATTGGCATCATATCCAACATCCCTCAAATCAATTTTAATATTACCCTCCCATCTATGTCTCAGCCTCCCCAAAAGTTTTTTTTTCCCCTCAGTTCTCCCAACTATCACTCTATATGCATGTCTGGATTCACCCATACGTACTACATGCCCTGCCCACCTCAAACATCTGGATTTAATGTAACTTTCTCTATTCTCCTGTAACTTCCTCCCTCTTAGCCTCAAATATTTTCCTAAGTATCTTATTCTGGAACATCCTGTTCCTCTCTCAAAGTAAGAGTCAAGTTTTACAACCACACAGAACAACCAGTAACATAACTGTTTTATAAATTTTAAATTTCAGGTTTTTTTTAAGTTCATTGAATGATAAAAGCTTCTCAACCAAAATAAGTAGGCATTTCCCATATTTATTATGCACTTAAATTCCTCTCCAGTGCCATTTATATTTGTTACTGTTGCTACAAGGTACTCGAATTTTTCCAACTATTCAAAGGAAAAATTTCCAATTTTTATACTTCCATTTCGTACTATGTTCTGGTCACGAGACATAATCATATACTTTGTGTTTTCTGGATTATTTCCAAACCTATCTCCTTACTTGCTTCAAGTAAAATTCCCGTGTTTTCCCTAATACTTACTTACAAATGGCTTTTAAGGAACCCACAGGTTCATTGCCGCCCACATATAAGCCCGTCATCGGTCCCTATTCTGTGCAAGATTAATCCAGTCTCTATCATCATATCCCACCTCCCTCAAATCCATTTTAATATAATCCTCCCATCTACGTCTCGGCCTCCCCAAAGGTTTTTTCCCTCCTGTCTCCCAACTGACACTCTATATGCATTTCTGAGTTCGCCCATACGTGCTACATGCCCTACCCATCTCAAACATCTGGATTTAATGTTCCTAATTATGTCAGGTGAATAATACAATGCGTGCAGTTCTGCGTTGTGTAACTTTCTCCATTCTCCTGTAACTTCATTCATATTAGCCCAAATATTTTCCTAAGAACCTAATTCTCAAACACCCTTAATCTCTTCCTCTCTCGAAGTGAGAATCCAAGTTTCACAACCATACAGAACAACCGGTAATATAACTGTTTTATAAATTCTAACTTTCAGACTTTTTGACAGCAGTCTTGATGACAAAAGCTTCTCAACCAAATAATAACAGGCATTTCCTATATTTATTCTGCATTTAATTTCTTCCCGAGTGTTATTTATATTTACTGTAGCTCTAAGATATTTGAATTTTTCCACCTCTTCGAAAGATAAATCTCCAACTTTTATGTTTCTAATTCGTACAATATTCTCGTCACGAGACATAATCATATACTTCGTCTTTTCGGAATTCACTTCCAAACCTATCTCTGTACTTGCTTCAAGCAAAAGTTTCGTGTTTTCCCTAATCGATTATGTATTTCCTCCTAACATATTCACGTCAACCGCATAGACAAGAAGCTGTTGTAATCCGTTCAATTCCAAACCCTCTCTGTTATCCTGGACTTTCCTAATGGCATATTCTAAAGTGAAGTCAAAAAGTATAGTGCATTTCCATGCTTTAGCCCGCAGTGAATTGGATAAGCATCAGATAGAAACTGGCATATACGGAGACGGCTGTAAGTTTTACTGAGACACATTTTAATTAATCGAACTAGTTTCTTGGGAATACCAAATTCTATAAGAATATTATACAAAACTTCTCTCTCAACCGAGTCATATGCCTTTTCGAAATCTATGAATAACTGATGTATTGTACCCTTATACTTCCATTTTTTCTCCAATATCTGTCGAATAAAAAAAATCAGATCAATAGTCACTCTATTACGCCTAAGTTTTCCCTAATAGTTTGTTCATTTTCTAATAACATATTCACGTCAACCGCATAAACAAGAAGCTGATGTAACCCTTGAATTCCAAACCTTATCTGTTTTCCTGGACTTTCCAACGTTTTAATTACAGCCCATTTAATAGAGAGAAATAGCTTACTGCCGCCACATATGTCGTCAATGTCTGATTTCATAGGAGCAAGACGTTTCTATAATGTAAATCATGCTGAGAACGAGAACTGCAGTTGAGAGAACATCATTACGTTACGTAAGCGGCAAACAGGAACACGACCTGAGGCGCTTAGAATGAAGTAGCGACTGAGTCATATATTGTTGTAGGAACTTGTCGTCCCCCTGGTGCCCTTGACAGGGCCAGTTTCCAGCGCAAGTGGGTGGTGAACCAGGCTGACACAATTCTCCTCACAAAGCATAAGTGCACCCATTCTAAAGCGGTGTAATTAAATTTATTCCTCTATGAAGAGTACAGAGATGCTACTTTGCAAAATAATGTCCAACAGTTTCAAAGTTTGTGCTTTATGCTAAAATTAAGCTCTTAATGGGTTAAAGGAAAACCCCGGAAAAACGTCAACCAAGTAACTTGTTCCAACCAGGATTTAAACATTGGCCCGCACATTTCACGGTCAGACATGCTAACCGTGACATCACAGCAGTCGACTAAGAGACTAGAAAAAGTGCTTTGTGTGGAGTATGGCACTGTATGGGGCAGAAACGGGTTAACTCACACTTTCTTAAAATGGAAGAAAATAGTTTTGTGTAAGAGGATGAAAAAATATTACACGTTATCTTGATTTATTTTTGTGAACATGAATTACAACCATACAGTATAAATTTACCTATTTTGTAAAACATTTTCTGTTTTTTTTTGTCCAAAATAAGACAACTTTATTAATACTATACGAAGAAAATATTTCAAACCTCTTTGAACATATACAAAACCTATCCGGGCTATTCCATCTCAAATCGACCGAAATATAGAGAAAATTCACTTTGTAATTTTTAAATACAATGAAACTATTTCTGTCCGTTGACAACTGTGATACAATGCTTTATGCAAAGTTTGAGGCATCAGAACTTCATAGTGTTTAAATTAAAAATATTTTAATTTATCCTATTTTCTTAAAATTATCAACTTTAAATTGTTTTAGCTCCGAAACCCTTTCACCCAATGATCAAAATCATGGTTTATTTTGATTCTGAGATTTTATAGTTTATATTGACATGTAAACAGTTTTCCTTACTTTTTATGGAAATGGAGAAATTTAGATTTTTCTTCATTAAGACGCCTTTGCCCACGAAAAAATATTTTAAAAATATATGGTTAGATTCCGCATTGAAATTACAAATAAACACATATTTTTTACTGGTGCATAAGAAAGTATTGAAAATATCAAATAAAGAAAATAGATAGTACGCGCGTGAACTAACCAGCTGACTGTGAGGCGGGAGCTAGCCGAGGCAAGCAAGGCCAGTAGACATAAACACGTGATGTGTCGTCTAGCAGTCATGGCTGTGCTAGCTTTATCACAGGTTTTCATAAACACTGGAGTAAAATGACGCCCAACGCTCGCTAATCTTCAGCTCTCGGCCAGTGCGTGCAGTACTGCGCCGTTCAAGTCTAGGCGTGTGAAAATAATCTATTTAATACCCTCGAAACTTATTGCCGTACCACTAAGCAAACACTGCCGAATCCCTCTTAATAATGCAAGGTTTTTTCTCAATATTTTTTTACATTTTTACAAATGAACAAAGAGCCTAAAAGTAATTAAAATCAGATTATCTCTCTCTGTATACAATAAAAATAAGGATTACTTCTTATCATAACCTACCAAATGTGAGCTTCAAAATGAGCTCTCGTTCAATATTCTGCAGTGAATGGTTCCAGAGTTCTGAGCGCTGAAAGAGGCTTGTTTTTTTTTTTTTAAATACGCTAAATTTGTCGCTCAACAATACGAAAACTGCTCGACTTTCGATAGTATATTTTTGAAAATGCACTCTCCTCAGCACCTTGAATAATAGGGAAAAAATAAGAGTATAAAAAATGCGAGGTTTTTTACTGATCGATTTCATATGGAATAGCCCATCCACTAGTTCCGATATTCTCCGCTACAGCACAGGTGTACTGCAGCATTGGTTAGGCCGTTCTTGAGGGATATCGCGAAACACAAGAACTTTGGTTCACTGTATTTAACCTATGATTGCTGAAGGATAGCACAATGTCAATATCGTACTTCAAGGAAAAATACCATCTGTCGTCCTTTGAAGTTATAGGTTTAATGATTGGTGCGAAGGGAACAATATCTAGTACCTTTGTTATATTATGCAGGAAATATGACCTTTCAACAAAATTCATTAATTCTATAGTTATTAAAATATTGTCGTAAAAATCGTCTGATACATAAAGAAGAACAACATGTTTATCCTACGAGAAAAAATTTGACATGTCTTTTAGCTGAACCTAAATATGTTACACAACCACTGGAATAAATCATAGCCAGAGTTACGGGCCAAGGTTATGAAACTCTATTTTTATAATAAATCCTGAACTACTGTAGGTTATGTCAAGTTTAATAAATTTAAGGAAAAAAAAGCAAATAATTAGTATTCGTGTCCCCCTTTTTCTTTTTCCTTTTCCTTAATTCCAATATACTATTTATTCATTCAAACTTACATACTGTTTCAAAACTCACATGAGTATTCCCTTAAATAAAAATCAAACGACTGCGTAATCCAAAGGAAAGCATCTTCAAACCCATGAGACAGATGTACAGTACTGTATTTCAACAGTGTGGCCACTAAAGCAATTTGTCCGACAGTGCTAAGCAAAAGAGCCTTTACGAGTTGGTAGTATTTCGACAGGGTATTGCATTTTCTTGCAACATTGTTTTATAACCTGTTTTCCATAACGGATTCGTTTCGTAATAACATTCTATTATAACAGATAACCAAAAATTTTCTTGCATAATTGAATGACCTCTGCACCGTCAGATGACCTTTGTATTGCGTGTGAAATGAATAGAATGAACCTGCAGAGATGGAAGCACGTTTATAGTCAACATTATCACTTTTACAGACGCCATGTAATAAAATATATTCCCCTTCTTAGAAAGTTGGATAAATTATTAAAAGTGATAATTTACCAGCATTCGAAATATGCAATAATTCAAATACGATCGAAGCGTCTCAAAGTAAACAATTCGACAAAAAAAAATAATAATTTATTTGTGTGCATGATTAATGAACATGGAAATAACAAAATTCTGGTAGTCAGAAATTAATAAACAGTCAGGTTCTAGTCGTCATCGTCATCATCATCATCATCATCATCATCTATGGTCTATGGCGAGTCCTGGGTATCACTTCATTTCACCCCTTTGATTTTGATTACCTGGTTGGGTTTTTCCGAGGTTTTCCCCAACCACAAGGCAAATGCCGGGTAATCTTTCGGCGAATCCTCGGACCTCACCTCATCATTGTAGAAAATTACTAAATTGTAAAACTATAAAAATTGTAAAATATTGTAAAAATTTGTAAAAATTGTAATAGTAATATTGTAAAATTTTGACTTGTTCCACATCTCAAAGCTTCATTGCTCATGTAAGATCTAGGAAATATAATAAATGAATGAATGATCATCATCATCAACATCAAAATCAAGACAGTTCTGAACCTCATAAGTGACACCAATAAGGCATCATTTATGAGGCAACTAGGCCAGGAGATAATGGGGTAGGGTGGTCAGTTCCTTTCCCCCTCCACTGCATACATCGCCGACTAGCTACATATTACACTAGTCAGACTTCAGAGCATACAAACAATTCAAATCTCGTTTTTCAAGTAAAGCTCTCTTTAAAGCAGATTCGAATAATTTTAAGGAAAAAATTGTTCCGGGACCGGGTATCGATGCCGGGACCTCTGGTTGAACGCACCAGCGCTCTACCGACTGAGCTACACAGGAACTCCACCCGACACCGTCTCAATTTTTCCCCTTATATCCACACAACTTGAGTGGGCTGACGAAACGCCAGAGACCCACATCGAGTGCACACAAACTGTGTGCCTTTCAATTGTGGTTTCCTGTTGCCGTACCTAAAGTAACGTGCATATTATGCAAATCTATTTTTTCAGCTATAGCTCCCTGTAAAGCAGACTTGAATAATTTTTAGGGAAAAATTGTTCCGGGACCGGGTATCGATGCCGGGACCTCTGGTTGAACGCACCAGCGCTCTACCGACTGAGCTACCCAGGAACTCCACCCGACACCGTCTCAATTTTTCCCCTTATATCCACACAACTTGAGTGGGCTGACGAAACGCCAGAGACCCACATCGAGTGCACACAAACTGTGTGCCTTTCAATTGTGGTTTCCTGTTGCCGTACCTAAAGTAACGTGCATATTATGCAAATCTATTTTTTCAGCTATAGCTCCCTGTAAAGCAGACTTGAATAATTTTTAGGGAAAAATTGTTCCGGGACCGGGTATCGATGCCGGGACCTCTGGTTGAACGCACCAGCGCTCTACCGACTGAGCTACCCAGGAACTCCACCCGACACCGTCTCAATTTTTCCCCTTATATCCACACAACTCGAGTGGGCTGACGAGACGCTAGAGACCCACATCGAGTGCACACAAACTGTGTGCCTTGCAATTGTGATTTTCTGTTACAGTACCTAAAGTAACGTTATGCAAATCTAGTTTTTCAGGTACAGCTCCCTGTAAAGTAGACTTGAATAATTTCAAGGGAAAAATTGTTCCGGGACCGGGTATCGATGCCGGGACCTCTGGTTGAACGCACCAGCGGTCTAGTGACTGAGCTATCCAGGAACTCCACCCGACACGATCTCAATTTTTCCCCTTATATCCACACAACTCGAGTGGGCTGACGAGACGCCAGAGACCCACATCGAGTGCACAGAAACTGTGTGTGCCTTGCAATTGTGGTTTTCTGTTAACGTACCTAAAGTAACGTATATATTATGCAAATCTAGTTTTTCAGGTATGGCTACCTGTAAAGTATACTTGAATAATTTTAAAGGAAAAATTGTTACGGAGCCGGGTATCGATGCCGGGACCTCTGGTTGAACGCACCAGCGCTCTACCGATTGAGCTACTCAGGAACTCCACCAACGCACCAGCGCTCTACCGACTGAGCTACGCAGGAACTCCGCCAGACTCTGTTTTTTTTACCTAAAGTTGCTTTACTTTTTTCTTTCTTGAGGATTTTTGCGGTTGCGGGAAAACATTTCTGAGCACATCACAAGATATCTCAGTGACTATAACCATTGTGCCAATAATGGAACTGCTGTGCAATATAGCATTTGAATAGTATCAGCACTTCCACATCTCTTCCGATAAGGAATGCAATGCCTGACCTTGGTGACATTAAAATAAAACTGAACAATACGTTGAATTTAAGCGCCCCCTTCCAGCAACGTTGTTCTTTGTCCGTTTTAATGATCCAGATAAGCAGAAACGACTCGTCGCTATCCGAGCAGAAAATAATATAAATTATATTTTCAGTACATGTCACGAACTCATATGAGGGGAAAAAATGTAGGTTAACCGATGAGAAAGGTTATCGTGGGCGACACAGTTATCTGGGAGTCGTGGGAAGAACCCAGTAGCAATTCGTTCAGCATTCAGTAAAATAGGCACCAACGTCTGGATCGATGCCAATTACTCAATTATTGACATGTTTTTACGCACGTCCAGTCTAATTGAAACATCCTCATAATTCAATTTCGCAATCGTCTCTTTAAAGTTGTGGTCAATGATGAGGTTCAACTTCTTGGAGGTCAATTTAAAAATGTGATGTCAAATGGCGCCTGCTAACTTCATCTTCATGTCATGTTTTTTATGCTTCTCACATAATACAGACCTCAGAATCATATTTATTAGTGTTTCTCAGGATTAAAATTTCAGTATTGCGACCAGGGTTGGGAAAGTAAATTACGGGTACGTATTTTACATGTAATTTACATGTAAAATACGTAATGTAGAAAACTGTTTTATATGCGGGGTAATAAAGTAACATTTATTGATTTTGACAATCTAAAAATCAATTACTACATTCATTTTAAGTCCTGATGAGAAAAATGTTTGTTGCAGCAGAAAAAAAATATATACACAGTGGGCCAAAAAAAAACGGCACAAAATTAGAAATATTCTATTTTCGGAAATACATAACATTAATTTATAATTAATACACTGTTGGAAAGAGTAGACTTTAAAGATGAGCAAGACTTTTTATCATGTCTTTGAGGCTCAATTAAAATCTTATGGAGGCCAATAGGACTACACAATGATGTGAAAAATGTGGTTTTTGAAGACAATTTATTACTTCAAAATGCAGGAACTGAATGCTGGTAAAATTAATAATAATTAATGATCTTTAAAATAATAAAAATTAAAAATGATGCTCTATGTGACCGCCATTTGCCCGCACAACCATTTGTAGGCGTCTTCTCCATTGTCCAATAGCACTGGATAGGCCTATTTGTCTTTGATCAAGCCGGTCCCAACATTCAAGAAAGTGTTGTCTTAAACGTTCAATATTACGAATTCTTGTTTTGTGGTAAACTGCTTTTTGTAGTTGACTCCATACAAAATAGTCCACAGGATTAAGATCTCGTTTGAAACTCCAACGGAAACCATCAGAGAATCTGAGAAATGCGACCTTTCACGCAATAATTTCTCGTTGTACACTTGAAACAGACCATTCTCGCTGAGCGTAATTCTTTGTAATTTTGACGGGCAGATAAATTATCATATTCGTGCAAATGTTTAATGAAAAACTTGTCTTCGTTCGTTAAGCGACAAAATGAGATAGCACGACGGCTTGGCCTCCTGAACTCGTAAGACTATAATGCTAATGGAGAAAAAAATGTTGAATATTTCCACAATTTTACTGCTGGAAGCTGTGCCTAACCCCTTAATGAAAGATATTTTAAGTATAGGGTCACAATTGGTTACCAAGTAGAGACATATTTTAGATGATAATATTGCAGGTGTTTTTTAATTTTGTGTTAGTGTTTTAATGCAGTTGATCCTCATTTACTTCCCTTCTACCAATCACACCACTAATGTAGCAACATTGCGCCTCCAATCACAGTTCACTAATCTCACAACGTGGCACCTCTTGCCGTACAAAATGCTTCATGAAAATTTTATTTTATACTTTTCCTACGTCTTTCTTTAAACTTTTTCTTTTCGAATTCAAAGCAAGTTCAGCATTTTATTTTATTTAAGGATATTTTACAGGCTTACATGCAAAATGTGTGGAATTTACAGCATAAACTGAGGTAAATGAACAAGAGTGCTTTTTTCTTTAAAAAAGCAACATATCACAAAATTCTACTAAAAACGAAGTCATTTCAGAGGTCCTCCTTATATTGGTATTTTACTGTACTGGATGATTTTCCTAGAAATTGATTCCAAGACTATATTCCTGCCATACACTGTAATTTTAATGTAGGCCTATTCTCTCTAAGTTAAAATTGCCTAAAATCTTTCATACTCTAGATCTGTTTTTCTAAACATATTTTTGACGGTATAACTACTGCTTTCATTATTTTTATTATTATCATTGTTATTATTAACATTTATTTCTTTACGGGCAAAATATATATGAGAGTTCATCATGACCTTGTAGAACTTATCTTTGCGTGCTTTATTATAGTGTTATACATCTCAAAATTTCTACCTATATGGAATCTTGTTCACAATTTACGATATATAACTTCTGAGGAAAATTATCTCATAAATCTGCTCTGTCAGTTTCTCATTACGCCTGTAATTATTTTCACTCCTACTACTCTAACCTCTGAAGGCCATTTCAGTCAGTATTATTTAGCTATTAATGTATTAAGATAAAGATAGGATCTTTGTTATTTACTGTCTGCATTTCCAATAATAATAAACAAATTATAATTCAAACCTATGCAGTCTAGGAAAGTAACAGAAGCCAACGATCTGCTGTGAACCCGTAGTCGGGTGGCAGATGGGCCGTCATTAAAAGGAGCTCACTTGTATACGAGAACATAATTTTACCTTAAAAGTATAGGGCTACTGTATAAACTAAGCTTCCCCATGTTAAGCCACACTCGCAATATGAATTGAAGTAAACTTTGTCGCTGCAATGTAAAATCCGATAGCGTATTTTAATGACTAAAAAATTAGTGGCATCGTGTATTGGAGTGAATATTAATTTCTTAAAAACCACTCCAATATATCGTTTTCAAGAAGATTCAATGAAGAGAAGTAGAGGGAGTGAAGAAGACACGCAGGGAGCTGAAACAACCTTATATTTAATAAAACTCTAACCAATAACGGAAAACACACTTCTGAAGTCTAACTATAGGTATCATGTATATCATACGTTAAATCAATTTAACGTAATTTTAAGCTAAATTAAAAAATAGATATATTAAAATATAATATAGGCTTATTTAAGCTAATATATTCCAAAATTCACGAACCAGTTATAAAAATGCATTATAATTAGAGAACACATGTCTATAAAATATATAAAAATGTAAAGATAGTCCATTATAGATTCCGAAACTCCCTTAGAATGGTGGAATGTTATGCAAGGCATTGCTCTGGTGTCTCTTCATTGAAAGTCGTCCGTCTATAATGTAATAAGTAGACTTCGTGGAATTGCCACGAGAATCGCAAAGTTTACTGCGCACGCAGTATAGACTGTATGAGAAGTGGACGTGCAAAGGATGGATTATGCCTCTAATGTAAGGACTGAGTAGTATACTGCGGTTACAATAAAACCTTTATCCTGCATTCAAGAAATATAATGAATGATCATTGAAGTAGGAAATGTCTAAACGTGTAAATACACAATTATTTTCTAGTAAGATATAATAACTCTTAAAATTTAATGTAAGATACATCATCCTTGAATAAGTGCATTGCAGTGAAGAGTTACGTACATTTTGAACGACTGCAAAGTAACCTCCCCCGATGGTCACTTAAACAGTTTTTATTTTGGGAAAATGTACATTCGACATCACACGATGTAGTAGGTGCATATTTGAAGAACGGAAAGTCACTACTTTTTAGTACGCCAACTTCAGACGTCTTGTCGTGACTGATAGTACATAATTTATAATACGAAGTTGTTAATAGACAGAATTTTTAGCAATAATGTTTCTCAACTTACATTTCACTTTTTCTGAAATTAGTGAATTGTTATTTTGGATAACGTTTTGTGATACTTTATCCACTATATTAAGGGCTTCTGAGAGTTGCAGTTTAGACGATTCTAACAGGATGATGCTTTTGGACACGATTTTAAAATTAGAAACAATGAACAGAATCTTCCAATAGCTGTTCAGAAGGCAATGATTTTACAGCTGCAACAGCGGAACTGTCTGTGCTATCCAATGCATCAATTACCTCCATTATTTTGCCGTAATGTTCTGCATAATAATTATCAGCGTCCAACTACATTCCCCAACGGGTCAAGACTGGCTGCGAGGGTAAGGGTATTCCAGGGGCAATTATTTGGAACAGCAACACTCTCATTGTAGCATGTTTGATTGAATTCTTGTCTGCACTGAACAAATGTTAAGCTTTGACTATTCCAACCACAGTAATGCAAAAACAAGTGCTTACATAGGTATACATTAGCTGTAGCTGCTCTTAACATGAACTGCTTATACTACGAGACCGGGCGGTCGCTTACCTCATCTATACTACCGTACGTCGGCAACCTGATAGCATGCTGCGTGTGGCAATTCAACGAAGTCTAGTAATAAGCCTTATGAGCATTGTGTAGCCCAGTGGTAAGAAGTCTGACATCCGTGCCAGAGGTTGTGAGTTCGCCACCCGGTACGGTAAAATTATTATTTTTTTAATTTTAACTTTTACTTAATTTATTAGTTGAAATGTGAAATGGCATTTGTTAACAAACTTCGTTATGCCTGCCTTGTAAAAATATTATTGCCCATCACCTGTGGGCTATTAATAGGGGATACCTGGCCTGTATAAACAAAAATACTTGTTTCACATCCTAAAAAACCGGACGCACATCAAACACAAAAAAATAATTAAATTAACAAAAACAAACAGTTTTTTAATAAACAAAACAAGGCCTGTGGTGGGGATTAGTATCTCGTCCACAAACCACCTGCGTCAACAACTGCCCTCATTCTGCGCGGCATGGAGTCCACAAGATCATGGAACAGGTCTAAATTCTTGGCCATCTTCTCCCACGCATCTAGAACTCTGTCCCACAATTCCTCAGGTGTCCGAACGGGTGGTTGTTCTGCCCAATTAGAGCGTAGGATCCTTTTGATTGCAGCCCACAAATTTTGAATAGGATTCATATCTGGTGAATTTGGAGGCCAGTCGACTGGGTCGACATCACGCCTCCTCGTACATCATCTTTGAATCCGGTTGGCGGTGTGTATCGGATGATTATCCTGCTGGAAGAAGAGTGTTCCTTCTGGATCGTTTTCGGACGGAAGGGATCATTACATTTGCCAAAATGTGTTCGTAGACTTCTGCCGTAAACCGCCCGTGGATGCGTTCCAGAAGTCCTGCCCCATCGTATTACATCCACCCCCAACACGCGACCCTCACGCAGCCCGACTTGTTAATAATTCGTCTCACGAAGCGTTCATCGTATCGGTGGCCATTCATACAATAAACTAGGGCAGTACTATCGTTGCTATTGGAGACAATTACCTCGTCGGAGAAAATGACATTTCTCCAATCGAAGTCCTGTCGGAGAGTAGCATACGCAGAATAACCTATGCGAACCAGGGCAATGATTTATTGTTTCTGTGCCATCTTCAAGCGTAGTGACGAGACAGAACGTTATATTAACAGATAGCAGTATTGCTTGAAAGAGAGAGGGAGGTTTATTATTTATTAGAGTTTGGGCATATTCTAAGAGATATCGCCACATAATTATAGCTTTGCGAGACACATATGAGGCAAATTTGTAATAAAAAAAGAAGAGCTTGGGAGATTCGAACCTTGAGCTACTACTACCAACTTGTTCAATAGACCAATGCCGTAACGACTTACGCTACTGTGGCTGTTAATGTGGGTTGGACATAATACGTGGTTTTCCTGTTCATATTCGCTCCGGTTGATTTTGTATTTATCAATTTTGTTATTATTTCACTCTTCAAGGGCTCTGATTTATCTAGAATCAACCCGCCATTCGATTGTATTACATATTTTAGACTCTTAAACAAAATACAGCAAATTTAAATAGTTTAATTATGTGTTAACTGGTGAACTATGGCATTGACGAGACTAGCATCCGCAATGTTATGTCTCTGGAACTTTGAAATTGTCGGCCGGCCCATTCTTTTTGCCGCTAAGTGTACATATCAAACTTACATATTATTCAAACCTAAAACATGCGAGTTAAATTAACTTTTACCAAACAGCAATGCTCTTCTTCCCATTACCATTACTGTCGAAGAGAAAGATTTGGGAAACATTAATATTCAAACACACTCTCCCTTGCTCTGGCGTGTTAGCTTTCAAGTAATGATGAATGCGATAAAAACGTGGCAGTACACATGGAGATGATTATGGTGCATGCCCGTCTCCAATCATTACACCTACTTTGAAACAATAGCAGACTTTCAGTTCTTGTAGGTGAAGGAAATACATAAAGAAAGACTATTAATTAGCAGTTTTTTCCGCCTTCACACCACGTCTATGCCTCGTGACTGTGCACCATATGTGCAGCCCAGACTTTTACTCCTAAAGAGTTCAAATGAAATTTGCAACTGCCACACAGAAAGCAGAGTTAATCAATGGATCTGTCAATTAATATAAGATACACACACACATATATATATATATATATATATATATATATATATATATTTTTAATGTCATGAAACATATACAAGTAATGGTTAGGAACAGTCAAAATTCGTGACTCGCGAAATCGCGAAAAACCTAAGAAACTAAATAAACATAGTTCAAAACATGGTTCACATAAAAAGTATCATATAATTAGGCCTACACGTTTCAAGTCGCGAAACACTCGCGGAAAATCGCAAAAATCCTATGACTCGCGAATTTAGCATTTTTCTGTCGTTATTCGCGAAAATACGCAATTTTTCAGCAATTAATAAATGCATTATCTAAATTCGGAAATTTAGAAGTTCTGTTTGAAAAATGCACATAGTTAAAAATAGTCCTGGACTTTCAGTGCGAGAAGGTTTGCTGTTGTTACGTGAAGCTATATGGGTTCCAGTTTCTAATGTTGAACTCCCCCCCCCCCACACAGTTCTCGTGTGTGCTAATATATAGAAGAACAAACCTTACAATAACAAACTTAGAACTGTTGTCAGCGTACATCTTAGAATGTTAAATAATGTTAAGTATCTTAGAATTTTTGTGAACGTAAAACTCTGAGTATATAATTTTAATTGTCAATTACCTTAAGCAACATAATATGTAATTTAATAAAACAGGGTGAAAATTTCAGATTTACTCAAGATATTTTCGTTTTAACTCCAAAATTTTTATCCTTTTTAACCAAGAATTTTAGCTCCTTTTATTCAAGAATTTTGACTGTCTCTAGTAATGGTGCACCTTCACATAGTGAGTTGCTGTATATAGCGAGGATAGCACTTATAGCGTGGATCACGTAAGTGTAGTTCCTAAAAGGCTAATTTGGCCGTCCCTTCAGTGTTGCCAACTAATAACAGATATCACCAAAGAGGATAAATTCACAATCCCATGTACTGAAATAATAATAGTAGTAATAATAATAATAATAATAATAATAATAATAATAATATTATTATTATTATTATTATTAAAAATAGTAATAAAAATAAAACTAATAAAAATAATATAGTATTATCAATAAAAATGTCTTGCTTATTTATTTTTTACCACATCTCATTTTTATGTTGGGAGGTTTTTCCTAAATAGTTCAATAATTTGAGAAAGAGTATATTTTCCTCCCGGACCTCTCGCACATTATGTTGGTAATTAGGATATTAATATAATCTAATATTAAAATGTATTTTGTCTGACAACATGAAACTCATTGCTTTGACTAAACAGTTTACGATTCACGAGACCTAACCTAAAAGTTTATTGCGTTTGATCACGTGAAATGATTAGCACGAATTCCGAAAACAGAATACCACTTAAAATACCGGTACATACTGCTAAGTCGCTCTGGATATTTTAATAAAATTCTAACACTAAGAAATACATATTTCTGTCCATTAACCACGATTAAGGGTATTTGATAATAAGGTTCTTAGGATAATATTTGGGGCTAAAAGGGATGAAGTTACAGGAGAATGGAGAAAGTTACACAACGCAGAACTGCACGCATTGTATTCTTCACCTGACATGATTAGGAACATTAAATCCAGACGTTTGAGATGGGTAGGGCATGCAGCACGTACGGGCGAATCGAGAAATGCATATAAAGTGTTAGTTGGGAGACCGGAGGGTAAAAGACTTCGGGGAGGCCGAGACGTAGATGGGAGGATAATATTGAAATAGATTTGAGGGAGGTGGGATATGATGATAGAGACTGGATTAATCTTGCACAGGATAGAGAACGATGGCGGGCTTATGTGAGGGCGGCAATGAACCTTCGGGTTCCTTAAAAGCCATTTGTAAGTAATAATAATAATAATAATAATAATAATAATAATAATAATAATAATAATAATAATATAGTATTAACAATAAAAATGTCTTGCTTATTTACTTTTACCACATCTCATATTTATGTTGGGAAGCGTTTCCTAAATAGTTCAATAATTTGAGAAAGAATATATTTTTCTCCTGGACCTCTCGCACATTATGTTGGTAATTAGTAAATTAATATGACTAATATTGAAATGTGTTTTGTCAGACAATATGAAATTCATTGCTTTAACTGGACAGTTTACGATTCACGGAAACTAACCTAGAAGTTTATTCTGTTTGATCACGTGAAATGATTAGTACGAATTCCGGAAACAGAATAGGCCTACCACTTTGAAATGCATATTCTACTTAAAATATCGGTACATAGGCAGCTGCTAAGTCGCTACCATGCTATTTCTTCTCTAGAACACTAAGAAATATATTTCTGTCCATTAACCACGTGCATATTTAACACCAAATAGTCCTAACTTATTTTTGAGTTGGAATGACAACACAACACAACACAACTGAATTATGTACCGATATTAATATTAATACCGATATTATTAATTAAGTATTAACTACGTATAACAGAATAATAGCGAACATCCTATGCAAAAATCATGATCAAGGATTCATGCTTTAAACGCTATAAAAAGCTTGCAGTACTAACACCGATATCGCCTGACTCTAGAATTATCAATTTTATGGCAATTATCATCGCCAGGTGTAATTATCGCAAACAGGAAGGTCACGTCATTGTCTGAGGCTGGAAGGGTCGCTCGGAACGTGGCGGCACAATAAAACTTCCGCCTAGCCATTGTGCACAAGACCCATTCGTCACGGAATCCATGCCGCCCGGCACCGGCTCACATGCGTGTTTGTGCTGCACTTTCTTCTTTCCCCGACTCAATATCGGTCATGAACGTGCATTCACGCTTCGGAACGTGACAGTGTACAACTAGGTGGCCATATTGTTCTGCTCATGTTTACAATCTGTTCAGGAGAAACATTTTTCTTTCTAGAATTACAAAAAATGATGTATGTTACAAAAGGAAAAAACCGGCATCTTTAAAATAGACCTCGAAATATCATTACATGATCTTTTTGCTGTTATTCTAGTGGTAGACAAAAGATTCGATCTACAATTACCAAGTTAGACGCTGGGTAAAAGAAGTACAGATTTATCTCATCTCTTTTCTACGATCTGGATCATTCGCCACAAATTACTCGCCATACGTCAGATTCGTCACACATTACATTTTCATCGCAGGACTTTAGGTATCATAATACCCTTTTGTCTCAGAACTGTATGTCACACGATACTCGTTCGTAACGTTTCTACGGTATTCATTTTTATGATATCGCAAAATAATTTCTTGATTTTTATTTTTATAAATAGCAAAAAATACACAATTTTTATTTTCATAATATCGCAAAACATTTCCGTGGTTTTTATTTTTATAATATCGCAAAACATTGCCATGGTTTTTATTTTTATAATTTCGCGAAACATTTCCATAGTTTTCATGTTTATAGTATTGAAAAAGTTTCCATGGTTTTTATTTGTATAGTTTCGAAAAATATTGTCGTGGTTCTTATTTTCATAGTATCGCAAAACGTTTACATGGGTTTTATTTTTATAGTATTTCAAGACATTCCCACTGTTTTTATGTTTATAGTATCGCAAAACATTTTCATGTTTTTCATTGTTATAATATTGTAAAACATTTCCATGGTTTTTAATTTCATAGTACAGTAAAACGTTTCAACGGTTATAATTTTTATAGCACCACAAAATGTTTCCATGGTTTTCACTTTTATAGTATTGGAAAACGTTTCCATTGTGTTTATTTGTATAGTTTCGAAAAATATATCCATGGTTTTTATTTTCATAGTATCACAAAACGTTTACATGGGTTTTATTTTTATAGTATTGCAAGACATTCCCACCGTTTTTATGTTTATAGTATCGCAAAACATATTCATGTTTTTCATTGTTATAATATTGTAAAATATTTTAATGGTTTTTAATTTCATAGTATACAAAAACGTTCCCATGGTTTTAATTTTTGTAGTACGGCAAAATGTTTTCATTGTTTTTATTTTTATAGTACCGCAAAATGTTTCCATGGATTTCATTTTTATAGTATTGGAAAACGTTTCCATTCTTTTTATTTGTATAGCTTCTCGAAAAATATTTCCATGGTTTTTATTTTCATAGTATCGCAAAACGTTAACATGAGTTTTATTTTTATAGTACTGCAAGAGATTCCCACAGTGTTTATTTTTATAGTATCGCAAAACATTTTCATGGTTTTCATTTTTATAGCCTAACATTGTAAAACATTTCTATGGTTTTTAATTTTATAGTACAGCAAAACGTTTCCATGGTTATAATTTTTATAGCACCACAAAATGTTTTCATGGTTTTTATTTTTGTAGTACCGAAACATGTTTCCATGGTTTTCATTTTTATAGTATTGGAAAACGTTTCCAAGGTTTTTATTTTTATAGCTTCGAAAAATATTTCAATGGTTTTTATTTTCATAGTATCGCAAAACGTTTACATGGTTTTTATTTTTGTAGTATTGCGAAACATTCCCACGGTTTTTATTTTAATAGTATCGCAAAACATTTTCATGGCTTTTTATTTTTATAATATTGTAAAACATTTTCATGGTTTTTAATTTCATAGTACAGCAAAACGTTTCCATGGTTTTAATTTTTATATTATCGCAAAATGTTTTCATGTTTTTTATTTTTGTAGTACCGCGAAACGTTTCCATGTTATTTATTTTTATAGTATCGAAAACATTTCCAAAGATTTAATTTTTATAGTATAGCAAAACATTAAAATAGTTATTATTTTACAGCACTGTAAAACGTTTGCATGGTTTTTATTTTAAAAGTATCGCAAAACGCTTTCATGATTTCTATTTTTATAGTATCGCAAAATATTTCTATGGTTTTAATTTTTATAGTACATAGTATCGCAAAACGTTTCTATGGTTTTTATTTTTATAATCTCGTTAAACATTTCTATAGTTTTTATTTTTATAGTACTGTAAAACTTTTCTATGGTTCTTATTTTTATATTACCTCAAATATTTTCCATGGTTTTTAATTTCATAGTACAGCGAAACGTTTCCATTGTTATAATTTTTATAGTACCGCAAAATGTTTTCATACTTTTTATTTTTATATTACCGCAAAATGTTTCCATGATTTTAATGTCTATAGTATTTGAAAACGTTTCCATGGTTTTTATTTGTATAGTTTCGAAAAATATTGTCATGGTTCTTATTTTCATAGTATCGCAAAACGTTTACATGGGTTTTATTTTTATAGTATTGCAAGACATTCCCACTGCTTTTATGTTTATAGTATCGCAAAACATTTTCATGGTTTTCATTTTTATATTATTGTAAAACATTTCCATGGTTTTTAATTTCATAGTACAGCAAAACGTTTCCATACTTATAATTTTTATAGTACCGCAAAATGTTTTCATGGCTTTTATTTTTATAATTTCGTGAAACATTTCCATGGTTTTCATTTTTATAGTATTGGAAAAGGTTTCCACGTGTTTTATTTGTATAGTTTCGAAAAATATTTCCATGGTTTTTATTTTCATAGTATCGCAAAACGTTTACATGGGTTTTATTTTTACAGTATTGCAAGACATTCCCACTGTTTTTATGTTCATAGTATCGCAAAACATTTTCATGGTTTTCATTTTTATATTATTGTAAAACATTTCCACGGTTTTTAATTTCACAGTACAGCAAAACGTTTCCATACTTATAATTTTTATAGTACCGTAAAATATTTTCATGGTTTTTATTTTTATAGTAAAGCAAAATGTTTCCATGGTTTTAATTTTTATTGTACCGCAAAATGTTTTCATGGTTTTTATTTGTATTGTACCGCAAAATGTTTCCATGGTTTTAAATTTTATAGTATTGGAAAACGTTTCCATGGTTTTTATTTTTATAGTTTCGAAAAATATGTACATGGCTTTTATTTTCATAGTATCGCAAAACGTTTACATGGTTTTTATTTTTATAATATTGTGAAACATGTTCATGGTTTTTAATTTCATAGTACAGCAAAATGTTTCCATGGTTTTAATTTTTATAGTACCGCAAAATGTTTTCATGGTTTTTATGTTTATAGTACCGTAAAATGTTTCTATGGCTTTCATTTTTATAGTATTGGAAAACGTTTCCATGGTTTTTATTTTTATAGTTTCGAAAATTATTTCCATTTTCTAATTTCATAGTATCGCAAAACGTTTACATGGGTTTTATTTTTATAATATTGCGAAACATTCCCACGGTTTTTATTTTTATAGTATCACAAAACATTTTCATGGTTTTCATGTTTATAATATTGTAAAACATTTTCATGGTTTTTAATTTCATAGTACAGCAAAACGTTCCCATGGTTTTAATTTTTGTAGTACCGCCAAATGTTTTCATGATTTTTATGTTTATAGTACCGCAAAATGTTTCCATGGTTTTCATTCTTTTTATAGTATTGGAAAACGTTTCCATGTTTTTTTGTTTTTATTGTTTCGAAAAATATTTCCAGTTTTTATTTTCATAGTATCGCAAAACGTTTACATGGGTTTTATTTTTATAGTATTGCAAAACATTTCCATGGTTTTTATTTTTGCAGTACCGCAAAATATTTCCATGGTTTTCATTTTTATACAGGGACAGCACTTTATTTTTACCAACATTTTTAACATTAACCTGGCTATACTCGGAAACACTGTTGTCCCCTTCCATTACAGGAGTTTGATGTTACTAGCGCAATATGTAAACAAATCATTTTACTAAGTATAGGAGGAGAGAAAATAGTGTGTCCATTTATGTTGTAGGGAAATCCGATATTACGATTTTCAGTTTGATCATCACTTTTACGGAATTTACCAAAATACAGTAGAGTAGTAACATTTTTTTTCAAAAACTCAACTTTTCAGGCGGCTATGTTCATTATGTAATGTCTACTTTATTTAGCATATTAATTATTGATGTTAACATCAATATAGAGAGTGCATTTAAATTGAGGGGGTCATAAGTAAAGGGCTGTAAGTGCACTTAAGTTACTTTTGAGAAAATGGGGTTTAAATATTTAAGCTTTCGTAAAATTCGTGAAATTTGTATTTAAATTTTAATGTGTGATGCGATTAAAATATCCCTTTGCCTCTAAAATTTTAGATACTTTAGCTTACACTGGATGCACTTAACCCATGTTATTACAAATGTCACTAGCATTCCTTTGCTTCTAGCCAGCTCAATTCAAAATAAGCTAATCTGAATTTTTAAACAAGTTGCTGAAAATGGTTGCCGTTCATTACAATGAAGGCTTCAATTCTTTACGCACATTATTAAAAACATTTTGAAGCATATTCTCTGAAATTGAATTTATCGTTTCTTGAATATAATTTTTTAGTACGATATTATTAATATAGGTTCTTTCTTCTATAGAAAACGCAACCATATTTCTGAAACACACTATACACTGCAGTGTTTACTTCACTGCTTGAAGACTTTGAATGCAACAGCTGCCGTAAGTTTGTGTGTCTGACGGGAGCAAGGACATTAGTGAAGGGGTGGGAGTGAAGTACATTCAGAAATGCAGGTACAATAAAAATGCAAGTAAAAATAAAATGATGTCCCTATAGCATTGGAAAACGTGTCCATGGTTTTTATTTTTATACTTTCTGAAAATATTTCCATGGTTTTTATTTTCATAGTATCGCAAAACGTTTACTGTACATGTGTTTTATTTTTATAGTATTGCAAAACATTCCACGGTTTTTATTTTTACAGTAACGCAAAACATTTTCATGGTTTTCATTTTTATATTATTGTAAAACATTTTCATGGTTTTTATTTTCATAGTACAGCAAAACGTTTCCAGTGAAGTGAGTAGGCATTGGACACACACAGGTTTTAAAATATATTTTATAAATAAAGTTCTCACCAAAATGAAAATTCTAACAATAGCTATTGAAAGTATAAATCTGAATTATCTTGGAGAATTATATACTTTCTTTGACAAGTATTCGTTATAGGGTACTTTCTTCGACTTCCAGACCGTAAAGAAGAGAAACGTGTTAAATAATGACGTTAAAAGTATTGTTATATCCATCTTTCGATAAGGATCTTCCATGCTGAAATGCGAACAATATCATTAAAAAGCAGGAAACGCGTCGTGACAGTCTTTCAGTACATCCGGGTATTAGCGGAAAATTTGTTCAGAGGCAATGGAATTGCAATTAAGAAAGAGAAACAATGTCTTTCGCTAAATTAAGCCAGATAAGGAAACTGTGCTAAATGCAGCTGAGCATCATGCGAGCCTGCCCACGTCCGGATCTCACTTGTGTGACCAGTTCAGTTACGGAAGGCAGAAATTCTCCATTTGAAACACTTAAAATGTTTAGTCATTCGTTGTAACGTGTACAGACTCGTAAAGTAGCATACGCAGTCAGTATCATTTGTTTTATCTCATTTAAGTTTGCACTAAGAATGATAATTTGTCCAATTTTTTTTTTTTTTTTTTTTTTTGAGAAGGTTAACTCTATATGTAGATGAAATTATCGGGGATCATCAGTGTGGTTTTAGGCGTAACAGATCAACTACTGACCAGATATTTTGTATTCGACAGATAATGGAGAAAAAATGGGAGTATAAGGGTACAGTGCATCAGTTATTCATAGATTTCAAAAAGGCATACGACTCGGTTAAGAGAGAAGTTTTATATGATATTCTTATGGAATTTGGTATTCCCAAGAAACTAGTTCGATTAATTAAAATGTGTCTCGGTGAAACATACAGCAGAGTCCGTATAGATCAGTTTCTATCTAATGCTTTTCCAATTCACTGCGGGCTAAAGCAGGGAGATGCACTATCACCTTTACTTTTTAACTTCGCTTTAGAATATGCCATTAAAAGTTTAGAATAACAGGCAGGGTTTGGAATTGAACGGGTTACATCAGCTTCTTGTCTATGCGGATGACGTGAATATGTTAGGAGAAAATCCACAAAAGATTAGGGAAAACACGGAAATTTTACTTGAAGCAAGTAAAGCGATCGGTTTGGAAGTAAATCTCGAAAAGACAAAGTATATGATTATGTCTCGTGACCAGAATATTGTACGAAATGGAAATATAAAAATTAGAGATTTATCCTTCGAAGGGGCGGAAAAATTCAAATATCTTGGAGCAACAACGCGGGAGGAAATTAAACGCAGAATAAATATGGGAAATGCCTGTTATTATTCGGTTGAGAAGCTTTTATCATCTAGTCTGCTGTCAAAAAATCTGAAAGTTAGAATTTATAAAACAGTTATATTACCGGTTGTTCTGTATGGTTGTGAAACTTGGACTCTCACTTTGAGAGAGGAACATAGGATAAGGGTGTTTGAGAATAAGGTGCTTAGGAAAATATTTGGGGCTAAGAGGGATGAAGTTACAGGAGAATGGAGAAAGTTATACAACGCAGAACTGCACGCATTGTATTCTTCACCTGACATAATTAGGAACATTAAATCCAGACGTTTGAGATGGCCAGGGCATGTAGCACGTCTGGGCGAATCCAGAAATGCATATAGAGTGTTAGTTGGGAGACCGGAGGGGAAAAATACCTTTGGGGAGGCTGAGACGTAGATGGGAGGATAATATTACAATGGATTTGAGGGAGGTGGGATAAGATGATAGAGACTAGATTAATCTTGCACAGGATAGGGACCGATGGCGGGCTTATGTGAGGGCGGCAATGAACACTCGGGTTCCTTAAAAACCATTTGTAAGTAAGTAATGTGATGTGTTCTTTGTAACGTATTTGAAATGATCTGCCTGTCTGTCCTATGTAGAAGTTGTTGCAAGTGTTACATTTGAGTTTGTATACGCCTGTGTGGTTGTATTTGTTTGTTTGTGTTGTTTGCATGTTGAGATGTTTTTGTAGAGTGTTATTTGTTCTGTATGCGATGTTGTACGAGTAGTTTAATTTCTTGAATGAGGTTGCAGTTTTATGTGCGTTTTTGTTTTCGTATGTTAGTGTAATGTATTTTTTGTGTTCTTGTGTTTGTGTTGCATTCTTCTGTTTTTTATGGTTTTGTTTTGCCTTACGTATTGTGTTATCTATTATGTTGGGGTTGAGGCGCCAAGACCAACAAGGACCAGTTTGGAAGATGACCGAAAATAGGTCGAAACATGTTAACAAGATACGTTAATATTTAACACAAGAAAGTTCTTATCATACATATTCCGAAGTGATACAGTGTTAAAAGTTGTGTAATCAAGATGTCCAACTTTCAATTACATTATAAAATATCTAGATGCGTTTTACTTATTGCAAAAATAAGGGTAGACAAATCCTGAGCTCCAAATAACCATGGCGAGTAACAATTTTTATGACTTCTTTTGCAGTCGCTAGATGGCACCATAGAGAAAGTGATAAAAGTTATTGTCTTCAGAGTGCCTCAGGCTGATCTACTGTTTTAGTATGTGATGAGGGGTTGGCGAGTTGGTATAGCGCTGACCTTCAATGTCCAAGGTTGCGGGTTCGATCCCGGGCCAGGTCGATGGCATTTAAGTGTGCTTAAATGTGAGAGGCTCATGTCAGTAGATTTACTGGCATGTAAAAGAACTCCTGCGGGACAAAATTCCGGCACATTCGGCGACGTTGATATAACCTCGGCAGTTGCGAGCGTCGTTAAATAAAACATAACATTTATATGTTACACTAACTATTTCGTTTATATGACGTCATTCCATTTTCGGCCAATGAAGTGTAATGAAATTTTATATTCCAACCAATCACAGTCATACGTTGCGATAATTTGTGCAGCTCGATTTATCACTATCAATTTATCGCATGGTCCTTGTTTTGTTTAGTCAGTGTCGCCAACTGTTCCCACGTAAATCGATGAGCATGAATCCATTCTACTAAATAAAGTGCGAAATCCTACTTCCACATCTACATCTTCATCTTCTAATTCCATATTTATTGTATGAAGCATGTCTATGGGCAAGCAGATGGTGCGTTGCTGCTGTAGACAATTTTTAGCAGGACGTCAAAATTTGCATCACGAGGAGCGCAGTGGGAGGCCAACCATCATCACAGACCACCTTGTGGAGCAACGCACCATCTGCTTGCTCATGACGTTAGGCCCATAGAACTGGCACAACTTACGATCAATTTCAATTGGCGCTATGCCCTGTGCATTCAAAAACTTTATCACTGACCGCACTTTACATTTGGCGGGAGCTGGAATAGGAACGTTCATCTTCAACCAATGCAACGAAGCTACTGAGAGCACTCGGGAAGTTCCGCTAGCGCATGCGCCATGCCAGGACATTACTCTAATCACGTACACTCAGTTGCTTCGCGCAACGTATGTTTTGCTAGCTGTGGAACGAGTGGGAAAGTTACTTTATGGACGCGCCTCGTATTTAAAGAAAATTACACTCCTTTATAACAATTGTTCATTTAATTAATATATTAAACAGGTTATACTATAATTGTAATTATACTATAAAATGTTTAAGTTCAATCATGATTTCAGCAGATAATGAAAACGTACTTCCGTTATAATAACAAGGAAAAAAGCGCAGTGCATGTAATTAACATTTTTAATCATGTATTTCACTTTTATCAATTGGCATTCCTGAATAACCTTCAATTTCTTTATTGCATTAATCGTTATTCATCTATTTGACTTCACAATGTCTGAATAGGTTAAGTATTCATAAATAATAACATTTTGTGAGTGAATTTTAGGGATATATTATTTAAATTTTTACTTTATTCACACTAAAATTCTATAAAACTATGGCGGTACCCGTGTTGACATATGGAAGCGAATAATAAAAGAACGATATAAAAATAAATTACAGGCTGCAGAGATGAGGTTTCTTCGCAGAGTAAAGGGATGTACAAGAATGGATTTGATAAGAAATAAGGATATCCGTAAAGAATTAAATATATACAACATAAACGAAAAAGTTGAGGATTATAAAGAAAAGTGGAAAGAACACCTGTTTCGAATGGATAACGAAAGAATTCCAGCACTGATACAAGAATGCCAACCTAAAGGCAAAAGAGATGTTGGACGTCCTAGGAAGAGGTGGAACTGAATAAAATGTGAAGACGGAACAGGCACTGAGGCTAAACCATGACGTGAAGATGATGATGATGATGATGATGATGATGATGATGATGATGATGATGATGATTATTATTATTATTATTATTATTATTATTATTATTATTATTATTATTTTATTCACGAAATAGTCCTAATAAATGTCACTTGAGGTCTGAGATTTCCGAAATAAATTCACTCCCTTCGTTCGTCGATTTATCAGCAAATCTTACACCTCTTGTGACATTACTACAGAATCATAGATCATTCTTGTCCTCTTTATACCAAATTTCAATCATTAGGAGTACAGGCCAAACAAACCTTGTCAGATGAAACCATAGCCGATTTATGTAATCTCTATCGTCACTTTCAAAATAGGCGTACGATGGTAAACAACAAAAATTATCCTGTAATAGTAATATGCGTTACAAGAGCGGTATGTTGATGTTTTCATGTTCGAGGAAAAGATTGAAAAAGCGAAACGTAGTTGAGCTTTTTTAATTTCCGAGAACATGAAAACAAATATACCGCTCGTGTATCGTACATTATTTTGTGCGAAGATCGTTTATTACATACCTGAAAGAGGAATTTCTAATTAGTTGCAATGAAATCTCCATCTTGGTTTCTGTTTAATGACGGCAACTTCGGAAAACCAAAATATCTTTCTTCAACATTGTTGCTATAAAATGTTTTCTGTGTTTACTATACTCCAGCAGGCCGTGATATACGTCTGTCTTTTTTCCCCCCAGTCTATAAATGCGAACTTAAAACAAACGGTAAGGTTATGTAATGATTTATTTTTCATTTTAATATTTTAACAATATTATTTATATAACATATTGCAGTAATAACATCGGCATCTGGAATCTTGTTGATTTTTTCACGGCTTCCTTGATGTTACTTGCATTACAAATGCAGTAACTTTTGTGGTGTTGTAGAGTTTACTTAATTTTTGCAGATATTTAAAACCATAATTAACAGTGCAATTTAGGTGAAATTGCAGTGGTAAGTTTCCAATTTATAATTATTACTATGTTAAACGTCTCTAAAAATATGTTAAAAGCCTAAAGCAGTAAAATGAATATGGCGCTTAAGCGGTAAGAAGAGGGAAATTGTTATGTGTGTTACGTTGGGAATACTGAATGTGGTATTTCACACTTACCGCGTATTGGTTTTGTACGGAAAGCAAGCAAATACGCACGATCTCGCACAAACATATGTTCCATGATGATCTAAGAAACGGAACACATTTTCAACGGTTATCAATTTGTTTTGAATTTATTTTGAAGGACGTAGCGAACACTTATTAGCAAAGCATGCCTGAGGATTATACACAGGAGGACAACGTATTGCACAGAACTTATATGAATAGCCTTCGTACCTTTCGGATTCAAAACAGAAGTGTGACGTTTTGTATGACGAATTCGTGACACGAGTTTCGTCAATAAATTATCTCTGAACTCAAGAACACGTGTCGTAGCTTTCAGATACACAGACCCAGATAAGGCAACGCGATTAACATGAAATGTGAGCAGTGATCTATGAATGTGTGTTAATTTCGCATCAGTAAACAAAGCCAAGAATTTTACACTGCACGAATAATAATTTAGTTTCGTCTTGCTACTTTAAGAGGTAAAATTTTTCTGAATACCCTTGTAGAGACAGGTCAAAGAGAAAATATTTAATGACAACTAACCCAAGCAAACCCAAACTCATCACAACCAGCAGAAGAACTTATCAAGAAATAAGCTGACACATATTCCGTGTTATTGGGAGTGAGAAAATGCAACCCAAGTTGAGTTTAATTAATGCAACTAAATCATTTAAATATTATTAGTAAAAATGAAGTTAATTTAGTGCCAAAATAAGAAAATCGGATAATTCAGCAAAGGAAGGTACGATTATTTATAACTTCAGGCTATTGATCGGTGAAAGTAACGAAAAATACATTAAACAGTTGAAATTATGTTTTTAACTCTAAGGGTGCTATGCATAGACATTTCGCTAGCCCGCGCTACGAGCGTGCTAACTAGCCCCGGCTATCGAGTGATTACTTGTACAGGATTCATATCATATCACATCGCTAACACTGGTTTATGAATACGAAAGACGTTAGTTCGCTGATCATCTACCGAAAGCCCGCGCTAAGAATGTCTATGAATATGGCCCTAAAAATTAAATAATGTCTCAGCTTTCTAAATAAGTGCTTTTTTGGCCCTATAACAATTTAAAGCCCTTCACGACGAATTTAAAGACACCAGAGAGTATGTGGCTTGCAGCCCTTTAAACTGGCACTCAGCTGCCATTCTGACAGACTTTGTTCTTCAGCCTAACTAATTTTACTTCTCAGTTAGTTCATATTTCGCGCTGTTATGTAGGAGAAACATTAATGTGGTAGACCTGCATAGGAAGAAAGGATATCGATAGTATATATCGTATTATTACGTGCTGTATTTTGACACCCTTTTTGTCGATTTTGCAATTTTCAACATTTTGTAACATTCAAAATGCTCTATTGTATGTATGTATGTATGTATGTATGTATGTATGTATGTATGTATGTATGTATGTATGTATGTATGTATGTATGTATGTATTTACACTGCAAGTGGGCAAGCACCCTGTGGCAGTGGTATACACAATATAAACAATACACAATAAAATGATAAGCAATACACAATAAATTTACAATACACAATACAATTATACAATACACAATAGGCCTACAATTTTATACACAATACAATAAGAATACACAATATAATTTAACACAATAATAATAAAAACATTACAACCTACATTATTATGTACAGGCCCTTTCACTTTACTCTCATCTCACTCACTGTAGTTGCCCCATGACGCATTTCACTGACACTTTAGCACACATTTCACTGACACTATAGAACACATTTCATTGACGCTATAAATTATCACTGATCGGAACTATTCACTGCACTGTAAAACCATAACTTCACTGACTCACCTCGCTTCACTGATACAACAGTTCAAATAAGTCAAATAATTACACCCTTATGCATACTGTACGTATAAACAGAACTACATTTAAATTAAACATTTCTAGTCTAAAACCCTCTTACACGCTATTTTTAAATAATTTACAATTCAAACCAAGGAAGTAACTCGTCAGGCTAAATAAATACATGTCACCTTAAAAAAATTAAATGTTAAATGTTGCCTTAATTTTAATTTGCACTTTATACACAACTTTTTAAATTATTCTTGAATCTCCTTAAGGAAGGACAGCCCTCAAAGACCGCTGCAGGTAGGTCATTCCAATCATTTATAGTTCTATTTAAAAATGAGAATTTACCTACATCCGTTTTCTGTTTCCTACATTTGATTTTAAAATCATGATCGTTCCTACCATAGTACGTTGGCTTTTCTAACCGAGCCGTTATGTCTACCCATGCTTTCTGACCTAGATGTGCTCTATACAATGATGTCATTCTAGTTTTCCTACGTCTGTTTTCCAAAGTTTCCCATTTAAGTTCTTTTATCGTATCGTTTCCATCTTCTCTTTTACCTTTAACAAATTTAGCTGCCCTATACTGGATTCTTTCTAAGGAATTTATCTGATATATTCTATAGGGATCCCAAAATGTAGTTCCGTATTCCATTAACGGTCGCACTAACGTTAGATATGCTCTGCAGTTTTCTTCAAATCTCAGTGAAATTTTGCACAGAAGTCCACAAACACATGTGAAGTAAAGTGACACAAGTGTTTTTTACTGCTATTAGAAGTATTCAAATCACCATGTCTTGAGGATGTGATAAGATTTAAAGAATCGAAAAATTAGCAAGTAACAGGGTAATTTTTTTTCTCAAAAAGTATTTGGAAAAATATGAAAAGGATTTATCATATTTTACATACGTCAGGAATAAATTAAATATAAATTTTAAAAAATATATGTAAACTTTTCAAATTGGGCCAATTAAATTATTATTATTATTATTATTATTATTATTATTATTATTATTATTATTACTACTACTACTATTATTATTTATTCTTCTTCAAATATCTTGGAGCAACAGTAACAAATATAAATGATACTCGGGAGGAAATGAAACACAGAATAAATATGGGAAATGCGTGTTATTATTCGGTTGAGAAACTTTTATCATTCAGTCTGCCGTCAAAAAATCTGAAAATTAGAATTTATAAAACAGTTATATTACCGGTTGTTCTTTATGGCTGTGAGACTTAGACTCTCACTTTGAGAGAGGAACATAGGTTAAGGGTTTTTGAGAATAAGGTTCTTAGGAAAATATTTCGGGCTAAGAGGGATGAAGTTACAGGAGAATGGAGAACGTTACACAACGCAGAACTGCACGCATTGTATTCTTCACCTGACATAATTAGGAACATTAAATCCAGACGTTTGAGATGGGCTGGACATGTAGCACGTATGGACGAATCCAGAAATGCATATAGAGTGGTAGTTGGGAGACCGGAGGGAATATGACCTTTGGGGAGGCCGAGACGTAGATGGGAAGATTATATTAAAATGGATTTGAGGGCGGTGGAATATGATGATAGAGACTGGATTAATCTTGCTCAGGATAGGGACCAATGGCGGGCTTATGTGAGGGCGGCAATGAATCTCCGGGTTCCTTAAAAGCCAGTAAGTAAGTAAGTAAGTAAGTAAGTAAGTAAGTTAGTAAGTAAATAAGTAATCTTCCTCAACTGGGTGAGGTAGCCAAAGACAAACAATGTTAAACAGTAACATTGAAGATGTGACATTAAAAATTTCTTACAAGAATTTTGTTTACAATAAACTGAAATTTACAGTAGATATTGTTTTACAATAATGAAAATTAACAGTAAAATAAAAAAACAGATAAAAATAAAATAGACTGAGAAAATTCAACTGTAATTTGAATTGAAGTACAAGTGTCGCCGTAGAATCTGCAGAGAACCCTTCAAAGCTATCATAGAAATTTCCTTAATTGTTGTTCTTGGCACTCCAAATTTATGACAGAATGACACGAATTGTTTTGTTATGATCCCTCTAGCGTCCACCATTAATCCGTTGATTTTTATATCCCTGACTTTATATGATGTTTTGATTCAGTATTGAAAATAAGTACAAAAATTAATTATGAGTAAACTAATTGGAATAACAAAATGAAAATTTGTGTATTGCATATATGGTAAAAGTTTCAAAGTAATTAGTATAAAAATGTACAACTTAGAAATTTCAATGATCCATAGCGTTAAACATACTACAGTATCTATAAAATTTATTTTTTCAATTTAAATACACTCCAGGACGTTTGAAAAGAAAAGAAGGCGCATTTTGAGCACTTTCTTTAGATGTAACAGTGTTAAATAAACTTAGATTATAAAACGAAAGCTAAAGGCTACTCTCTAGAAAGATAAACTGTATGAGTTGAGAAATGTAAGACTTATTTCTTTCATACCACACTAGAAAATATATTATTTATTATTAATACGATTACGCAATTTCAACATCATATGATACATTCTAGATGACTTTATCTATTACACTATTAGACTATTACACTTTTACTACGTCATACTACTTTTGACCAATAAAACGGTACGGAATAATGTGTTTCAACCAATCATGGCTGCTTATCCTACAAATTTTATAACCTCCCTAGCAGTTGTTTCTTTGTTTGCTAACATTGTACTTTCAATAAATAATTGTACCTTTTAGAATTATTCATATTTATTTCATCATTCTTAATTAAAATTTTTCTATCACTTACCTTGTTTATACTATTTAGGTTATGTTATAGCTTCTGCTGTATAAGATTATGGACAGTCACGTATAAGAGATTGTTTAATTATATTGACTATTACACTCTTACTACGTCATACTACTTTTGACCAATAAAACGGTACGAAAGGACGTATTTCAACCAATCATGGCTGCTTATCGCACAATTTTATCGCGTCCCTAGCATTTGTTTAATTTTATCGCGTCCCTAGCATTTGTTTCTTTGTTTGCCAACATTTGAAACTGCGCTGGTCTGGACGTCAAAAAAAATATATATATAAAATTACAAACCACTCCAGTCGATGCACAGCAGTTTCAAATATGACTCGCATTGGCATTCAAGAACAAGAATTAATAAAAATCACTGATCATACCTATGCATCTTCTGAAATCCGATTTACAAATAAATGAAGAGCACCATTCGGAAATCCTGAATAGGTTGAATACACCATGTAGGCCTAAATCAACGAGTTCCACTTCTATTACGCACACGTCCAATATAACATCAATTGAACCACCAACCACATTCAAATTTGAAAATTGTACATTCAATAATTATTCCTTTTAAAATTATTCATGTTTATTTTTTATGTCATCGTCGTTAATTAAAACTTTTCTAACACTTGTGTACGGTATATTAGTTAGGTTATGTTATAGCTTCTGCTATATGATATTATGGATAGTCACGTGTCAGAGATTGTTTAATATTAAGATTTATTGAATATCATTTGTCAAGTGACGTTGATTACTGGGATTCGGATAATTGAAGTGGAATGTTGCATTTTAATAAAAATGAAACTGAATCAACAAAGTCTTCTTCACTAGTAACATTGCCATCATGTATAATAGATCGAGACCTTCTCGACGAGAAGGCATTGCTCACTACTGCCATCTAGCATGCATCTAGCGTAATATTTGTAATGTTGAGATGGTACAATAATACATTTGAAGACAATAGTATTTTCGTAAGTCAATTAATATTTTATTGTATTGGAGTACTTCGTTACTTCTAATCTTTATATACTTTCTTCTAATCGTGTAATAGTCAATTAAATCCCACTCGAGTTTTGATTTTCTCTAGATAAATCAAAACGTCTAGTGAGATTACTGTTGATAATCCCCTCAGCCATGGGCACCGGTACCACGCAAAGGCCGAAATTTTACCATCAAATTTCTTACACAATGAGGACTCGAACCAGTACTCGCTAGTTCAAATGTCAATAGAATCAAACATAAAAGTGGACTGACGACGACTTGGAACGCTTTTCCCACCACTAGCCGTCTTCCTGTATCACCACCGCATTATTCTCTTTCTGACATTTCCACAAACCACACGCATGCATGTATTCACAATAGCTAATTTCCTCCACTGCCAACACGAAGCCCAGTCATACATTACACCACTCGCCAGAACGATAAAAAGAAATAGCTAATCTCGCTTCATTTCAGACCGTACAGCTATTATAGAACAGATGCCCTTGAAACGGAGGCATCCTCTTTCTTTCTCGTGTGATGTAACTTTTTATTACCTTTATTAACTCCTTTAACTACTATGTTTTGGTGACGTCTGTCTATCAGTTCCTTTGTGGTCTCATAGCAATGTAATGTCTCTAGAAAAAAAAAGCAGAAAATCAGCGGAGTATTCCGAAATGAACAACGCGCTATTGCATCTGTAAAAAGTAATTATTTTCCAAATATTTTAATGATATACATACTCATAATTGTATAGTATCGAAGTATTTCATAGCTCTGTATAAGAATTAATTTTTTTTTGGTTACTTAAGACTGTGATGTCAAAGCAAGCGCATTTTTCTGATCTTCAGGTCGTGCGCGGGCATCAAGAGCTAAGTATGGAAAGAGGAAGGGTTGTCTATATGAATAAGCAGCCTGTTGGATTAAGAAAACAGTGGTGACAAACTTCAAACGGAACATGAAATTTTATGTCGTTATTTTGATATGACTTCGTTTTGTTTGTTATTATCTATATTGTCTGTAAAACAAAAGTACTAATACCAATTTCTTAATATTGCACTTGTGTCTTAAATGTTAATAACATAATAAAGAGTTAAGAAGGAATATTCGCATAAATTCCATAGTAATACAACTATACTCTACTAAATGGATGAAACACATCATTCATAAAGAAAATGATATTCCAAAAAAAAAAAAAAACAAAACAAAAAAACAAAAACAAAAAAAAAAACAAAAAAAAAAAAACAAAGATTGAGCATGAAATGATAAGTTGGAATTGATATTGATGGTACCATTAGATTTATAAATTAATCAATAAACTAATCAAAACAATATTACAGTAAAAAGCAAAGTTACTTAGGTGCTGTGTAATTAATATGCCATAACAAAACTCTTATCGCATTATGCTTTTAAGGTGATATTGCTGAGCAACTTCCTATCATCAGAATATTAAATTATTTCCTCGAAATGTGCTGAAGCTTATAATGTAACAATAGTTGCTTTGTTAATTAATTTCCTTACAGACAATTTCCATGCGAATATTTTCAAAATTTTCAATACACTGTCTTCAGTAATAGGTATTTACGGTATATTAGATTTACGTAAACATTCTGTGAGGCTACTAAATAAATAGCCTATATCTGAAAAATTCACTTTTCTATACGAAAAGTTGAGAAAATATTTATTTTGTATAAAAAAATTAAACTTGTGAAAAATGAGCATTGAAATTAAAACTACATTCTAATAATGCGCTTATACTTCTCAGGAAAAGCTACAAATTAACATGGATACAGTTTTAATAAGTTCTCTTCCCTTTATCTATTGAATCAGTGCTGGCCATCCCTGAATATAGCTCGACCAAGCGGCATATACCACCTCTTTCGTCTGTCTCTTTCTTTCCGCTGTAAAGCGCTCAGGCTCTCCTGGGCTCTAAAGCGCGCGCTTGCTCCTATGGGCATCAATTGACATGCCTGGCTTACTGGTAAAGATACAGGTTCGTAGTAACAAGATCCTATAATATTGATGAAATAATGATAGAGGAAACGGGAGTATCATTATTATACATTACGAGGATTACATTCGTCCGAGACTGCATGCAAAGACAATGCACTGGTTATTTGGCTAACACACCGTTCTGTGATCATAATAATTATTATTCAATGCACGTATTTAATTACGAAATAAACATACAATTTAATGATACCCTACAACGCAAAACTTTGTACATAACGTGAATATAAGGATAAGGTCAACTGTGTGTGCAGTTTCTGTAACAACCAACGCAAACTTACCTCCCAAACCACAAGAAGAACACGGCCTGCTCTACAATACACCACATCCATTACAGAGTTAATCTACTTGGGTTCCAAATACCTAGAGGTCGAGTCGAGAGAAAAGGGTCTCTTCGTTAACAAACAACGGAGCACTTTCTGCTTGCTAATATTTGCGTTAATATGCTCGTAAAATTTCAATACCAGTAATTCTGAAGTAACGTCGGAAGTTTAGTTTTATTACTACTGACTCCGCAGCGCTAATCGGTCCAGGGTCACTCTGCTAATGACCCGTATTTATCTCAATTTCAGTGACAAATAAGACGCGATAATGAACAAATTTGCCAGTACTCTTATTATATCATTCGTTCGAAGTAACACTAACTAGAACATGAGGTTGTGATTAATTATATGATTACATTCCATTGTATTGTATGTAATGTTAGATGTCAAATGTTGAGTAACTGACAGAAGTATTTATTTCTCAATCTCTGATGAGTTCTATACATTTCGTTATATTTTCTTCGGTCACTCTACAGTATCTGCTTCAGCCTACTATTAAAACTTACTGTGTACAAATAGGCAAATTACAAGAATTGTTTCATTTGAAAGGAAAGATTTACATTTTCTTTTGTAACTAGTAGTAGTAGGAGTAATGGTAACAATAATACAGTAGTAGTAGCAGTAATAGCGATGTTAAATAGTAATAGAAATAGTAGTAGTAATTGCAACAGTAATTATAGCAAAGTAGTAGTAGTAGTAGTAGTAGTAGTAGTAGTAGTAGTAGTAGTAGTAGTAGTAGCAATAGCAAATCAGGTGGTAGAATTATTCAATAGCAGTATAGGTGTAATAGTAACAATATTAATACAGGTAGTATTAGCGGCAATATTAATAGTAGTAGTACTAGAATTAGCAATAGCTATAGTAGTAGTACTAGAAATAGTAATAGTAGTAGTACTATAAATAGCAGTAGCAACAGTAGTAGTGCTAGAAATAGTAATAGTAGTAATACTAGAAATAACAATGCAATATCGATTGATTGACTGATTGATTGATTGTTTATTCTATACATAGCCATATACATGGATATACACGTCAATTAGATAATAAATAAAAACACAATAAAATTAAAAATACTGCAAGTTAAAATACATTGAAAATAAATAATATAATCAAGTAGTACTGCATATATCATAACTTGTGATTTAAGAATTCTTTTACTGAATAAAAAGTTTGATCAGTTAAAATCTGTTTAACTTTCACTTTAAATTTTGCATAAGGTAAAGTTTGTATCTGCAATGGTAATTTATTAAAAAAACACAATGCCAGTATAGGCAGGCGATTTTTCATATTTCACAAATCTATGATTTTTTATTGAGAACAGATGTGCATTTCGTGTATTATAATTATGATAATCTAAATTCTAATTGTATTTATTCTCATTCTGATTTCAAGAAAATTAGACATTTGTAAATATAAATGGATAGTAGTAGTTCTAGAAAAAGCAACAGTAGAGCACTAGAAACAGCAACAGTAGTATCACTAACAATAGCAATAGTAGTAGTGCTACAAAAAGCAATAGCAATAATAGTAGTTATATAAATAGCAATAGCAATAGTAGTGGTACTAGCAATAGCAATAATAGCAGTACTAGTAATATCAATAGCAATAGTAGTAGCAATAACAATAGTAATAGCAATACTAGTAGCAATAGTAATAGTAGTAGTACTAACAATAGCGATAGTAGTAGTACTAGCAATGGCAATAGTAGTAATACTAGAAACAGCGGTAGTAATTAAAAAAAAAACAAATATCGGTAAGACTATATATATTACAACTGAAAAGATTTCTCGAACAAGAACTTACTTATAAAATATTCAATTTGAAATACAGAGCATTATACATTTTAGATCTGGTACAACTTTAAGCAGAACGACATTCAAATAATTCTACAGGATGCTGTGTAATAACTGAAGGTAAATAAAACTTCGAGAGTTTCTCAATCATATCATTTATCATATGAAACTTTAAATAAATTAATGCTCGACCATGCCGAAATGTAGTAATTATACACCTAGTAGCAGTCCTTTAATGCATGTCATTAAAGTACACCTACTCATTAAAGTACAGGTGTTCAGCCAATAACAACTCAGCTTACAGGTGTTCAGCCAATGACAAGTCAGCTTTGTACCGTTATAAAACCGCAAGTATCGATTATTCTCGGATATGCAATCGAAAGAGAATTAGCGAAAAGTCACGGAGGCTGGAAATCCAATACTGTCGCAGAAGGTTATGTTCTGTTACTATAATAATTAGCGTTAATTGTAAATAATATTCAAATAAATTCAATTTGTCATCTCGTTTTTCAATGTCGAATTCAATAATCAAGGTTATATTAAGTTTAACGGGATTACATCAAGGTCAATGACATTATTGTTCCTCGCAAAAAATCAATACTTTCGCGTCTGCGCACATCTTACAATTCACGACCTAGAACAAGGTTACTTCCAATCTTGTCAGATACAAATAAAATGTATACATCTGAATAATTTCAAGTTAGAAATATGGTCGAGCATAAAAAGTCGTATGAAACTTGCCTATAATGGTAATTAAGACGCTCGTATGAATATTCTGAAACTCGCTTGCGTCTTAATTACTATCATTATAGGCTCGTTGTATAATGTACTATTATAATCTTGGACTGATTTATCTGAAAAAATAAAATGAATTGTAAGATATTCGAGAGATGTGTTATCAATGTATGCTGGAAACGGAAAAAAGACGTAAAGTACGTTAAGTTGTTATTTCAGAGAAAGTCTCAATTAATATGCAGTACCGTAGTCTTAATTGATTGAAGAATCATGTAGAGAGCTATGAAAAAATATCCGTTTTCAACACAATCTATCTAAAACAGACGTCAGAAAAGCTAGTGAAATACAAAAATTTGAAGTGTGAAATTGACAGAATATGAAACAAAAGGAAAATAACACACAGTGCCTGCATTGTTTTGTCTTTATAGCGTCATTTTTCCTGCAATTACCACGGGTGAAAATAAATTTCCAGTTGATAAATATTAATTCATCCTTAATCCCTGACACAGGAATGATTCAAAACAGCTACTCACGTAAGCCGAGGAACTCCTTTTAAACAATATATGAAACCAGAAATGCTGAAATCTTAACATTTCGAACATGTCATTTGACAAGAAAATTATATATCTTAAGTAAAATGTGTAGATGTCATAAAAAAATTAAAAAAGAGAAATTACATGTATTTTGACAGCCAAAATATTCTAGGATATACCAGCACATGGTTAAGGAAGATTCTCTTGAAGAATTAAATAATAGTAATCAATATCATCATCGCCATTAATATTGACAGGAGGTAACGAAATATTTCTTATACACTGCTCCGTCGATATATGAAAAAGTCAATGTTCATCTACTTAGATATAACACGCAGAGCAAGTCCCCTGTAATCGGCAAGCGGTAGAGAATGAAAGTCCAGGAATATTATGGACAGAAAAACATCGATCATACGGGAATGGGTATTTAAGAGTTGTTGATTAATTATAAAAAGTGAATCTACTACAATGTTAAAATAAATTAATTTTATTTTCTAGAATATACCTAAAAATAGAATAAAAAATTAATTAATTGATACATAAATAATAAATAAATACATAAGTATATAAATAAGTACATGAATAAATAAATAAGTAAATAAATGAACAAATACATATGTAAATACATAAGTAAATGTGTGAGTAAATTAATAAATACAAAATAAATAAATATATATAAATAACTAAATATAATAAGTATTACCTTAAATTCTCTAACAATATCCTTAATATTTGCGCCGTTTTCTAGGCGATGAATAATATTTACCTTGTCAAAAAAACTCAGGCGTGAACGTGTTAGTGACATGATGCCTTATCGGTATGCTGGGGCATAGATTCTCGTGACAACAGACCACGTTGTACTGTTTTCTGCTTTCTTTAGAATTAAAAGCATTCTACTAAATCGACGGAGCGGTGTAGGCTATTTCTATGCGATTAAGCATTTTTAAGAGTATTATTGAATCTTTTTATTGAGAACCTACCTTCCTTCTTCCTAAAGGTCTGTGAATGAATAATATAAAATGTTCACCACAAAACAGGGTTCTCTTAGGTAAATGCCATCTCAGTGATATTTTCTTTAGCTGAAACTTCATGTGCCGTTTTCATGCATTTCATTTCTCTCTTCTTAGAGGATTTATGTAGTAATCTATTGATCACAGTGATGAAAGACTTCAATCTGCTCCCAACGTTGATGGAACAAATAATATAATAAATCTACACAGTTAACATTGTCTTCAGTACAACAATAAGGTGTCTTTTGTTAGTGACAGTAAAACCTCTGCCATTCCGAGCTATGAACTCACGGTCATCTGTATGAATGTCCACTGGATCGAAATCCGAGACCCATGTACGTCGTTCCTGGACAGACGTAATGTATGTTGCCTTTACAAGGAGGGTGGGCAGGTGCCTCTGACACATGTAAGCCCACAACACCATCAAGCAATGAAGGACCGAGTATATCATTCTGAACAACCAGCTGTCACAGTCACCACAAAATAAATAACGGAAGATTAACAGCGAGCTTTCGTGAATTGGAGGCAATTGTTTCTGAGAATAAACAAAGTTCTTCACTGTAGCTTGTGTACTACTCCTGATCACTATAATTATAACAGATGCTCAGCCTTATAGATTTGACGGCAACAATTTTCATCAAGTTTACTGTGCTGCCATCTAGCGACAGTAGGAGGAGTCACGTCGTAACTCCCATTTAAATTGCATGGAGCAACTGTACATCCATCTAGCGGTTGTTTTAAATCGACGGTGGTGGTTGTTCTATTTCACAAGCTACCGTTTTCAACATAACGATGGCCAATCTGTTATATACGTGATAACGGATTTTACTATATCGGTCTACAATATCAGAGAAGCCGGATTCAATTTTCTGACGGAAAATGAAAATTTAGAGATTTTTCACGTGAAACTTTTGATTGGGAAAAATCAAGAATTCAATAGAAACACACATTGCAATTGTGGACTTCAAAAAAGCTTTTGATCATGTAAATCTTAACATCTTATTGAATATACGGGGTGGGAAAAATAAAACTAGCCTGCGGAAAATATACAGAGTGATTCATTACTACGCGTAAATACTTTGTGTGTGTAATGTAGAGGTGAAACTAAGACTAAAACGATCTATACAACTTTTTCTTAAAACCTTTAATTCCAGAGTTAACGCCATTTTTCGTGGAACTTACGCTCCCAAACAAAGAAAGGATAATACGCCAAATGTAAACTAATTACTACTTTCGTACAGTGCATTTGGACTTCAATAAAAAAATAACCAAAGTCACTAAATCCATATCCTCAGCAGTCCACTTATGCACGTTTTGTGAACTAAAACCAAACACAGTAAAGAATGTAAAGCAATTTCTTCTAGACTTTACACATTTGCACAATTCTTAGTGTAATGCATGTTCAAAGTGCTGTCCCTCAACTTGAAGTCCAGAGGGTTCATGTCCGGTGATCTGGCTGGCCAAGGAGTTGACCCTGAGCGACCTATCCATTGACCTGGATGCGCAGCCTTGAGATACGCCCTTACGTTGCGGCAGTAATGCGCAGGAGCACCACTGTGCATAAACCATAAGTTCACTCGCGTTGGAAAAGGGATATCATGTAGCAGACCATGCAATTCGCATTCCAAGAATGCGCGGTAGATTTCCCCAGTCAACCGCAGAGGTGAACTCGAGGTCCGAGTAACTGATTCCCCACAATACCACACCAAATGTGTGGGAGAACAGTAATGCCTATGCAGTTACTATGACGTAGGTGCCATCTACTAGAACTCTGGAATTAAACGTTTTGAGAAAAAGTTTTATAGGACGTTTTAGTCTTAGTTTTACCTCTACAATACACACACAAAGTATTTACACGTAATAATGAATCACACTGTATATGAAATATATGGATTATATGTATGTCTGACGCGGAAATGACCCTGACAATGCAGGAAGCCGTGATTCCGATGCAACAATGTGTTGCTGTTACATGTCCGCGCATGTGCATCACCCGCATACTCTGTACAAAATGTTATGTTTTATTTAACGACGCTCGCAACTGCAGAGGTTATATCACCGTCGCCGGATGTGCCGGAATTGTGTCCCGCAGGAGTTCTTTTACATGCCAGTAAATCTACTGACATGAGCCTGACGCATTTAAGCACAACCTGGCCCAGGATCGAACCCGCAACCTTGGGCATAGAAGGCCAGCGCTATACCAACTCGCCAACCAGGTCGACCTTCTGTACAATATATTATATAAATGAAAATATTACACATTTTCCGGGCCAGTTTTATTTTGCCCACCCGGTTATTAGTAGAAGATTGCATTCCGCAACAAATTGTTCAGAATATTTATAATATACTGTATATACTCGTATTTCAATCTCAATTAAAATTGAAGATAACTGTCAGCCTGGAAGATGGTTTCTTCTGGTGTCCGACAAGGATGCCCACTGTCCCCCCTTCTAATTAGCATATATGAGGGGTTCACAACCAGAGTGGACCAAGTCTATCTGGAATAGTTCTGAGATATTGAGTCTTAAAGTTCCTGGCTCATGCTTAGCAACCGTCACCTTCCATAGGAAATGCTGCCCTCTGTGGAGTAACAAATGAGTTATGGGCATTTTTGTTATGGCAATGGATAAATCTAAGTTTTCTTCATCCAAAATTGTATTAATCCACAAACTGACCACTGGTGGACTTGGTCCACTCTGGTTGTGAGCCCCTCATATATGAATGCCGTGATACATGAATTTAGGAAAACAAGGCATGGTCACACACCAATAAACCGCAATTTAAATTTGGACATGTTGTTATTTGCAGATGATTTACCTTTGCTAGCTTGTTCAGAACACGATTTACAGAGGTCCGTATAAATTTGAAACTCATATCACATAAATACTCTATGAAAATTTCTACCAACAAAACTAAAATTACGGCTTTTTGTGGGAAAAAGAGCTCGTTCCTATAGTCGCGTCGATGTTATTTCCAGCATGACTCCTCCTCTTTGTTTGCGCCTTAGGAAGTGAAGGCTCTATAAAGTCTAGGTAGACAGTATCGTTCGCCATTTTTGTTCTTTCGTTGCCGAGCTAGCAGACGAGGAATCTATTTGCCGCACCGTTAAACGTTATCATGTCGTAGTTCCTATGATAATAAATCAAACGCACTGTAATTAAGCAAATAATTGAGCGGCAAATATCACCCTCGTATGCAAATCAAGATTTCAGGTATAACTCCCTGTAAAGTTGATTTGAATAATTTCGAGGGAAAAATTGTTCCGGAGCCGGGTATCGAACCCGGGACCTTTGGTTTAACGTACCTTTGGTTGGTACGTTAAACCAAAGGTCCCGGGTTCGATACCCGGCTCCGGAACAATTTTTCCCTCGAAATTATTCATCACCCTCGTATGTTTTCTGTATATCGCATCATTTCTTTCATTTAGTACTGGATATTTTTTTCCATTGGAATTGTTTATAAAACCTTTTATTAAATGAGTTATTGTTATTATTATTATTATTATTATTATTATTATTATTATTATTATTATTATTATTATTATTATTATTATTATAGCACAGACCGTATAGGTCAGTTTCTGTCATATTCGTTTCCAATTCACTGTGGGCGAAAGCAAGGAGATGCACTATCATCTTTACTTTTCAACTTTGCTCTTAGAGTATGCCATTAGAAAAGTCCAGGATAACAGAGAGGGTTTGGAATTGAACAGGTTACATCAGCTACTTGTCTATGCGGATGACGTGAATATGTTAGGATAAAATCTACAAACGATTAGGGGAAAAACATGGAAATTTTACTTGAAGCATGTAAAGAGATAGGTTTGGAAGTAAATCCCGAAAAAACAAAGTATATGATCATGTCTCGTGACGAGAATATTGTGCGAAATGTAAATAAGTATAAAAATTGGAAATTTATCTTTTGAAGAGGTGGAAAAATTCAAATATCTGGGAGCAACAGTAACAAATATAAATGATAGTCGGAAGGAAATTAAACACAGAATAAATATGGGAAATGCCTGTTATTATTCGCTTGAGAAGCTTTTATCATCCAGTCTGCTGTCAAAAAATCTGAAAGTTAGAATTTATAAAACAGTTATGTTCCCAGTTGTTCTTTATGGTTGTGAAACTTGGACTCTCACTTTCAGAGAGGAACATAGGTTAAGGGTGTTTGAGAATAAGGTGCTTAAGAAAATATTTGGGGCTAAGAGGGATGAAGTTACAGGAGAATGGAGAAAGTTACACAATGCAGAACTGCACGCATTGTATTCTTCACCTGACATAATTAGGAACATTAAATCCAGACGTTTGAGATGGGCTGGGTATGTAGCACGTATGGGCGAATCCAGAAATGCATATAGAGTGTTAGTTGGGAGGCCGGAGGGAAAAATACCTTTGGGGAGGCCGAGACATAGGTGGGAAGATAATATTAAAATGGATTAGAGGGAAATGGGATATGCTGATAAAGATTGAATTAATCTTGCTCAGGATAGGGACCAATGGCAGGCTTATGTGAGGGCGGCAATGAATCTCCGGGTTCCTTAAAAGATAGTAATTAAGTATTATTATTATTATTATTATTATTATTATTATTATTATTATTATTATTATTATTATTATTATTGAACATGTGGGATAGATTTCAACAGCAACTAAACAAAGCTATCCAAGTTAATATTCGCACGCTTATTGCAAAGTGAAGAAGAATTATAACGCATCGAATGAGTTATTGGATCAAATAACATAAAAGTTTCATTCCAATAAATATACAAACTCTGATAATGAACTAAAATTCCATAGCCGTCACGGAGTTCCTTTAGTGAATGTCACTTCACACAAATTTGTTATGCGATATATTAATATCATACCTACAATATAAAGTTCCATTCATACCTCAGAGTTTATTGGTTGGATTGTTTATACAGCGAGACATCTGAATCGAAATAAAATAACATGCGGTCGCTCCCTCAGTAATAAACATTCCTGAAATGACAGCAGCGAATGTTTATCACGCCACGAGAAAATCTGAGCTCGTCACTGAGCTGTGGCATTACATTTCAATCTATTCATATAACGGTATTCAGAGATTTTATACGATTCTTGGTATCAGCTAAAATTTATTGTTCTAACAGCAGAAAGCGCCGCTCATAAAATATGAGTACACTCTAAACTGGAGGCGTAAAATTTGTATATTAATACAAAAGTAACATTTTCGAAACTATACGAAAGCAATGATGTAAAATTGCGGTAACTTTCTATAAACTTCTCAAACGCACATTTGTATACGTTTACCCAGGCATAACGATGGTTTAAAAAACAGACAAAATAGCTGAAGCGGACCTAATAGTTAAAAATTAATGCAGTTCTATCATCAATAATAATAATAATAATAATAATAATAATAATAATAATAATAATAATAATAATTATCATCATCATCATCGTGTTAGGATGTTCTCGGTTGATAACGCCGATGTCATTGCCGTTCTTGATCTTTGCAACCTATGTTGCAAGCTGGATAATGCCTAGGACTCACGTTACGAAATGCGCGCTGGTTCGAATCCTCATGGGGGAAGAAATTTTCTCATGAAATTTCGGTCAGTGTATGGTATCGGTGCCCATCCGGCATCGTGATGCACTTGGGGAGCAACGATAGGTACCGAAATCCGGTTATGCAAACCAGCTATACGGCTGGAGGGCTCATCGTGCTAACCACACGATAACTCCATTCTGGTTGGATGATCTCCACCTCTGCTTCGGCTGTAGCGCCACGGATTATTATTATTATTATTATTATTATTATTATTATTATTATTATTATTATTATTATTATTATTATTATTAACAGCAATTGAGATGAGGTTCATGAGAGCAACAGCTGGATATACTCGCTGGGATCATAATAAAAATGAGGACATAATGCAAGAACTTCAAGTAGAACCCATTATGCAGTTCATCAGCAAACATCAACTTCAGTGGAAGGGTCATCTCGAACGAATGGATCGCTGCAGAATTCCAAAAGCACTGTTTCATTACCATCCGCATGGCAAAAGATCTCTGGATCGTCCGAAGAAGAGATGGACTGAAAATTCTAGTTTGAGACCGTAACAGGCTACTTGGCCTAATACTTGTTAGGAAGAAGATGATGATTATTATTATTATTATTATTATTATTATTATTATTATTATTATTATTATTATTATTATGTTGCAAGTTGAAAGCTATTTTTGTCAATCTTTCCCTTCCATACGTTGTAGTACCTAATATTTCAGTACCTGTAAGGCTACTAAATAAATAGGCCTATATCTGAAAATTTCACTTTTCTATTAAAAAAAAGTTTAAAAAATATTCCTGTTGAATAAAAAAAAACAAACTTCTGAAAAATGAGCATTAAAATTAAAACTTACATTCTTATAATGCACTTATACTGGGACATCATTTTATTTTTACTAACATTTTTAATATTAACCTGGCTATACCTTTGGATCAACGCCGTTTGCTACCCCTTTCCACGACTGGAGTTCGATGGTACTGGCGTAATGTACAAACAAATCACTTTACTAGGAATAGGAGGGAAGAAAAGTAGTTCATCCATTTACGTAAACTTGGAAATATCGCGATTTTGAGTTTGATAATTTTCATTAGCTTTTTGTTTAATCAAAATAGAGTACAGTATTGACAAAGGGTGTTTTTACTCACGAACTGAGCTGTCCATGTGGAAGTATTCATTATGCAGTGTATATTATATTGTCTACAGCACATTAGCGTACAATATAGAGAATGAAGTTAAATTGAAAAATAATCATAATATGGATATTTAAACATATTTTTGAAAATGGTGGCCGTTCATTTCGATACAGGCTTCAGTTCCAATGTGCATATTATCGCACTATAGACTATTATACCTAATTCCAATTACCAGTTTCGTCCTTCGTACTAGTAACTCATGTTGAAATAATTCTGTATCTACTCTATAAAAGAGTACCTTATTCACTGAAAATTAAATGTTCATTTCTGCCCGATCCGAAAAGATAAAATTACTCAGACATAGGCTACTATCTACTGACCGTCCAAGTGGTTATGTCGTAGGGTCGTAGAAAGGGGGGAAATCACGTGACAGTTAATTACTTAACGAGGCCCTTTTATTGAAGTTATTTTAAACGTTGTATAATATTACGTAGACGTTCAATTTCTAACAGAAATTAATGTTCTCAGAAAAGAGCTAAGACAGCCCAGCCACTAGCTGGCGAATAAAAGCTGGTGGGGGAAATCGGGATACGACGTAGGCAAATGGACGACAGTACCTGTGAGAAAATATGATTCAATATTGAAAGCTCTTTCGTCACTGGAAAACGCGAATATATTTTTGGAACGTACTGTTTACTATAACCGTAAGACTACTATGACTGTATATGCGGTCTTGGATCTGTGTGGAGGACGGTTGAGCTTCATTAGTAGAAGGGGTGGGAGTAAAGTACATTAAAAAACTCAGGTACAACAAAAATTGAAGTAAAAATAAAATGATGTCCCTGTACTTGTCAGACACAGCGGCGGATTTTCAGGGGAGGCAAGGGAAGGCCGAGCCTCCCCTTTACAGTCGCGGCTGGTTTCGGCTGTATTAGGAAGCTCTCTCTCTCTCTCTCTCTCTCTCTCTCTCTCTCTTTCTCTTTTCTTGGTTTTAGAAAATTTAGTCACGTTTTCTGTCCCTGCGTAAAAGTTTTCATTTACGTTGTTAGATTTTCTCTTGTTTGCGGGTGTTCTTGTTATTTTATTCTTTTGTGTTACGATATGTATTTACTTATACAGGGACATCATTTTATTTTTACTTCAGCTTTTATTGTACTTGAGTTTTTTAATGTACTTCACTCCCACCCCTTCTACTAAAGAAGTTCCAACACACAGAACCAAGGCCGCAGTACTGAGTCAGTGATTATAGTACGTTTCAGAAAATATGTTCGCGTTTTCCAGTGACGAAAACTTCCAATATTGAATCATATTTTCGCACAAGTACTGTCGTCCGTTTGCCTACGTCGCATCCCGGTTTCTCCCACCTGCTTCTGCTCGCTCCACTGTAAAGACTAGTGGCTGGGCTTTCTTAGCTCTTTTCTGAAAACATTAATTTCTGTTAGGAATTAATTGGACGTCTACGTAATATTATGCAACTGTTTAAAATAACTTAAATAAAAGGGCCTCGTTAAGTAATTAACTATCACGTGATTCCCCCCTTTCTACGATCCTGCGGCATAACCACTTGGACGGACAGTAGTTAGCCTGTCGAGTAATTTTATCTGTGCGGATCGGGCAGAAGTGAAGACTGAATTTACAGTACGTAAGGTATTCTTTTATAGAGTAGGTACAGAATTATTTCAACATGAGTTACTAAGTATGAAGGACGAAACTGGTAATTGGAATTAGATGCAATAGTCTATAGTGCGATAATAGGCACAAAATAACTGAAGCCTGTATCGAAATGAACGGCCACCATTTTCAAAAATGTGTTTAAATATCCATATTATGATTATTTTTCATTTTAACTTCATTCTCTATATAGTACGTTAATGTGCTGTAGACAGTATAATACACACTGCATAATGAATACGTTCGCATGGATAACTCAGTTCGTGAGTAAAAAGCACGTATTGTTAATATTATACTGTATTTTAATTAAACAAAACCTAATCAAAATTATCACACTCAAATTCGCGATATTTCCTACTTTACGTAAATGGATGAACTACTTTTCTTCCCTCCTGTACCTAGTAAAGTGATTTGTTTGTATTTTACGCCAGTATCATCGAACTCCAGTCGTGGAAGGAGGTACAGCAAACGGTGTTTTCGGGTCTCAATCGTTAATCCAAAGGTATAGCCAGGTTAATATTAAAAATTTTAGTAAAAATAAAATGATGTCCCTGTACATTATTTTAAATATATCGAGAGTTTAGAAATAAATGCAGATTTGTCTCTAGCTTCTTCTAGTAGCAGTTATTCAGTATGTTGTGACCTATTTGATCGGTTTGCGAAGAAAGAGGAATATCGATTTAACTTGCTGTAAAATTAGACTATCTAATAGTGATGAGCAAGCCCCGGATTTTTAGGTTCGAAACAATTTTGTTGCAATCTCGTTACTCTCGAAATATTGCTTTTCTTATTCGTTTTATGAAGCAAAGAGTAACATTTTTAAATTCAATATGACTTAAAATACCTAATTCGTATGTTACGATTTATAGTGTCCTAAAGAGAGGCAATATTTACCAAGCCGTTGTAATATATTAACAATATGTTGTTGATTTTTATTCTTTCCCCGTAAAATCATATAAATTCCTAAACATAAGATTTAAAATCCTAAAACATAAATTGGAAAACCTAATTTTAATTTCTTAAAATCTATAAATTCTGCGCTTCTTAATGGGGTACGTCACAGGCCTTATATTTTTATATTCTCATCATTCGCGTCTTGGCCTCCTCAACTTTCAAACCCACCATCCGCTACTGGTCAGACAAATCTAAAAATTAACCCCTTAACGCATTCTGGGACAGATATGGCACATACCGGTTTTATATTCATATAATTTATAATGGCACATAATATTTCAAACTGAATACTGGGACAGATATGGCACAGTGTCAAGAATTGGATTTGACCATATGTGACATCAGTTGAGAAAGAAAGAAATACTTAAGTTATTTGAATATTAAACCGGTGTGTGCAAAACTGTCCCATGCAGTAAAGGGTTAACATGGATACAGTTTTAATAAGTTCTCTTCCCTTTATCTACTGAATCAGTGCTGGCCATCTCTGTATATAGCTCGACCAAGCGGCATATACTACCTCACTCGTCTGTCTCCTTCCTTTTCGTTGTAAAGCCTCAGGCTCTCCTGAGCTCTAAAGCGAGCGCTTGCGCCTATGGGCATCAATTGACATGACTGGTCTAGCAGGAAACGTAAACATTGTCGGCAGAGGTAGGGAGGCGGATAATTGTTCAACAGTCAATGGTAGAAATCACATCCTATGCTTATGTTCAAGTGTTCAACCTTCGTCCAACGTCAAGATAAGCCTGGACTGTAGCCTCTGTCATTGGTTGTTTAGCAATTATTCGTTTCTCTACCTCTGAAAGCAATGTTTATGTCGCCTGTCAGACATTATGGAAGCTTCCACCGTATATAGTCCAGACTACAGAACGGCCATATGATAAAACGTCCATAAGGTCAAAATGTCCATATTGTCAAAATGTCCATACGGAGAAAATGTCCATGTACTAAATGTCCATACGACAGAAAGGCCATATGATAAAACGTCCGTTAGGTCAAAATGTCCATAGTATCGAACGTCCATAATGTCCAAGTTCAAAGGAAAATTCTGCTTGAATAGAACACAATAAATTTTATTCCATAACTCGTACAAATAAGTTATTAATCATCAGGAACCGGAGCCCCACTTTTAAGATGATAACTAATACTTTTAAGATTTAAGAGAATTTCTCCTCCTCGCTAAACTGGAGAATTCCCACGGTATCTTTGAACCGTGCCGTTACGTTTAGCACCAAATTTAAGTAAATACACAATCTCGCCAACATAACAACACGACGTTGGTTTGTGGCGTCGTTGGAGGGGAAATTTGTTTTTTTTTTTTTCCTTTCTGTGCCTCCTTCGTTCTGAACATTACTGAGAGATAGCACCACTGTTAGCTACAAGGTATATTTGCGCAAATATATTGAAATAGATTACGTGACTTAGATGAGAGTCTCGAGACAAAACAGTTTTGCCATATTTCTTCTTTTATTAAATGTTAAGCACAGAAACGCCATTTCGTAATTTTATTTAAGAAACAAGCCAAACAAATTATCTTTGCATCAAAAACAGATGCTCCCTGGACCAAATTATCGTATTTTATAATTGTTTGAATGCAACAGAAGCCAGAAGTCTTGCACTTGAATAATGCAGTGAATTATTTAAGAACATAGTCGCAAATTTGACTACCACCATTTCGATTATATTTTGTTTGATACGGCTCGGTACGGCCCGGTGACTAGTGGCCAGCGAGTAGCGTCGACTATCGATATTGGTCTGCCGCGGGTATTATCCAGTTGTTCCCTTTCCCGGCTCTTTTAATTTGTGCATACCTCACTCTTGCTTGCAATATTTGTGTCCAAATTCCATTTTCTTCGCGCTTTAGGCACTGTATAAATCGCCAAGTGATGGATGTACAGCCATCACGCGTTGAAGAAGATTGTGCCAGTCTTCTACCGCGTTGTTCGTGTGCTGCATGCCTTTCAGGCTTGGCAGGTTCATGTTCCTGTATCGCCAATATATTTTTGTCCTATCTATATTAAAGTCATGATGTTGGTACAGGTATCCGCGAAGAGAAAGAAGTGGCTTACCCTTCTGTGATGGCACTAACTGAGGCTTTCGTTCCGTCTTTAAAAAATTCAGTTCTGATTAGTTCTGCATTTTAAAATTTTTACATTGGTTACTATAACTACCATGAACAATGGATATAGTGTACATTATAGAGCTATGGACATTATGACTTTGGACATTAGAGTGAAGTGGACATTATAGTACTATGGACATTTTGACTCTGGACATCAGAGTGAAGTGGACATTATACTACTATGGACATTATGACTCTGGACATCAGAGTGAAGTGGACATTATACTACTATGGACATTTTGACTCTGGACATATGAGTGAAGTGGGCATTATACTACTATGGACATCTTGACTCTGGACATCAGAGTGAAGAGGACATTATACTACTATGGACATTTTGACTCTGGACATCAGAGTGAAGTGGACATTATACTACTATGGAAATTTTGACTCTGGACATCAGAGTGAAGTGAACATTATACTACTATAGACATTTTGACTCTGGACATCAGAGTGAAGTGGACATTATACTACTATGGACATTCTGACTCTGGACATCAGAGTGAAGTGGACATTATACTACTATGGACATTCTGACTCTGGACATCAGAGTGAAGTGGACATTATACCATTATGGACATCTTGACTCTGGACATCAGAGTGAAGTGGGCATTATACTACTATGGACATTTTGACTCTGGACATCAGAGTGAAGTGGACATTATACTACTATGGACATTTTGACTCTGGACATCAGAGTGAAGTGGACATTATACTACTATGGACATTTTGACTCTGGACATCAGAGTGAAGTGGACATTATACTACTATGGACATTCTGACTCTGGACATCAGAGTGAAGTGGACATTATACTACTATGGACATTCTGACTCTGGACATCAGAGTGAAGTGGACATTATACTACTATGGAAATTTTGAGTCTGGACATCAGAGTGAAGTGAACATTATACTACTATGGACATTTTGACTATGGACATGAGAGTGAAGTGGACATTATACTACTATGGACATTTTGAGTCTGGACATCAGAGTGAAGTGGACATTATACTACTATGGACATTCTGACTCTGGACATCAGAGTGAAGTGGACATTATACTACTATGGACATTCTGACTCTGGACATCAGAGTGAAGTGGACATTATACCACTATGGACATCTTGACTCTGGACATCAGAGTGAAGTGGGCATTATACTACTATGGACATTTTGACTCTGGACATTAGAGTGAAGTGGACATTATACTACTATGGACATTTTGACTCTGCACATCAGAGTGAAGTGGACATTATGCTACTATGGACATTTTGACTCTGGACATCAGAGTGAAGTGGACATTAAACTACTATGGACATTTTGACTCTGCACATCAGAGTGAAGTGGACATTATACTACTATGAACATTTTGAGTCTGGACATCAGAGTGAAGTGGACATTATACTACTATGGACATTTTGACTCTGGACATCAGAGTGAAGTGGACATTATACTACTATGGACATTCTGACTCTGGACATCAGAGTGAAGTGGACATTATAAAACTATGGACATCTTGACTCTGGACATCAGAGTGAAGTGGGCATTATACTACTATGGACATTTTGACTCTGGACATCAGAGTGAAGTGGACATTATACTACTATGGACATTTTGACTCTGGACATCAGAGTGAAGTGGGCATTATACTACTATGGACATTTTGAGTCTGGACATCAGAGTGAAGTGGACATTATACTACTATAGAAATTTTGACTCTGGACATCAGAGTGAAGTGGACATTATACTACTATGGACATTTTGACTCTGGACATCAGAGTGAAGTGGACATTATACTACTATGGACATTTTGACTCTGGACATCAGAGTGAAGTGGACATTAAACTATTATGGACATTTTGACTCTGGACATCAGAGTTATGAGGACATTATACTACTATGGACATTTTGACTCTGAACATCAGAGTTAAGTGGACATTAAACTATTATGGACATTATGACTCTGGACATCAGAGTGAAGTGGACATTATACTACTATGGACATTTTGACTCTGGACATCAGAGTGAAGTGGACATTAAACTATTATGGACATTATGACTCTGGACATCAGAGTTATGAGGACATTATACTACTATGGACATTTTGACTCTGGACATTAGAGTGAAGTGGACATTATACTACTATGGACATTTTGACTCTGAACATCAGAGTTAAGAGGACATTATAGAACTATGGACATTTTGACTCTGGACGATTTAACATGGACATTTTCAACGTGGACATTATTCCATGGACATTTTGACGTATGGACATTATAATCCTGGACTTTATGTCTGGTAACCTTACGGAACGCAGTACAGTATGTTTGACATACACCTTATATTCAAAGTAACTGAACGCAGATCTCTAGTAACAATACCCGTCAACGTACATGTAAGAATTGCACAAATTGAAAAGTGGTATTAATTAAACAGAGACCAGGAGAGAAGAACTAATGGCTTCTATTTCTCGGCACGGCATTAGAAACCAACCGACTGAACTGCTGGCCTGCATCACACGTGACTGAATAACACTGGATGAAAACCTCCCTACTACGGTATTTTGCGCACTGAAAATAAAGTTGTTTCCATTACAGGGTGAAATATATGGAAATGTGAGTTGTGACTCAGTGTGGAATTACATCGCCTGATCGAACGGAGCAGAGGGAGAATATGACACACCAAATGGTCGACCGCTGCGGCATGCTGATCTAAGCATTCCCGTGGAGTTTGCCGTTTCACAAAGCACATTTCGAATAACTGACAGAAGAGCCCGCGATCATTTCAGATTTCACCTATTTATATTTCATAATATTTTTATCATTTAACAGACAATTTAAGGATTTTGACGTGTTCGTAAATAATTTATTACTCACTGCTTGTCTGCAAAAGTAAATTTATGGTAAAATTTTATATACTTGGAGCATAAAGTTGGCTTTCCATAGAGATGGTTCAAATCTTTATCATACAGATACGCTTCAGCATAGCGTCCATTCATCTTCTGTTTCTGACAGCCGGCAAGAGTATAGGATTACAGTTTGACTCTATTTTAAATAAGATGCTTGCAGACATTTTTTCTCAACATGCATGGTATTTATATATTTGTGTACATGTATGGGCCTTTATTTCCAGCGTCTTTTATACTTGTCATGTCTTTCACTTTGAGAGCTAAGAGGCACTTTGGCAACATCGTAACAGGGATAGTCGCAGGTCAAAAGAGGCTGGTGGACCACAGTTCTGTAAAGGAAGTTTTCGTTATATTTAACAACTTCCACGACGTTTGAATAAATGTTATTTGGATAAATTATATTTTCATTTAAATTTACGCCAATTTTTATGAAGTGATGGATAAATTAGATTCTCATTAGTTGTTGGTATCTAATATCTGTTTCAGGAGCAACGTTTTGAAACTCCATATTATACAGCGTGTCCCAAATTTATGTATACACTCTTTGAAATACAGTGAAACCTGTTCAAGATGGAAGAGACACGGGCCTAATTTTTTTCCGTTGTGGATAGGTTTCCGTGTTATTCCGGTGTGAAGTTAAAATGACATTCAGTCAGCTTGATGTCGCTTATTTAATTAATAATAATAATAATAATAATGATAATAATAATAATAATAATAATAATAATAATGGTAATAATAATAATCATAATAATCATAATAATAATGTTTTATTTTCGCTGGCAGAGTTAAGGCCATAAGGCCTTCTCTTCCACTCAACCAGCCTTAATCAATACAATACATAAATTTAAATTACAAATATTTACACTACACTTAAAAGGTTCTCCAGCAATAATCTTCACTACATATTTATTTAAATTTAGATAAATCTATAAGGTAAAGTAGTAACTTAATTTATGAGCTAATTTAATTCAATGAATTATAATTAATTTAATATTTGAGATAGCTAGTAAAATGATGAAAATTAATTTAATATAAGCTTACTAGGACTATGTTACAGGGAGAATATATATATATATATATATATATATATATATATATTTCTATAATGAGAATATTAATGTAATTGCCATTAGAGGTTTTGTAAATCTATTTAGAGAAATTAATGATGATAATAATAATAAGAACTGTTAATTGGTGAATGATCTCTATGAAAATCTCATTTCCTGTATAAATTATATCGTAACTCACTCATTAAACACTATAAAGTTTATTAATTACACTACATTTAATATCTAACATTATAATACTGTACTGTATATCACAACACATTATTTAATTGGACTAGGAGTCTAGAAGCCTTCAACTCTAGGTTATCTAATTTCTTTATCAGTTAAAAGGGTTTGCTTTGCAGAATAGGTTCATAAATTGACATGCTCCTTGAAAGGGCAAGAAGAATCCACTCCCACAACAGTTCATTTATTTCTGTGTAAAAAGTTGTTTTCTGTTTCCTTTTATGTCACCATTATTGACCGCAAGCCACTCACTCATGATACGGCCTTTATTTTTGAAAGTGTGAAGTTACGCCTGAGTTTGCCATTCCTAAATTTCAACATTATTTTCCATACGTTTCGTTTCTCATTTTCCTCGATAATTTTTACTTCATCAGTTAATGCTAGTGCAACATTTTTACGCAACTTTTTTTTTATCACGAAATCACTAATACACTTGCGTTCTACCCAGCTACGACAATATACTGGGGTGAAGCATTGAACACCTTTGAAGGGACTCGTCTGCCTAGTCAATAGGGTAATAAAATTTATGACTACCAGTCCAACACACCCTCATACCCTCAAAAATTTTGCAAAGAAAACTTGTTTTTACCTTAGTGACCTACGTGTTTCGTACATTCTTGAAAGCACATAAGTTACTGTTTCAAAATATAGTTTACATTAAAGTAGTGTGTCCAAAATATTACTTCCGTTTTGAACAGTAGCAGAGAGTTTCCGTTTCCGCGTTGAACAGTTTACGTTTTATTCGGAAAAATTACATATAATACCTATGAATTTCGCCGGGACCAATAAATTGTTCCATAATAGACAGGATTCCGGATTATTCAGGTTCCGATTTGAGCAAGTTCATTGTACTATTTCACAGCAAAGAAATGAGATAAAAATTCAATTTTTGCGGTTTATGATTCAAAATGTAGTGGAAAGCATGGAAACATGTCCATCTGTTTATAAACAAACATGGCGGTGAAATTATAGTTCTTTGAACGTAAGTAGATACTGAAATGTTACTGGAAAATGGAGAATGTTGTTGCGGTTCAACGACGTTGGAGGGTTGAATTTGGAACAACCACCAACAAGGTTAACTATCACAAGAATCCGAGACAAGTTTGAAGTCGACGGAACGGTGCAAGATGTCTTGAAAGAGCGGTGCGTAAGGAAGAGAAGTTCCACCGATAACGAGAGTGTTGATGCAGTCATGCAGGCTTTTGCACAATCCCCAAAGAAGTCAATGAGGCAATGTTCTCGTGAGATTGGTATCAGAAAATCCAGTGTTCATCGAATTTTGCGAGCTCAAAAATGGAAGCCTTACATTCCGAGACTTGACCTCGCTCTAAATGAGGACGACCCAGAGATGGATAGGACGAAGAGGAAGTGCTGCGGAGTTCCCGCCTCGATCTCCGGATTTAACCCTCCAGACTTCTACCTATGGGGAGCTCTAAAGGACATAGTGTACGCCACAAAACCACAAACACTGGAGGAACTGAGAGTTCAGATTGTACATGTCTGTAATGATATTCCATTAGCAACAATCCAGTTGGTATGTCATTCTATTGTAAAGTTGTGACACTTGCTACCAAGCTGACAATATCTAACAAAAATGTTTCATTATGTCCTTTCATTAATGACTATAAAACTAAGGATTTTCGGACATACGTCTATAACAACTTTTTTTCTTGTTTTGGTGTGAGGAACATGCCTCCAAGATTTGTCAAAGTATTTCTGAAACATCCTGTATACGAAATATGGAGATTTGCAAAAACTGCTTGTTGAAAATGAACACAGAGAACCTCATGATCAGAGACCGGAACTTCGGCAGAATGCCTTTTTAAATGTGTTAAATCTATCTTTATTTTGAAAGTAAATCTGTACGGAGTATACCTTTGTGATTGAAACGTCAAAGTTTTATGTTGCCCTTTTCTGCCTTTTTTTAAATATAAATGCCTAATTTATAAAATAAATGCTTTTTTCCTTTATTTGATTATTTATCTAATATTCATTAATTTATTATTAAAAATTGCCTACTGGTATATTTTAATTTATTTCTATAACCGCTACAATGAAAGTGACCTCACCGACTGTATATTATTGTCTTTCAGTCAGTTCATATTCTCTTTGCAACAATGAGTGCTGCTGTGCAAAAATGTATAACAGTAAGCGTTTTAATTATCGCTTGTGTTTATTTGACAAGGCTACAATGAGTGCGGGTCTAACGTTATTTTTAACGGTTATTTTTCTTTCAGTTTTCATTGCGACGTTGTTGTAGCTAGCTAAATATTTCATATCGCAACATATCAGTACAACCAAACACAAAAATACACTTTCCAAGGCTACTGGGAAGAAGATTTCTTTGCTTCCAACAGTAATTGCTACATCGAGTCGAAAATCTCAATTTGCATTCGACTTATGTGAAGCTTTTCTTGCTGCCGAAATCCCTTTGTGGAAAGTGCAAGGTTGTGGGTCTAGCGCAAGGTTTTTGTAATTGCCTTTTATTGCGTATTTTAGCTATTTATAATGCCTTTTTGCCTGCCTATTTTAGCTATTTATGATGCCTTTTTGCCTGCCTATTTTAATGATTCATAATGCCTAAACTTCCGGTCTCTGTTCATGATCAATAGATGAACAATACGAGCCGACACCCTGTAGATCAGCATAGAATATTGTTCAAATAATCAGATTTGCATGGCTACCCTGTAGAAAGGTAGCCATAGCAATTAACCCCGATGTTGTATGCATAAGTCATTATGGTGATAATTGACAAAATGGCCATCGCAGACATGCGTGCTTAGTATTTCCACTGCACCACATTGTAAGCTTCTGAGCATGCGTTTTAAAAGGTTAATCGTTGTGTAATAGATTTCTAGACTAATTGAGGCGCTGCGTAACGTGTTAATATTTAATTGCCCTATTTACGCCCTCACCCCTTTCTGACCGCCAACCAATCAGCTAATATGAATAATTCTATTTCCTGAAATCGGCTTCAATTCCAGGATGAAATGGATTGTTGCTGATGTTAAATGGACCTAGTTTTATTAATAATGCACCGCTTATCTAATGTTTGATCTTCAGTAAAGAGATTAAGGAAATAAAAATCCGTTAGTCGCAATGTGGTTTGGCTATGCAGCGAATTTTAAAACCAAAATCTATGTTATTCCCATTATTTGCCTATTAATAATTTAACACCTTAGAATGGATGCACATAGCATCGGATATGGCGCAGAGCGACGCAACATTTTGTCTGTTGGCACTTGTCTCCCACTTATTTCTCATGTGGTGGTGCACACAGAATCAGAGCGACAAGACGGTCATGAGGAGACACGGGGTGACATTGGATGACTGCTTGAACTTGGTCGTGACTCGCCAGCAGACTGTTCGACAGTGTTGCCAACACATAAATCGTATCCACGTCAGTCTACCACCTGGAAATCCGTCAAAATTAAAAAGAAGTAAGATCCCTCAATATATCTTTATAGAAATAAAAGCAAATATTAATGCAACTTCCTTAACAATATTGATTAAAATAATAATAGTTCATCCACATCATCTGCCTCTAGTTCTGTAGTCGATGTCTTTGTTAGTCTACGGCAGTGATGTCAAAGCAAGCGCATTTTTCTGACCTTGACGTCGTGCGCGGGCATCAAGCGCTAGGTTTGCTAGGAGGAATAAGCAGCCTGTTGGATTAAGAAAACAGTGGTGCACAAACTTCAAACGGAACGTGAAATTTTATGTCGTTATTTTTATATGGCTTTTTTCTGTTTGTTATTTTCTATATTTTCTGTAAAACGAAAGTATTAACACCAATTTATTAATATTGCAGTTGTATTTTAAACGTTAATAACATAATAAAGAGTAAAGAAGGAATATTCACACGAATTACATAATAACTACAACTATACTGTACTAAGTGAATTAAACACATCATTCATAAAGAAGTGTTATCCCAAAGAAAGACACTGAATATGACATGATAATTTGAAATTGATATTGATGGTATCTTTAGCCTTATAAAAGTAATGAAAACAATATTACAGTACAAACCAAAGTTGTCTAGGTATATGTTTTAACTGTAACTAATATTACATAATAAAAATTTATCGCATTATGCTTTTAGGTGATACAGTATTGGTGCGCAACTTTCTGTTATCAGAATATTAAATTATCTCTAAATCTGCTGAAGATATAGAGCTGACGTTTTACCAACACATAGGCACATATCTTTGTTTGTGATGTAACAGTATTTGCTTTGTTAATTCATTTCCTTGCAAACATTTTCCATGCGAATATTTTCAAACATTTTAATACACTATCTTCAGTAATACGTATTTACGATATATTAGATTTACGAAAACATTGTTTTAGTACCTATAAGGCTACTAAACAAACATATCTGAAAATTTCACTTTTCTGTAAAAAAGTTGAGAAAATATTCCTTTTGAATAAAAAAGCAAACTTGTAAAAAAATGAACATTGAAATTCAAACTTACATTCTTATAATGCACCTATACTTCTCAAACAAATCTAAAAATTAACATGGATACAGTTTTAATAAGTTCTCTTCCCTTTATCCATTGAATCACTGCTGGCCATCCCTGTATATAGCTCGACCAAGCGGCATATAGTACCTCCTTCGTCTGTCTCTTTCCTTTCCGCTGTAAAGCGCTCAGGTTCTCCTGGGCTCTAAAGCGCGCGCTTGCTCCTATGGGCATCAGTTGACATCACTGGTCCACGGTCACCCCAAAATTAATCAATTACAAATGACAGCAGCTAAAAAAGTCAAAGGACGATGTAAATGCTAATTTCCGCCTGAAAATCCGTCACCCGTCAAAACTATTCTTTTCCCGTCTGCTACATTGAAATTCCGTCACTTTTGACGGCATTTTCGTCCAGCTGGCAACACTGCTGTTCGATGCCTGCAGTGTACTGCGCATGCGTGGATCAGAGTTGCCATATTGGGCAATATTTCACCGTTTGGGCTACATAAACAGAGATTTCCGGGCCTATTTTTAAATAATTGCGACTAACGCCATTCAGGCGACTATTGACCCGAATTTTGCGAAATTTGGGCGAAATAGGAAAATCAATTAATCGTTTATTAATTTTATTTTATTCAGAAGTTCATTGCTGATACGTCGCTAATCAAATCCAATGAAAATAAATAAATAAATACATAAATAAATAAATAAATAAATAAATAAATAAATAAATAAATGAGTAAGTAAGTAAATAAATAAATAAATAAACCCTTTAAATTTGCTCCAAAAAAGAATTATCAAAATTTGTCTAGGGTATATAAACCTTTCGATTACCCAACAAAATTAATTTTTCAGGAATTTGGTGTATCAAATCTAGAACAAATTTATAAACAAATATTGCTGATTTACTTCCATAAAAATCACAATAAATTTAAATTTGATCCTCATGAATACCATACGAGACAAAACTACAGTTTCTTTCTAAATACTCCCAAATGCCACACAACTGCTGGATTAAAACAGAGCAGAAATTTTGGACCCAAAATATATAATGCATTAATTAGAGCTTACCCTGAGCTAAGTACACTTAACACACATAGATTTAAGAAACAAATCAGATTAATTATTTAATTGTTTAAGCTAACTGAGTTAAAAATAGATACTCTAATATTCATGTACTTTTGTATTTTCTATTTGTATATAGACCCTATTATTACATGCTGTATGTATTTACCATTTATTAATGTTATTGTGCTCAATGAACTCTCTCAATTTTGTGATATATTTTGTATAACTGATCTGAACTGCGCCCGAGCACGAGCTTCTGCTCTTTCGGACTACAATGCCTAATGTAGCTCAAGTGTAAAATATTAAATAGATAGATAGGTAGATAGACAGA